>NC_045428.1:610297434-610650118 GCF_902635505.1 Sarcophilus harrisii
TCTCATATCAGTGTCCTCAAGGGTAAAACAGGGATCATAACAGCAGCTATCTCACAGGGCTCTGGTGAGGACCAACCAAGATAATCTCTTTGCAGTGTCCAGGGAAATGCCTGGTAGCCATAGGTGCTTAAGCAATGCTTATTTCTTTCCCTCAAGGAACCTCTGGCTCTGACTGCAATTCTCCCGGCCTCTCCAAGAGCATGCTTCTACAAGACCATATCATAAGGATAATCTCGCTTTGTCAGATTGCAGTTGGGCTCCTTGGGAACGGCTTATGCCTCTTCTTGTATAGCTTGGCCAAGTTGACCAACCACAAGCTGAGGCCCATGGATGCCATTTTGGCCCAACTTGCTTTGGCCAATGCCATCCTGCTGCTCTCTAAGGGGATCCCTGAAGCATTATTGTATTTCAGGTCAGTATACTTCCTAGGGAATTATGGATGTAAACTTATATTTTACATCCAAAGAGTCAGCAGAGGCTCTTCTATCTGCACCACCTGGCTCCTGAGTGCCTTTCAGGCAGTTTTCATCAGTCCCAACAGCTCTAGGTTGGCCATTCTCAAGACCAAAAGCACAAAGTGCATGAGACCCACGTGTGTCCTGTGCTGGATATTCACCATGCTCATAGATATTTATGTGCCAATGTATATAACGGGCCCAAAGGACAGCAACCAAAGCCACATCAGGGGAATGGACCTTCAGTATTGCTACTGGGAAAATGTGCTTTCAGACATCAATTTCCTGCCCTCCCTTCGAGACCTCTTGTTTGTAAGCTGCATGAGCTTTGCCAGTAGCTACATGGTGTTTCTCCTGCACAGACACCGTCAGAGAACCCAACAGATTCACAGCACCAGACCCTCTCCAAGGAGCTCTCCAGAGATCAAGGCCACCCAAACCATCTTGCTGCTGGTGGGCTCCTTTATCACAACTTACTGTGTGAGCTGTGGATTTTTGCTACTTCATGTGTACTCTGTCAGTTCCAGTATCTGGGGAGGAAATGCATCCTTGTTTGTTACATTGTGTTTCCCAGTAATCAGTCCCTTTTTACTGATTCACATTGAAGGGAATCAGTCCAGCTGTGCTCCCTGCTGGAGGACCAGTCCTCATCCTCAGCAGAAGTCTTAGGGTTTCCACAAAGACTTTGGGAGGAGCTTGGTGTTCACTCCTCCAATTCAGAGGAAAGAAGGAGTTGATGTGTTTGGGATGAAAAACTGATTGAAAATGGCATATTGATGAGATTTCAGGAGATCAACTGCCTCTGGGACAAAGCATGGTAGAGTGCAAGGCAAGAAGAGATATGCTCTGCATCACTTGTTCTTATTATCTTTCTTGGGTGAGATACCACTATCGACCCATTATTATTCTACTTTCAGCAGAAGAAATATCCTGTCTCCACTCCATTTAGCTTAGGTTACTTTTTCTTTTAAAGGAAAAGAAATATTCTCCAGATTTAAATGGGACAGGAAAGTGGCACAGTGGATAGAGAGTACAAGATCTGGAGTCAGTGACACTCATCTTCCTGAATTCACACCTGGCTTCAAACTCTTACTAGTCGTGTGATCCTGGGCAAATCACTTCACCCTGTCTGCCTCAGTTTCCTCATGAGAGGACAAACCACGTCATCATATTTATGAAGAAAATCCCAAATGTGGTCACGAACAGTCAGACACAGTCGAAAAACAATTGAATAATAATAATTTTGCCAAATAATATCCCAATAAAATCAAAATGTAAGTGAATGGATGACTATTCATAAAAATAAGTGGACTTAAATAATCCAATCTCAGAAAAATAAACAGAACATGTTAAAGGAGTTGCTAAAGGAAACATTAGGAGAATCTTGAAATAATACCTAAATCTGTTAATAATTCAAAGAAAAACATTCTACTAGTATGAAAATTCTTTATAAACATAGCAAAAAAAGAGGCTCTGCCAAAATCCTCTTTTCTGACTATGGTATTTAAGGCAGCGGATTGAGCATTGCATAGAGGACTATGCCTGGAGTCTCAAACATCTGAGTTCAAGTTCAGTCTGTGACACTTTCTATGTGAGCCTGTCAAGGCATTAACTTTTATTTGCCTCAGTCTCCTTTAGGAGAACAAAGACAGATAAAGAAAACAACTTACCAATATTCCCAATGAACACTGGCACAAAAATTTTAAATAAAATATCAGCAAAGACATTATATCAATATTTTCAAAAATGTAAATGATGACTATGGGAGGTTTTTGTTTTTTTTTTTTTTTTTTTTTTACACCAGGAAATGTTGTCCTGTTAGGGCTTCATGGGCTTTCTTTTGTGTGAATATAATAAGGAAGGGTTTCTCTCTTAATCACTGTAAACAAGATTCTTGCCACAGTCCTCCTTAATAGGCTGATCCAAGACTGAAAATGTTCCATTTCCAAGATATATAAGGAACTGATTCAAATTTCTAAGAGAAAGAGCCACTTCCTAAATGATAAGTAATCTCAGAAAAACAAAGATTTCTCAAATTACAAAATTCAGGTTTTCTGTAATAATGGGAAAAGATGTTCCAAATCATTTCTATTTGTAAAAATGTAAATTTTTATAACTATGATATTCTACTACTTCACACAGACTGGCAAAGATAACCCTCCCTCAAAAAAGAGGAAATGATAAATATTGGAGGAGCTGTGAAGAAAGAGGCACATTGAACTCACCACTAGTGAGTGATCCCCAAGCTTGAAGTGGATACTTCCAGTCTTGGAGCTCCCTGATTGAGAACAGGGAGAGAATTTTTTGCTCCTCTTTTAATCTCAAGGACTTAACACAATGCCTGACCTATAGTAGGTTCTTAATAAATACTTACTAAATGACGGACATGAAATAATCCACATGCATAAAGAGTTTTCATAAAGAAGGAATAAGAAAATCTTTCTCAAATTTTATTTTCAAATTATGTTATATGCGGACTTATTTTTACTTTCATATAAATAACTGTCATCTTTCACTCTTCCTTCTCTCTCATTTCCCACATATAATCTGTTAACAAGGGCTGTTATTTTATCTCTACAGCATCTTTCACATAGGAGCTCTGATCTCTTCTGATCCATTGGCTAAACAGTGCACTGAATACACAGATTACACTTATCCACCATTTGTTGATGGTAAAATGTAATTATAGATGCCCAAATTAATTATAAAGGACATATGAAGAAAGATACTATCTGCATTCAGAGAAATAACTAAAAAAATAGAAGCTTCTATATAATAACCATTGATAGATACATTGATAGCTCTCATGGCAACCGTCTCTTGGGTGAGAAGTAGGGAAGAAAAAAAAAAAAAGATAAATAATAATTAAGTTGTATATTTGAAAGGAATAGCAAGTTATATATAATAGATTTACATTTCATATGCAATCATCTTTTTTACTGTGCTATATTATAGAAATGCTTATTTATTCCATAAACTAAAAATTAATTGAAGACTCTGGGGAGATAGCAGACTCAGTCTATAAATGTCAAACTCTCCAGATTTCCCCCACAAACAGAACAAATTTGTACTTTAGGATTAACATAGACTGGTGAAACACAAAGAAGACTTAGAGCAGAACAGAATGTCTCTGGCACAAGCAAGAAAACCCAAAGAAATCCTCAAGCCAGGGATTAACTCAGGGGCAAACACCTCTAGATTACCTCCATAAAAACAGCAAGTGGGGAGTTCTGGGGCTGCTGGCTGGCGCCTCAGCAAGAATGACAGAGACTTTCACTTCCCAGACAATGTGTAAAGTCAGGGTTTGAGACCCAGAAGACTGAGGGAACTTTGGCCGATTAGAAATGTCAGGCCCAGCTGTGCCGCTGAGACAAGTCCCTGAGCTAGAAGGAATTACCACAGCAAGCATGTAGAAGCATGGGGCAGGGACCCTGCTGGTTGTAGGCAGTCGCAGGAAGGTGGAGCACTTGGTTTTGGGTTTCAAGTCAGAGGGGAGAGCTAAAGGGAAGCTAGAGTCATCATCCTGCCACCCCACGATTAGAGATGCTTACAGTAATGTTGTCTGCTGTTCTCGTAGTTTCCAGAATCCAGACACCAGTACCTGGAATTGTTATCTCTTCTTGTAAGCTGATGATGGTGATTCAAGGAGACTGAGAGGCAGTTGTTATTCTCTGACCTCCCCACCAAGAGGCGGTTGTATTGTCTGACCTCTCTCCTCTTCCCTCTGCCTCAAATTTATCTCATTCCCAGTCCACAAGCAACACCTATGTAAAGGCTGCCCCACAACTCCCTCAAGAGTCACACTCCACAGCTGTGAAGGCTCTCAGAGAATTGACCTGCCCCTTCACCCAGGCATGGTTCTTAACACACTAATACTTCTCATTAAAAAAAAAATAAGAGGGACTTGGGTTCATCCTCAAAGGAGGATGTTAAAAAAAAAAAAAAGTTAAAAAAAATTAAAAAGTTAAAAAAAAAAAAACTTCTCCCAAGCCAAAGTGTAAGCCCTTGAACATAAAGGGGTGGGTCTCAATTTCATTATTCCATTATCAACTCCGAAAGAGTAGGAATAATAGCTTTTTTAATGGAAGACAGAAAATATTCATGGATACCAGAGCATCCAACTCAACATATACAAAAGTGATAAGGATTATTATTTATTCATTTCTGATGTCACCAGCAGCAAAGGTTAAGAACGATTCCTGGCTCGAGAATCTCCTTTATTCTTTATCCACTCGGCATTCCAGCGTGGCTTCAGAGGGATCACGTAGCACTTGGGGATAAAAACGCAGCCTAACAAGCCAGCACTGGAGCCAAAATGGCAAAGATCTCCAGAGCAACCATGACCTTCCCCTTGGCGCTGTTGTATGTGGGGAGGAAGGAGATCCAGACACTATAGAACACCAGCAAACTGATGAAGTTGGCATCATTGATGGTGTCAGGGAGGTTTCTGGCAGGGAAGACACCATAAAGTCCCCCAGAGCCAGGATGCCCATATAGCCCAGGATACAGTAGAAGGCAACGACCGAGCCTTCCTTACACTCAGTTATAATGTGGCCAGCTTCAGATCATATGTCTGTGGCTGGGAAAGGGGGAGAGGTCTCCAGCCAAATGCCACAGATTGTCACTTGGATCATATGATAGGTAAAGACAAAAGAGTTGGACACAACTCTATCCACACTCTGATCCTGCTCCCTGGTCTTGTATCCTTAAAGGCCAGAATCAGAGGCATGGTTTTGGCCAAAATGGAGGAAAGAGACAAATACTGTCTGCTGAAAGAGACAGATTGCAGTGGTAAACTGGCCTATGAAGAATAAAGAGCAGAGAAAACAGAGAGTCAAAGATGGGAGGAGAGTATAACTGAGGTCCCGGTTATCGGCTTTAACAAGAGGAGTGCCTCAAAACTTCCCAAAGATCATGAGAATCGGGACTGTGAAGAAGGAGAGCAAAACAGCTGTACAGGCTAGAGATAACCCCAAAGGGTCTTCATAGGGCCAGAAAGCTTATTGTCTTAGGAAGGCAGAGATCAGTCTCTTGATTTGGACACTGATGAAGTGGGCACTCCACACAGTGGTCCGTATTTACTGGAGCAAAAAGACTTATTGGTCAGGAAATTAACCCTGTTTCTACATGAGCCTTCCGTTACTCAGCAACAAGATAGTGGAACAGACATTTTCTCTGATAAAGGCTTCACTAGCAACCTCAAAAATCTAATACATAGGTCAGTTTGTCATAAAATCCATTGGCATAGAGGGCCTAGGCCAGGCTGTGGAAATTTGGCCAAAAAACAGCTGAGACAAAAGTCGGGAGCAAAAGTCTGCCAGGGTCCACAATCCCTTGCCAATCCCCATCTATGGGAGTTCCTTCCCTCTGGAGATTATCTCCAGTGCATGCTGGGCCTGGTGTCTGGAAGGTCCAAGTTCAAATCTGACCTCAGACATTTAGTAGCTTGCACAAGTCATTTGACTTCAATTTTTAAAAAATGTAAAATGGGGATAATAATAGCATTTACATCACAGAATTGTTGTGAAAGTCAAATGAGATAATTTTTGTGAGTTAAATGATCATTAAAACACCAGTTATTGGGGAGATCCAAGGATTTTTCCCTTCCTATCTCTCCATTCTCTATTGGGTCAGATCAGCATCTGAAGGACAGCATTCTTTATGAAATCGGATTAACTTTCTCTTCAGCCTTCTTCAGATCCCATCCAAGTGGAGAAACCCACTGTGTTCTACTTAGGCTTGGGAGGAATAGATCCTTAGTCTACCTTGTCCAAGGCTGGAGGTGGGCTGGGAACAAGAATGAGTAGAGTCTCGTTCCCAACCCCTTATTGAAACAGGCCCACTTCTCATTACAATATTCAGTCTTCTCTTTAGATGTTAACAAATCAGAGGTGATTGCCCCCATCAGAAATACCTATTCTTCCCAGGGTATATTAGTATTGAATGGATTCCATGAGGGGTAGTTAGCATTCAAGAGTGTTACTCAACCTGCTTATTAATTATAAGCTAGCACAATACAGAAAATAATTAATGACCCAGAAATTATGTCTCTAGAACTTTTCATGCATCACAGTTTGAAGACCCACTGAAGGAACAAGAGCTCTGAACTACAGATTCTTCACAAAAACATGCCTCTATTTTGGACCCAAGTGGAGAATTTTCCCAAAAAAAAAGATTTTTGTTAGTTTTGAGATTCAGAAGGGACCGCAAAAAGTTGGGGGTTGCAGACCAGTATTGTGAGGTGTCTCAAAAGAATCTGTAGGCTTGAACCCATCTTCAAGTCAAGACAAAGTTTATTAAAATTGTAATGCCAAATGAAGCAGGCTAAGTTCCAAAAGAAATTAGCAAAGAACCAGGAGCAAGAAGACAGATTTATAGGGAAAAGATCGAAATCAGGTGCTTCTTATCACTGATATGCTACTTTTATGGCTTACAGGTAGAATTGAGGAGTGATCTTAGAAGTGGAATTGAAGAGTGGGTTGATATGCACCTCATTATTGTCTCAGACAGCCAGCAATATTTGTGGAACTACAGCACTCCCAAGGCCAGGTAGCCTTAGGGTTGCTGCCACATCTCCCCTAGAAGCTGCACCCTATTATCAGGACTGGCTGTGAGATTAGAACTCTCCTTTTTACTAGTAATTAGATTTCCTCTGGGTAAGTTTATGTTTTATGTCTGCTTTTGTCTTGGTTTTGTGCTGTAGTTTTCTAATTTTCGCCATCGCAGTGCAGTGCTGCTGTGTCAAATAAATGCCTCTGTTTGAAAGAAATTCTTCTGAAATAGGCTATATGGGGATAAAAGGGAATAACATGTGTACACAGTCAAAGATTATCAGGGAAATTGGGGGTATTTTGGACTTTAGCTGACAAAATCCAGTTCATTAGTATGGAACCCCAAAGTTCTAGCAATATATTCCAAATTTTTTCCAGCAATAAAAAAAGAAGAAGAAGAAATCTGGGAGGAGGAATATGCTGGCAGAGTTCTCTAAAACTACAAGGCTTGCTCTCCTCTTTGTCATATATAAATTAAGCTAGGGGAGCACCGAATCTTACAAAAGCTGGGGAGGTCATTTTCAGGTAGCTAGATGTAAGTGCAGAATTAGGTACTCCAATGACTAAAAATCATCTGCTGTTTGCAGAATAGGAAGCAGATAGGCAAGCAAAAGAAATTGCCTGGAACAAAATACAAGTACTCCCAAGCAAGAAAAAGATATTTTATCTCAAATTTGATTTTTGCTAGGCTCTGTGTACTCTGTATCTGTCTGTGAGATTTTCTAAGCTCAACTTGATGATGTTTTAAAAGGGTAATTTTGATTTGAAAGTGTTCTCTTTCTGTCTTTTCATTATGTCCAAAATCAGGAGACAGGGAAGGGGGGATTTCCCCCAGTTTGTAAAAGTTTTCAGAGTTGGAGGTGAAATTGGAGAAGGGATTTCTCTCTAAGTAAAAATGACAGATTTTTCTTTGTGGGGGGCTTTAGTTGTGGCTTCAAGCTGATATAATCTCAGACTAAATAATCCATAATCTAGTTGTAGCCTGCTAAGGCTGATTCTTAGGAGCAAAGCCACCATCTCTAGTGACAATAATTAATGAACCAGTTATATAGTCATTTGGATTATGTTTAGATTAAATCTAGGGAATTGTCTTTGCCCACCCAATATATCTGAAATTAAGGAAATGTGTTTAAAGCTGCAGAAATAAGTTAGTAGGAAGGAAAATATCAATTTGCAGGTTTGTTTGGTTTTTTTTTTTTTTTGAGAATAGTGATGACATGTGGCAGGAAAGAAAGAGGCAGTAGATCAAGAAAGATATAGATAAGTGAAATGGGATCACTTGGGTTTGTACAGGGCTTGGCTGTGACAAAGGAAATGGTCCTCATCAGTGGCCATGGGGTGAAGAGATTGTGACAGAAAACATTTGGTCAAGTTGAGATAAGGGTAAGAGAAATGGAGGAAGTTCTTGGGGAATGACCACAATTTTTTTGGTAAAATAGGAAGCCATTCTTGTTGGGGGGGGGGGAGGAGGGAGGGAGAGAAAGAGAATAAGGGAGAGAACATCTGAAGGGACAATCCAAAGACAAGTTGTAGAGAGATAAGTGAAAACAAAGGAAGCAAAGACACTTGTTGTAAATAACCTTCTCCCTCTAAAGTCTCTTCACCTCCTACATTTCCTATCACAGTAAAAAGCAATACCATTCTCCCAGTCTCTTTGGTTTACAATCTAGGAGTCACTCTGGACTTACTACCTCTCATACCCACCACCACCCATGAGAAGTTTGAGGAAGTGTTAGGAGTCTTACAAGGTGCTAAGTCAGTGGAATTGATAGAGACAATAATTATCTAATTTAGCATGGTTCAGTAGGATGGATTAAATCCTACAAGGAGATGTTATGGGCCAGAACTTGAAACAAGGTACTAAGTGGAATTAAAGAGACTTTAGCATTGATTTACTCCTACAACAAATAATGGTTTTCTAGTGATATAACGATTGGTGTGTACTCAGTGTACAGCATATAAGCAAGAAGCTTTCAGGACCAGGAGGACAAGCCCTCTAGAACACAAGCCCACTAAAAGCTCTCAGAACTTCAGCCAGGATTCAGTCGAGGAGATTCACAAGTCAGAGAAGGCACCTTAAGCTCTTGGAACCAAGACTTCAGAAGGCCTCTAAGAAAAACTAGCTGAGCCCCAAGTGAAGGAGACAATAAAGGATTTGGACTTTAACTCCTGGCTGCATTTGGGGTGATTATTCTGAACTGAAATGAAGGCTGCTCCCAGAAGCCCCCGAGGAAACTTGGTCCCAGAGAATTTTAGAGAAGAATATTACAAGGAAGGATGAAAAGGTTTTGAAGAGCCACCATGGAAAGTGGGATAGTGACTGAATTGTGAGGCACTGTAGGATTGCCCAGCTCAATTCAGCAGTACATGTGTAGATATGAAGGCAACTAATAGTAGGAGTGATCCGAGGCTCAAGTTTAGCTAGACACAATCAGCAAAATGATAAGAGGGCAAGGAACTTAAGAGAACATGTTAGTGCAGAGGGGAAGCAGTTCACCCAGAAATTAAGAGGAAGAATGCTAGCATAGGAGTAATGGCTTGGCCATTCTCCAATTGAAAAATGGTCAAAGGATATGAACAGACAATTCTCAGATGAAGAAATTGAAACTATTTCTAGTCATATGAAAAGATGCTCCAAGTCATTATTAATCAGAGAAATGCAAATTAAGACAACTCTAAGATACCACTACACACCTGTCAGATTGGGTAAGATGACAGGAAAAAATAATGATGATTGTTGGAGGGGATGTGGGAAAACTGGGACATTGATTCATTGTTGGTGGAGTTGTGAACGAATCCAACCATTTTGGAGAGTAGTTTGGAACTATGCTCAAAAAGTTATCAAACTGTGCATACCCTTTGATCCAGCAGTGTTACTACTGGGATTATATCCCAAAGAGATTATAAAGAAGGGAAAGGGACCTGTATGTGCACGAATGTTTGTGGCAGCCCTTTTTGTAGTGGCTAGAAACTGGAAACTGAATGGATGTCCATCAGTTGGAGAATGGCTGAATAAACTGTGGTATATGAAAATTATGGAATATTACTGTTCTGTAAGAAATGACCAACAGGATGATTTCAGAAAGGCCTGGAGAGACTTACACGAACTGATGCTGAGTGAAATGAGCAGGACCAGGAGATCATTATATACTTCAACAACAATACTCTATGATGACCAGTTCTGATGGACCAGGCATCCTCAGCAACGAGATCAACCAAATCATTTCTAATGGAGCAGTAATGAACTGAACTAGCTATGCCCAGAAAAAGAACTCTGGGAGATGACTAAAAACCATTACATTGAATTCCCAATCCCTATATTTATGCACACCTGCATTTTTGATTTCCTTCACAAGCTAATTGTACAATAATTCAGAGTCTGATTCTTTTTGTACAGCAAAATAATGTTTTGGTCATGTATACTTATTGTGTATCTAAGTTATATTTTAATATATTTAACATCTACTGGTCATCCTGCCATCTAGGGGAGGGGGGGGGGGGGTAAGATGAAAAATTGGAACAAGAGGTTTGGCAATTGTTAATGCTGTAAAGTTACCCATGTATATATCCTGTAAATAAAAGGCTATTAAATAAAAAAAAAAAAAGGAGTAATGGCTTGGGAGAGAACTGATTAGTCAAGGATCCAGAGGTTATAAGTGTAGGTAAAAAAAAAATTAGGGCTTGTAAGAAAAGGTAGAGAAAAGGGTGAAAAGCAATAGATTATAATCATAAAAGGAGATTTCAAATCTCTGAACATGGAGATGACATGTGAATAATGGCAAGCTCACACATATGACTTTTTGTGTATGGCTAAGATTAGATGGATTGTTGTTTACTTTTTCAAACATGTTCAACGCTTCATAACTCCATGTACTATAGAACATTAGCCCTTTCTATCCTCTGCTGTCTATCAAAGATGGTCCCAGCTTATGTTCACTGATTCCTGACACTGTACATGTCATCCTCTGCCAACCCTTTTTTTTCTTTTTTACCTTCAATCTTTCCCAGTATCAAGGTATTTTCCATCCTCTTGTTATGTGGTCAAAGTATTTAAATATTCAGACTTAGTATTTGACCTTCCAGAAAATAGTCTGAATAATTTCTATAAATATTAACTGATTTGATCTCCTTGTTCTCCAAATGACTTTCAAATCTTCTCTAAAACAATTCAAAAGTATCAAAATTGTAGCACTCGGCTTTTCTTATAGTATAACTCTCACATTTATACATTACTACTGGGAAAACCATAGCTTTGCCTACATGGACCTTTGTCAACAAAATGATGTCCTCTGGGAGATGACTAAAAACCATTACATTGAATTCCCAATCCCTATATTTATGCCCACCTGCATTTTTGATTTCCTTCACAAGCTAATTGTACAATATTTCAGAGTCTGATTCTTTTTCTACAGCAAAATAACGTTTTGGTCAGGTATACTTATTGTGTATCTAATTTATATTTTAATATATTTAACATCTACTGGTCATCCTGCCATCTAGGGGAGGGGGTGGGGGGGGTAAGAGGTGAAAAATTGGAACAAGAGGTTTGGCAATTGTTAATGCTGTAAAGTTACCCATGCATATATCCTGTAAATAAAAGGCTATTAAATAAAAAAAAAAACACCAAAATGATGTCACTGCTTTTTCCAGATTTGCCAAAGTGCCAGCTTCATTTCAGTGTTATAATTGCCAAATCCAGTGATCTTTGAGCCCAGAATATAAGTCTGACACTGTGGTGTTCTTCTTTTCTCAAAAATAATGGTTCTTTGGTAGCAGGTTTCTTGGGGGGCTTCTGGAGACAGCCTTAATTTCAGTTCAAAGTAATAATCACCTCAAATGCCACCAGGAGGAAATACAGTTCTTTATTGTCTCTTCCAAAATAGCCTGGTTAGTTTTCTTGGAGGCCTATCTCTCTGCTTGGTTCCAAGAGCTCTTGCAGCTTGTCCTTTGCGTCTGCCAGCTTCAGCCTCCAGCTCTGTCTGAATCTTGGTTCTGAATCTTCTCAACTGAATTCTGGCTCTGTCAGTCTCCCGAACTGACTTACTCCACTGACTGATGTCTGACTGAGGCTCTAAGAGTTTCTTATATATGATCTCTTAAAGGTGTGAACCCAAAGGTTGACTCCTCCTCTGAGAGTGGGATTGTGGGAGGTGTAACTTGGGAATCTCCCAGATTTGTGAACTCTAATGTGTGACCTAATGTGTGAACTCGCAAAGGTGTAAACTTAAGTACAAAAGCATTGTTTCTATCAATTCCAGTGAGTTAACACTTTGTAAGGATTCTAACATCTCCCACTTTCTTTTGATTTAGAACATAAGGTGGTCATGACATCCCTGACTTCTCAAGGAGGTGAGAACCCCCAAAAAGGTGATCACACCTTCCCTGACTGCTCAAAAAAGAAGTGAAAACACCATAAAAAGGAGGTGGTCATACCCTCCCTGACTTCTCAGGAAGGGAGATGAAAACACCAAAGGAAATGGGAAATCAAATCAGATTAGTGGGTATCTGAAGGGACTCACTCCTAAAACAGGTATATATAAATCCATCAGTATGGGAAGTATTACACATAATTGCATAAATTACATAAGCACATAGCAATATAACATAGGCTAGTAGTGATGAAACAAATAACATGAATCAACATGAGAAATTATATATGTCCATAAGTCCTAGAAATAGTCCAAAAGGAATCCATTTTCCATTAGTTCATGTGCCAGGAATCCAATAATTCCTGCGAGCTTTGAAGTCCTGCAATAGTCTCATCAACAATTTTTCATCTCAAGGAATCCAATGATTCCTGCTGGTTTTCAATCATGCAACAGTCTCATCTTGTGTTAGGGAATCCAATGCTTCCTGAAGATTTTAAAGTTCTTTTAAAGTCTCATTGTCAGCCATGCTCTTTCAGTGTCAGAAGTTTCTTAAATCTTCTTTGAGGTTTTTCTCCTTTTCTGTCTCTCTTCAGGTGCTCATTGCTACCCATCGGTTTCCTTCTCTATCTGTAGGAACACAAGCAAACCCTCTCTCCCAGGCAGTTAACCTATCTAATTCCCTTCTATTTACCAGTGTCAAATTAATTGATACATGAAGTGATTTTCTATGTAAGATAATAGGAAAACACATTCAACTAAATCAATGTCATTTGACTGGCAATATGTTCTGTTTTAAAATCCATAATATTGTGTATATTATTATGCTTCTAATTTTTCTTACGATTTTTGAAAAATCATGGTATAAGAAATGCTATCAATTTGACAAATGATTCCTAGAGGATGGTGTAATTATATGCTTAGAAAATTAATTCCTCTTTGAATCTAGATTCTGTGAAATTATAAATTGAGTTTTGGATAGAATATGATTATAATGTTTAAAAGATGGTAAGTATTTAATTGAATATATTTTGCTTCAAAATGGATGATAATGCTACTTACTCTTTGGGTAATGATAATGTCTTACTCTGTGTGAAGTTCTTTAAAAACTTAGCAGGTTCCTTGGGACCTTCTCCTTGAGGAAGGTCATAAAATTTCAGTAGCCCTAGGGAAGAACTTGCTGAAAAAAATGTTAAATTCTAAAATAATGAAGTGATTTAATGAAATATTGGGACTTATCAAAACCCAAGTATGTGTATATGGCTGAGGAAATGGGATGGTGGGGAAGGGAGGATATGGAGAAAGGCTAAAAAGTTTATTATTATATAGAAGTTTTTATGATAATTATCTGACCACTGATTATGAAAATGATAAAATTGCAATACATATTTTATATCAATTTAGTCTCAACACATTATAAGGTGTTTTTTTTTTGTTTATTTTAAATAGCATTTGATTTTTCCAAATACACGCAAAGATAGTTTTCAACACTCACCTTTGTAAAACCTTGTGTTCAAAATTTTTTTTCTCCCTCTCTCCTCCTTTCCTTCCCCTCCAAGAGAAGAAAGAATCGCATGTAGGTTAAACATGTACAATCCTTCTAAACATATTTCCATATTCATCATGCTATACAAGAAAAATCAGATTGAAAGGGGGAAAAATGAGAAAAAATAAGTGAAAACAACAGCCAAAAAAGGGGAGAGGAGAATACTAGGCTTTGATGCACATTAAGTCTCCATAGCTTTCTCTCTGGATATGGATAGTATTTCTATCACATCAACAGACTACAGTTTTAAAGATAGGATTTTTGCCTTGAGGATTGATATTGCAGTATCTTAAGATATGGATTCAGTTAGTCAGAAAGCTTACAGTCAATGTTTTCGTGAATTCTGAATGAACTCTCAGATATTCACTATTTCTATGAAACTCTAGAATTTAATTATTTTCTTAATTTCTATGGATGGATTTGAACTAAAAGAAAGAGTAAGGTAAGGCCTTGGATGTGTTTAAGTTGTTGCTCTTGTTCAGTTATGTTGACTTTTCATGAACACAAGGCATTTTTATTCTCCACGTTCTCTCGAAGTCTGCCTAAGCTCATGCTCATTACTTCCATTATATACTCCCTATCCATTTCAGCCCCTGCTGTTCCCTTCTCCTTTTGCCTTCAATCTTCCCAACATAAAGGTCTTTCCCAATGAGTCCCATCTTTTCATTATGTGGCCAAAGTATTTAAATCAGATTCAGTATTTGACTTTAAAGTGAATAGATTAGATTAATTTCTTTAAGTATTGACTGATTTGACCTCCTTGCTCAAAAATTTTCCCACACCACAATTCAAAAGCATGTATGCTGTGATGCTCAGCTATCATGGTCCAGCTCTCACAGCTACTACATGCACTGTTACTGGGGAAAAAAAATAGGTTTGACTGTATGGATCTTTGTCAGCAAGTTAATGTGGTCCAGATTTAGTACAAGTGTCTTTTAATTTCATGGCTGCAGTCACTGTCTATAGTGACTTTGGAGCCCAAGAATATAAAACCTGACTCTGTTTCAATTTCTTCTCCTATTTGCCAGGAAGTGATAATACCAGTAATCATGATCTTAAGTTGGTTAGTTTATTGTTGTTCGATGTTAACCTTCAAGCTTTTTCCCTCTCCTCTTTCACCTTCATCGAGAAGCTTTTGGATTTCTGCCATCAGAGTGATATCATATGCATATCTGAGGTGTTGATACTTATCCCAGCAATCTTAATGCCTGCTTTTGACTCATCCAATGTGGCATTTTATGTAATGTACTCTGCATATAAGTAAATAATGTGACAATGTATGGCTTGTTGTAGTTCTTTTCCGATCTTAAACCAATCACTTGTTCCATGTCTGGTTCTAACTGTTGCTTCTCAAGCCACAGAGAAGTAAAATAATCTGGTCCTCCCATCTCTTTGAGGACTTGCCATATTTTGTTGTGGTCCATATAGTGAAAAGCTTTAGTGAAGCTGATGAAGTAGAATAGATGCTTTTGGGGAACTCTCTTGCTTTCTCCATAATCCAGAGATTGCTGGCAATTTGGTCTCTAGTTCCTTTGACTCTTCAAAAAACAGTCTGCACTTCTGGTAATTCTTGGTTCCCATATTGTGAAGCCTAACTCTTAGAATCCTAAACATCACCTTGGTGACATGTGAAAAGAGTATGATTCAATAATGATCAGTAAATTCAACATTCCTTGACATTGCCCTTCTTTAGGATTGGGATATAAACTGACCTTTTCCAATCCAGTGGCCCCTCTTGACTTTTCCCAATTTGCTGACATATTAAGGGCAGAACTTTTACAGTATGGTCTTTTAAGATTTTTAAGTTGTTCAAGTAGAACTCCATCACTCACTAGCCTTGTTAGCAATGCTACTAAGGCCTGCTTAACTCCAGGATGTCTGGCTCTAGATCAGTAACCACACCATCTCCGTTATAGGTAATGTGAAGATTTTTCTTGTATGGCTTTTTTGTATATTCTTGTCACCTCTTCTTAATCTCTTTGTCTTTTATAATGCCCATTTCTTTCATAAAATATTCCCTTGATATCTCTAATTTTCCAATCTATTGTTTGCTTCTATTTTTTGCATTGCGCATTTTCTTGGCAAAGGAGTGGCTTAAGGCAAATACAGGTGAAAGTACTTGCCCAGACTCACATAACTAGTGAATGTCTGAGGCCATATTTTAATTCAGGCCTTCCTGATTCTAGATCCAGTTCTTTATCTACTGAGCCATCTCCTGCTTATTACGTACTAGAGGTCAATCTTTTTCTTTAACTATGATTGCCACAACATGAGAAAATGATAATTGATATTGATATGGTAATTTGAAAAATGAAAATTCTTCCATAAAATGTGAGTACATTTTATGATGTATTTCAATGTGTGTTCTTATTCTAAATCCCTACTCCTAATTATATTTTCCTTTTATTAGCTTTGTTTCCTTGCTCCAAGACCCAGGCTCCATTTCCTAAGCTTCAACCTCACCTTTCTAATTTAATTATCATCTCTTCAAACACCCAATTTAATTTCTGCTTCTTTGTGGAAACCAAACCCCCATTCAATTCTCACATATTTGCTTTTTTTAAAATTGGGACAATATTGCTTCCAGGATTCTTTTCTGTATTTGGCTCGATGAATCACTGAAAACCCCAAAATTCAAATAATGTATTTAATAAAAAATATATAGTCCAATATCCCCCAGGATGAAGACAGTTCCTTAGGTGATTAAAAACAGAGCAGAGGATTAAAATAAAAACAGGCCAGAAGGTTAAAAATAGTTTGAAAGGAAATGTTCCAGAGTTTCCTGGGCATAAAAGATAAGAATCACACAAATACACACACACACAACACACACAGCCTCATATTCTTTCATAGTTCCTATGGAGGACTAATATACACAAAATAAATACAAATTCATTTGCAAATTTCTCCTATTAGCATCAAGCATCATCTTCCGGGGCAGATAACATGAGTTGGTCCTTATTTGTCTTTGAATTGAATCCACACTTTCATGGATCATAATCTTATATGAGTGTATCTCATTACTTCTTCAATGGATTATAAATTCCAAGAGAGGAGCCAGATCTGCCTCAGTATTCTTAGTGCACCATGTTATATATTTGATGGATAATTCCTGAATTTGATTGTATTGCATGAGGGATGGTTATTCATCTTGAAATTTTGCTTATCTATTCCAAGTACTACGACCAGTGTGAACACAAAGTCACAGAATCACAAAAGTGGCCATCCTGCCCTTGATAAATAGCCTCTCTATAACCTACTCAGATGCATTGATCTGTCCAATATTCATGAAAAGACCTCTAATGAAGAACCTGCTCCTTCCCAATATAATGCATTCTGTTTTCTGATAGTTCTAATAATTGTTATTCCTTCTATCCATTCTCAATCTTCTCCTCCCGGATGAGTATCCAGAACTCTTATGTCACCTAGCACCAGGCAGAACAAGCCTAATACCTCTTCCACATGACAGCCTTCCAGCTACATAAGGATTCGTGATGTTTCATCTTTTAATCTAGTCTTCTTGAGTCTAAGATACTGATTTTTTAAATTGATCTCCATGTGGCATAATATTGGGCCCTTCATTATTCACAATATGAGTGAAAGTTCAGAGATACAGGTTTAGGCTCAATATAAGAACAAATGTGGACTAGCAAAAGTTAAATGCAAGAGAAAAAAGAATAACATAAATGTAAATTTAAGGAACTTCAGGGATTAAAGGAAGAAGTCAGGAACATCAAATTTATGTAAGGAAAACAAATATCAGGAACCAAATGTGCATTTAAGATAGGGGGGAAAGATTCTGAGGAGATGGGGGAGTAGGACTGTAAATTTCAAGCTCTCTGGATTTCCCCCACAAATAGAACAAATTTGCACTTCAAAATGAACTTAGACTGGTGAAAAATCAAGACGACTTGGGGCAGAACGGTGGTCATACTGTTATAACCTAGAAGTTCTGAAGAAAGTCCCCAGGTTGGGGATTAACCCGTAGGAAGTGCAGACACCTTCCAGCCAGCTCTGCAGAAAGACCTAGTGGGAAGCCTGGGGCAAGCTGGTTTGGCTGGAGCCTCAGTGGGAGCCACAGAAACTTTCACCTCCTAGAAAGTGTGAGGAGTAGGGGGTCTGAGTCAAGGAAGACTGAGGAAACTTTTGTTCATCAGGAACACCAGGCCCGGCTGTGCTGCTGGGACACAGCCCTGGGGAAGAAGGAACCAGCACACTAGGAGTGCAGAAGCAGAGGGACAGGGAGACTACTGGCAGTGGTACTTGCAAGAGGGTGGAGCTCTTGGTTTGGGGTTCCAGGTCAGTGAGGAAAGATGAAATGAAGCCAGAGACTCCATCTCTCCATCTCATGATTCCACTAATACTTCCCACTTTAAAAAAAAAAAAAAGGAACTGGCAAAGAATAGGGAAAACCGGGGTTTATCTTCAGAGGACATTGAATTTTTAAAAAAGGTTCTTCTACCCCAAAGAGTAATGTTAAATGACTCCCTGCTCATAAAGCATTTAGAGAACCCAAAAATGTTAAAATGAAATGAGAGACACTGAGGAAAAATTTAAAAATGAAATAAAAACCATCCAAGGAAAACAAGATTATGAAAAAAAAAAGCAAACCAACTAGAAAAGGAGATACAATCTTAAAGACAAAAATAACTGTTTGAAAATTAGAATTGGGCAAAGGAAAGCCAGTGAAGCTAAGAACCAAACAGAATATAAAGAATGAAAAATAGAACAGAATGTGCAACATGAGAAAGTTAACAGATTTGAAAATCAAGAAGAGAAAATAGAATTGGACTACCTGAAAGCTGTAACCAAGAAAAGAACTTTTCACAATTAATGCAAGAAATAACCCTAGAAAATTGTCGTGGAGTGTTATAAAATAAAGGGAAAATAAAAATAGAAAAAAATCCATCAGTCTCCAAGGCAATCCCAATAGAATTTGGATAGAAAATGCCATCTGGATTCCCAAAAGGGGGAAAAAAAAAAACTATGGAGATTGAATGTAAATCAACACATACTATATTCACTTCTTTTTTTTCTTAACTTTCTCTTCCATGGTTTTTCCCTTTTGTTCTGATTTTTCTCTTCCAAAATGATTCAGAAAGCAGTGTATATTAAAAAAGAAAGAAAGGAATTAAAGTATTCATTAGAAGGTCAAATACTGAAGCTGAAACTTAAATACTTTGGCCATATAATGAAAAGAAAGAATTCTTTGGAAAAGACCCGATGTTGGCAAAAATCAAAGGCAAAAAAAAAAAGGTGACAACAGAACATGATATGGAAAGATAGTGTCATAGAAACACCAGATATGAATTTGACATAGGGACAGAGTGGAATATAGGTGGTTCCATAGAGTCATCAAAAGTCGGACATGACTTAACAAGAAACTTGTGACTTTTAAAAAATTTGTGTATCATATTCCTTTTTTAGACTGTAAACTCCTTTTGGGGTTCCTAAAATAATGTTCTATATATAGTAAGGACTTAAATATTTGCAGAATCTTTGAAATGAATAAAAACTCTTATTTTAAAAAAAAAATCTACTAATCACCACCTTAAAGATATCCTTGTAGAAAATCAATGGGAATATAATGACCAAATTTCAAAATCCCCAGATCAAAGAGAAACTTTTGCAAGAAAGAGGAAAAAAAAACTATTCAGGTATAATTAGAATTGTACAGGACTTATTAGCAGTCACAATAAAAGACTGCAAATCCTGGAATCATATATACCAGCAACCAAAAGAATTATATCTGCAGCCAAAAATATCATATACAGTAAAATTATCCAAATTGTGAATTTTTTTAAATGGACATTCAACAAACCTGCAGATTTTCAGGACTTTTTTTTTTTTTTTCAACCAAACCCAAACTCGATGGAAATTTTAACATGTAAGAACCAATGTTCAAGATGATTTTCAAGGAACTTAACGTGGACAAATTGTTTTTTACATGGAAATGTATACCACATAATTAAGATTGACATCAGCAATTGGATAGCTCAGAAGAAAGATTTATATAAATGAGGTGCAGAGGAAGCATAGACAAAGGCACTAGGAGGGATGGAGGGCTCATCCTTCTGAAAACCTACTCACATCAGGAATGGGTTCAATAGGAAATACTACATACATACCATGAAGGGTCTAGCACCCTCCAAAATGTATGAAGAAATAAGGGGAGAGAAGGATGGACAAAACAAAGGGTGGGGAAAGAAGACAAGGAAGGGTGGGAAGACGATAAGTAACAGCAAGGCAAGTTAAGGAGCAAATTAAAGCAGAAGAGTTAACAGGGATAAGAAAAAAGAGATACACACAAACACTACCAAGATCAGGAGTAGAATTTATTAGGAAAAAAAAGTACAGCTAATAATCATTGATCTTAGACACAATCATATCTAAAGACTCATTCAAGACAGCAATTTACATGTCAGCCATACTAATACGATTTTAGATGCATGGTTACCTATGGGTTAATACGGGAGTATATGTAGATATGTATGCATGTTGCTCTATGTATGTGCATATATAGATATATGTATATGGAAGTGGGTATGAAGGCATATGTATATATGTGGGGGAGGGGTATGTAGATATAAATATATATATATATGTGCTTACCTACAGCCTGTCTGGGGGAAGAGGAAGGGATGAAAGGGAGAAAAAAGAATAAAGTAAAAAAAAAAGTGCATAATAGTGAACAAAAGGACAATTTACAAGGAAGCAAAGAAAAAATGGACATTCATGAATAGAATTTCCTCTACTATTGTGTGTGTGTGTGTGTGTGTGTGTGTGTGTGTGTGTGTGTGTATTTGCTGAGGCAACTGGGGTAAAGTGATTTGCCCAGGGTCCCACAGCTAGGAAGTGTTAGGTGTCTAAGGCCAAATTTGAACTCAGGTCCTCCTGACTTCAGGGCCAGCACTTTATCTACTACACCATCTAGCTGCCCATATATATCCTTTCTTGAACTAGTAATTTATTATTATAGATTTTGAATCCTCCTCGATGTTCTGCTGGGCACGTGACAATGTTCTGTTCTGTTCTGTTTTCCTTTTCTGTTTTTCATTTTTTCTATTTTTTCCAATAAAACAAAATAAAAAAGTAAGAGATGGAGAAAGGAGGAAAAGAAAAAAAGTTAATGCAAATGAATTACTGAGGAAATACAAACTTAATCATAACAGGCTGGAAGAGACTGTACTATGATTTAGATGATCTTTTTTTTTTTTAATTGCAATCTCCATTTCAGATAAGGCAATAATAAAAACTGACAATGTCAAAAAAACAACCAGGAAAATCAGGTTACACATAAAGGCACTACAAGTAATAAAACAATACCATTACTAAATATTTACATATTAACTACAGCTTCTAAGTAAGTTTTTAAAAAGTAACCAAGTTACACACACAATTATGGGTACTCTCCTATTACTCTTTCAGAACTTGAGAAATCTAATTTAAAGGTAAGAAGGAAGATAGCAAAACAGGATTTTTTTAAAGAGCTGAAAACTTATGACTACTTTTGAAAAAGCATATTTTTTAAATTAAGTATTTTTCATCACCTGGTACTTCTTTACCAAAAACTGGACATGTGCTAACACAGAGAAATCATAAATAAGTTTAAAAATAAATATGAACATAATTTTCAGTATCTTTAAAAATTTGGGGTCAGACCTGTGAATTTATTGCTATAAAGCGATGGTGTCAAATTGAAATAGAAATGGGGCCACAAATTGATTTAGAAAACTACTCATTTACATTATCTATGTCCTATTGCATTTTTATTTGTGTTAAATATTTCCCAATTATATTCTAATCTGCTTCAAGCTTTATTTGTAGACCACAATGCAATTATATATGTATATGTGTATACACACATAAACACTAGTGAGATGTTCACCAAAATAATGACATCCATAATAATGAGAGAACAAATTACAGAAATTAAAAATACATTAATGCAAAGAATAACAAATTAAGTTACATGCCAAAACTTTTATGGCATGCTGATAAAGCAGTCAAAATAGAAAAGTTGTTCAGGTTAGACAAGCAAGACACACAAGCAAACGAACAGCTTGGTCCAAGACACCATCAATCCAAGAACCCAAATCCACTTTTCTACTCTTTGAACCAGTACCAAATAGTTCTGGGAATTACTGCTGATGACAGAGCTGTCAAACTCGCTGCCTGAAAAACTACTTCTGCTAGAACCCAGTGAAAATGAAATTGGGAAACATTTTTTTAAATAAAAACACAATGCGATGTAAGTAACAATTTGTGGTTCACGTGAGATTGTGAAAAATATTTAAAATAATATTTATAAAACACTTAGCACAGTGCCTGGCAACTAGTAGGCACTGTGCTTTTGACTGTGACAATACCACTTTACAATAACATTAACCCCTTTTTAATTCTGCCTTTTACCTCATTATTCCCCCTTGAAATGCTAGATCTTTTGTTCCACTAGATGAATTGCATTGTTTTCTCTAGTACCATAAATCTATGACTAGTACAGCAATAGGCTGTGCCATTAATTTACGCAGTAAAAAAGTTTTTTCTCTCTATTGATATAATTATGTTGTTTATGTAGTTTGCATAACGATGCTAAATGTCTTCTAATGTTTAATGTTCTCTGATGTAAATGTTTAATGGATAAATCTAACTTGGCCAGAGTAAACATTTTAGAATATATTGCTAGAGTCTTATTAATATTTTAGGTAAAATCAATATTAATTAGTGAGACTGGTCTATAATTCTTTTTTCTACGTTATTTCTCTCAGATTTGGCTATGAGCATCATCTTTAAAAACCATTTACTATTATGCACTTTCTAAATGACAGAATAATTTATAGCACAGATATTCATGGCTCTACATATTGGATATTTAGCAGGATTAACTTGTAGTTCTACCTAAGCCAGACCTTGCTTCTTTAGCAATCCCTTTTCTCAAAGTGAGTGACCTCTCATACTTGCATTGTAAAGGAATAAATGGCAAGACTACGTCTTCTTCAATGGTGCCTTTATCCCACCTTGCCCTTTGCTAATTCAAGTTCACAAGAACTTTGCCCACCATATGGTATTATAATAAAGCTTGACCTGGAAACGGCCTGAACCTGTGACTTCATTCCAGATGACTCCCCGCCTTCATCGCTTCATCATGACCTGTTGGACCTCGTCAGGAAAGATGAAGGTGAACAGGGCAAAGGCCAACCTCCCAGGGCTCAAAGGAGGGCCACGCAGGTAGCCAGGTATTGGGAGGGTGATAGCAGATTTTCTGCCTCTGTCCCAACCCAACTTAAACTCTTCTCTGTTTTCCTGGGGGCAGCTAGGTAACAAAGTCAACTGAGCACTGGGCCTAGAGGAAGGATGCTAGCTGTGTGACCCTGGGCAAGTCACCAAGTGTTGAACTCAAGCCTTCCTGACTCTAGGTCCAACACTATCCAGTTGGCACTCAACTGCAAGAAAATAGAAGCCCCATAGCATGAATTTCCTTATCTCCCATTTTACACTTCAATTTTTCACCATCATTCTCTACTTAGTGCTTTGCTCTAATACCTAATAAGAGATCTCTAGTCCTTTAAAACAAATTCTGCTCCTTGTGAACTTGATTTCAAGTCTTCTGGTTGCTTAAAGGAGTCCCTCTCTTTGAACGTCCACCCCTTTCTTCTTGTTGTGACTGTCATTCAGCTGTGTCGGGCTCTTCACGACAACATGGTCCATGGGATTTTCTTGCCAAACACTGGCGTGGTTTGTCATTTCCTTCTCCAGTTCAGGTTCTTAAGACTAGATAATCTATAAAGCAACAAATCAAGCCCTGATCTGTAGCATTTGCCGATTTCCCGGAAGTGAATGCTTAAAAGGAAAATTTAACAATCAGCTCTTTTAGTCATTTCAAGATACTACAGCACACCCCTGGCCCAAGGTAATCCCCAAATTTAAGACAAACAAAAAAATCCGTTGACTTGATCCTACCACTTCCTGTTTTTCATCCCTCTTTTCTTTCCTGATCAAATTCCTGTAAAAAGCTCTTTCTAGACGATCTATTTTCTGTCCTCCTTCCCATCCAGCCCACTTCCCAATGTTTTGAAATCTTGCTTCCAAATACATCATTCCACTGAAACTGCCCTCTCCAGTATAACCAAAGATCTTAGAATTACTATTACCTCGTGTCAGTCCTAATCCTCCATGGCGGCAGCTGTCCCATTTGTCTCCTTCCACTGTGCTCAGCACATAGTAAGTGCTGAATAAGTGTGTGTTGCCTGGACTCCCATCCATTCACATGACAACAAAGCTGCTTCAAACTCTCATTACCTTGTGGCCAAGGCCCTTAAAATCCAGCCTCATGCATCTTCATTCCATCCACCAGGCAGCTGGCAGATATTCCTAAAGCACAGGTGCCATCCACAGCATGTCCCTGCTCAAACAGCTCCAGTGGCTCACCACTGCTTCTCTAGGGTCAAATACCAACCCCTCAATCCAGCTTCCACATCCCTTCACCGTATGACACCAACCTACCTGTCCTGGCTGATTGCATCTAATAAGTCATTTTTTAAAGAGCTGAGCGAGTCTGTTAAGAGTCAACATAACTAGACTCCATTTTGTTCTAGATTGGCTATTTTTGTTCTGTCTGACCCCAGCATGAATTCTGGGACCAGCTCACAACAGCTGATCTCTATGAGTGTCTCTTTTTCCCCCTTGTTTGGTTTAACTGTAACAAAGGAGGACTTCAATAGCTCCCTCTTGAAAGTTCAAGGACACATCACAAGTGATAGATGAGTCCATTTGGTTTAGTGAGACATATTAGCCTACAAAAGGCACCTTCCTTTTCTATTTCCAATAACTCATGATTTACATTCTCTTTAAGAAGCAGGGGTTTTTTTTTGTCCTTATCAGTCATTTCTTTCTTTCTCTTTCTTTCTTTCTCTCTCTCTCTCTCTCTCTCTCTCTCTCTCTCTCTCTCTCTCTCTCTCTCCCTTCTTCTCTCCCTCCCTCCCTCCCTCCCTTTCTCTCTCTGCCTCATGTTACAATTAAATATCACTAGCTAAGTTGTAAATTGCCGGTAGAATGTGTCTCATAAGTTGCACCTTTTTTGTCTCTGTGGACAGTGCTGGCTTACCAGCTGGATAATCCAAAAAATTCTCCCAGCACACCCCACTCCAATCTTGGAAGCCTTGTTCATGACATTCATTCTCCCTTTCCAGGCATTCTGCAGCCATCCCCCATTCCTGAAATCCTCCCCTTACCCCAGCCCATCTCTTCCAGGCCCATCTCAAAAGCCACTTCCTATAAGCTTTTTTCTGGTTTTCTCATTCATTGGTGAATCCCGCCATGTAGTTTGTGCTGTTTTGTGTGTATTCGCTTATCTGTGTCCCTGTTGCCCCCTTCTCCCACACAGAACAACGTAAGGTCTCTGAGAGAAGGTTTGGATACATTTCTATTTTTGTATCGCAAGCACCTAGGACAGTATCTGGCATAGAGTAGGTGCTTAATAAATGCTTTCGATATCAACTGAAACATTCTTCATCCCTTTGAAACATGCCACTATCAACCACCTGTGTCTTTTTGGCTATTTTTTTATGATCTCCATAATCTCTCCTGGTTTCTATTATCTGCTTTGTCTCTTTCCATTTCCTTGGCTGTTTCATCACTCACATACCGCTCCATAACTATGGGAGTCCCCCCAATCCCAGAGCTCTGAACCAGTTGTTCTTCTTTGAAACCATCTGCTCCCATGGTTTGTTTTAAGATAGCTGCCTGGGGTCTCTTTCAGTCCATACTGTCAGTATGTGACAGAGGAAGGACTTGAAACCTCTGTCCTTGCAGTGTGAGATGGGCAAAGAATGGTTTGCAGGTATAGCTTCCACAAGATACAATCTAGGAAGAGATGGACCCACTAGAATCCGATTTGGTTATCCCAAATTAAGATTATTAGACTGTTCTGAGAACATTTTTAGGGAGAATGCCAAAGAAGCCCAATTAAGATGGCAAAGGATTTCCAGTTCGGGCCATATCAGTAGAAGCATTAGTTGAAGAAACTGAGAATGTTCAGCACAGAAAACGAAAAGAATGGGGGATGGGGTTTAGATGGGAGAGAAGACTTGAAAACTTGGTGGGTATCTTTGAGAATCTGGTGAACTTCAGTGTGGACTTTAGTGAATCAAGCTTCAGGTCCAAAGGGGAAGAACTGGGACAGTGGATGGGAATCACAAAGAAGTAAATGGAAGCTTGGTAGAAGAACAATTCTCACAACTAGCACCTCGAAAAAATGAAATGATCTGTTTTCAAAGGATGCAATCCCAGTGCCCAGGATCTCCCCGGAGGGCTTTAAGCAAAGACTGAGAGTTAAATTGTAGAGAGGATTACTTTTCGGGGATGGGTGGGATGAGCCAGACTCGGAGCTACTTCCAAATCAGAAATGTGATTCTCTGGGCTGGTGGCAAATTCTGCCATCTACAATCTAGTACCTGACACATGACAACTCTTCATGAAACTTTTCCCACATTATTTCTAATTAGCATCTGTCAATAATAGGACAAAACTTCTGGTGGTAGGTGAATTAGCCCTCAAAGGTGTTCTTATTAACATTTTTAAGGATTATTATTATTATTTTTCCCAATATGAACTGTCTGAATATCATTGAAGTTTCACTGTAATCAAGGCATGGGCTCTCAAAGGAGTACAAGTGTTCGATTCAAAAAGTCTCTCTCTCTCTCATCTGATTTCCTTCTGAAATCGTAAAGGATTCCCCTTGACTGAAGACTTGCTTTGAATCATCCTTCTCAAAGGGCTTTTCTTCAGGATTTATTTTCTGCTGGGTAATGTGGGAGTCGTAACTGAAGGCCTCACATTCACTGAACTCAAAGGGTTTTTCCACCTTGTGAATTTGCTGATGTTTGGTGAGGTTTCCCCTCTGGCTGAAAAATCTCCCACATTCCTTACACTCAAAGGGCTTCTGGCCATTATGGATTCTTTTATGCCCGGTGAGGTGGCCCCTCCGGCTGAACACTTTCCCACATTCAATGCATATAAAGGATTTTTCGCCAGTATGAATTCTCTGATGGACAGTAAGGTGAACCCTCCGGCTAAAAGCCTTCCCACACTCCTCGCAGGTAAATGGTTTCTCACCAGTGTGAATTCTCTGATGATAAACGAGGGTTGTTCTGTGGCTGAAGTTCTTCCCACATTCGCTACATCCGAACGGTTTCTCCCCGATATGAATTCTCTGATGCTCAATAAGGCTTCCCCTCCAGCTGAAGGTTTTCCCACATTCGTTGCATTCAAAGGGTTTCTCTCCAGTGTGAATTCTCTGGTGTGCAGTGAGGCTTTTCCTTCTGCTAAAGGATTTCCCACATTCGTTACACACAAAAGGTTGGTCTCCCGTGTGCATTCTTTGATGCAGAGTGAGCCGGGAGTTGCTGCTGAAGGCTTTCCCACATTCGTTGCATTCAAAGGGCTTTGCACCAATGTGAATTCTCTGATGTTCATTAAGGCTCGCCCTCCTGCTGAAGCACTTCCCACACACATTGCAGCCAAAGGGTTTCTCGCCAGTATGAATCCTCTGATGATAAAAAAGAGATTTCTTGCGGGTAAAGAATTTCCCGCATTCATTGCATTCAAAGGGCTTCTCCCCAGCATGAATTTTCTGATGGTCAGTAAGACTTCCCTTTCGAATGAAAGTTTTCCCACACTCATTACATTCAAAGGGTTTCTCTCCAATATGAATTTTCTGATGTTCAGTAAGTCTTCCCCTACGGTGAAAGGCTTTCCCACACTCATTACATTCAAAAGGTCTCTCGCCAGTATGAATACTTCTGTGTTCATTAAGGTGGCCCCTCTGGCTGAAGGCTTTCCCACAGTCAGTACAAATATAGGGCTTTTGTCCAGTGTGAACAGTCTGGTGGGCATTAAGGTGGCCCCTCTGGCTGAAGGCTTTCCCACATTCGTTACATTCGTAGGGCTTGTACCCGGTATGAATTTTCTGATGTACAATAAGATATCTTCTCTGGCTAAAGACTTTCCCACACTCGTTACATTCATATGACTCACCTTCACTATTTTCTACATTAAAGTGAATGAGTTCAGAGTGGTAATTGAAGGCTCTTCTGTATTTATTATACTTACAAACTTTCTTCCCAAAGGATATTCTAGTATGTTTAATTATGTCTGAAAACTGCTTGAAACTCTTTCCGAGGACATCATATTTATGGAACTGCTTTGCCACAGGGATTCCCTGTTGAGGAATGAGGAGGGAACCCTGCCCGAAACCTCTCCTGAATGAAGAACTTCTGTAAGCAGCGGCTAATTGCCCCAGTTGTTTCTCTTGGACTCCCTGCTGATATTCCCAAACTTCTCTGATCTTAGAATCCCAGAGATCATCTCTTTCAAGTTCTTCCTTAGATGATGCCTTCATCCAAATTCCAGGCATTAAGATAGAATCTAGGATTTCGCATCTACTCTCCTGATCGAGGAAATCTGAAAGAAACAAGACAGTGCTAATGGTGAGCATTCTTTGTGCTAGAAGACACCTTCGTGACCATTCTCCATTCTGTTTCCTGCACTGAGAAGAATGGACCGGCCTCTAAGACTGCATACGGGGGGCTTACTACTGCACCCCACTGTCCACAACCAAAGGAATTGCATTTCAGGTGGGGAAGACCATAAAGGAGGCCACTGGAGAATCCTTACTCTTAATTGGTAGGAAGAGGCCAAAAATGTTTAAAAAACAAAACAAAACAAAACAAACCCAATGTCTGGAGGCAGGAGCAAGGCCCTGGGTCAAATCCGTTTTTGCCTTCCACCACCTATATTGTGTCGGGCAAGTCATTTGCCCTCTCTGGGCGCCTCGGCTTCCTATGCCATGAGAAGGGTGGATGAACTGACCTGTCTGGTCTCTGCCAGATCGAGATGGCAGGAAATGAGGAATCATTAAAGATGGACTGCGAGGACTTAGAAAAACCAGTTACCAGGAGCCATGAAAAACCAGTTCTCCGATAAGGTTCTGGGCTGGTGGATGAGGGAAGGCTGCAGCCCGAGCCTCCAGGAACTGGGGATCAGAGCATTACAAGATCTGGAGCCGAAAAGGGCCTCCTCTAAAAGGCGGGGAATCGGAGGCCAGGAGCTTAGGGACTTCTCCAGGTCACATGGCCACAAAAACCACAGTGGGGAGGCTGAACTGTAGCCAGCTGGACAATCTCATTCTGAGGAGTCTCAGGCCAGGAAACAAAAGGGAGCTCACAGAAGGAAGTGGCTGGGACGGGGCGAAGGTCCCTGGTCCGCACCTCCCGACACTCTCCCAGCCCCCAAGCTTCGGGGCCCACGGGACAGGCCTCGGCGGTCGTGGCCAAAGTCCCTGTAAATGCGACTTCCCAGGCTGTTGTCCCTGATACCGCCATGATGCGTTGACGCCAAGGACGCGCTACGGTGTAGCAGCAAGAGGTGCTCGGCCACCACAACAGACTGAGCTTGAATCCAGCCTCTTCCGTGTGACTCTGCCTCTGCCCCCCCCTCTGAAATGGGGGTGACAGCTCGCACTGCACCTGCTGCGCACTTGGCCAGCCACAGCAGAGCTCTGAGGGGGGTCTCCCCTGCCCCCTGGGGGACAGAGAGGGAGCAGCGGGGCAGGGAGGCCACCAGCCATGGGGAGGGAGGGATCCAGGGCCACGCCAATCTGCAATTATTAAGTGCTTGCTGCTTGCCTGGCACAGGCCTGCCCCCCAGGGGCACCGGACTCTAAGCATCCCGTCAGGGCCTTGTGCCCATCTGGGGAGGGAGACATTACTGCGCCTGTCTGACGGCTGGGGGACCCCCTCGGAGGGGGCTGGCGAGGGGCGCTTGTGGCTGCCCTCTCATAGGCCCCGCCTCCCCAGTGGCCTGCACTCACCTGCCAAAGGGCCTCCGGGGAGACCCTGCTCCAGCATCGAGGGCACTTCTCCTCTCTCCAGCTGGGAGATCACATCAGCCCGGGAAGTGGGAAAACCTGCGCCTGGGAGAGAGAGGACGCAGCTGTTCAGGGCCGGCTCCGAGACCACACTCGGTCCCATTCCCGTGGCAGCCAGGCCCGCAGGCTGGCGTCTACACCAGGAACCCCCAGGGAGGCCCAAAGGACCCTGCAAGGGCTCCGGGAGGTGAGGGTCAGGCCCGATGGGCAAGGACTCTTCCAGGAGCCAGGCAGGAAGGGATGTTCCGCCATCCCAGGCCGTGGGCCCACTGACCCCAGGGAATTCTTCAGACAAGTGAGAAGAGATGAGCTGCCCGGCCTCCCCTGCCTGGGTCCCCCCATTCATAAGACCAGGCCAACAGGTAGATAAACCGAGGCACGGGACCGTTAGGCGGCTTTCCTGGCCAAGTCACAAAGTTGCCTCCCCAGTATCTGAAGCCCTGGGCCTTCCACAGGACAGGCTCCCTCCTGTTGGGGCCTCTGGGTCTTAGCCAGGGCAGGGCCTCCCCCCCCGCTCCTTTCCACCACTCTGGTCTCGGTGTTGCCCCCGGGATGGGGGCCCTCGAGGCAGGGCCTCTTTGCCAGCAGGAGACAGTGGGCCTGGCCTTTGCTGATGGATGGCTTCATGAAGCCAACGGCTCCCGGGGGCACCACCCCAGGAGACAAGGTGCTCGTAGTTCTCCAGCATCACGTCCTGGTACAGTGCCCTCTGGGCGGCGTCCAGCCAGCTCCACTCCTCCTGGGTGAAGACCACCGCCACGTCCCTGAATGTCACCAAGCCCTGAAACGGGAAGCCCCGCCCTGTCACCCAGGGGCCGGCCTCCTGCCCTGGGCCACAGTACGCCCAAAGGGGCAGGAGCTCCGGCCCTGGTCTTCCAGTCCTCTTGTCTGGCGCTCTTGATGCCCTTCCTCGGCCAGGAGGAGGGATCGCCTTCCCAGAAGGGCTGGCGTGGGGGGCCCTGGCCTCCAGCAGCTGTGTGGGGCTGATGCCCAGGGATGGAAGGGAGCAGGGAGCCCCAAGGAGCCAGGGAGGGAGGGGCAACTCAGGGAGAGGCAAGGGGCAAGAGGCCCTGGGTGAGGTCACTCTATTACAGAGGAGTCCCACCCTTCTCACTGCTCTGGGAGGAGAGCTGTTCTCTCCCTTCCCTCCCTCTCCCTCCTTCTCTCTGTCTCCCTGGGTCTGTCTCTGACTGTCTCTCAATTTTCTCTCTCTCTGTTTTTCTCTGTCTCTGTGTGTTTTCTGTCTGTGTTTTTCTATTTTTCTTTCTGTCTCTGTTTTTTCTGTTTTTTTTCTTTGACTTTCTGTGTCTGTTTTTCTGTCTCTATTTTCTTTCTGTTTTTCTCTGTCTTTCTGTCTCTGTTTTTCTCGGTGTTTTTCTGTCTTTCTGTGTCTCTGTGTTTCTCTCTATTTTTCTATCTGTTTCTCTCTTTTTCTGTCTTCCTGTTTTTTCTCTGTTTTTCTCTATTTTTCTCTCTTTTTCTGTCTCTCTCTGTTTTTCTCTGTCTCTCTGTGTGTTTTTCTGTCTCTGTTTTTCTATCTAATTTTTCTTTCTGTCTCTGTATCTGTCTTCCTGTTTTTTCTCTCTGTTTTCTCCATTTTTCTTTGTCTTTTTCTGTCTCTGTTTTTCTTTTTGTCTGTTTTTCTCTCTGTGTGTGTCTCTGTGTTTCTATTTTTCTGTTATTCTATCTGTTTCTCTCTTTTTCTGTCTCTCTCTGTTTTTCTGTCTGTCTTCCTGTTTTTTTTCTGTTTTCTCTATTTTCCTCTCTTTTTCTGTCTCTCTCTGTTTTTCTCTATTTTCCTCTCTTTTTCTGTCTCTCTGTTTTTCTCTGTCTTTGTGTGTGCTTTTCTCTGTTTTTTTCTGTCTAATTTTTCTTTCTGTCTCGTCTCTTCCTGTTTTTCTCTCTGTTTTCTCCATTTTTCTTTGTCTTTTTCTGTCTGTTTTTCTTTCTGTCTGTTTTTCTCTCTATTTTCCTCTCTTTTTCTGTCTCTCTCTGTTTTTCTCTGTCGTTGTGTGTGTTTTCTCTGTCTCTCTGTTTTTCTCTGTCTCTCTGTTTTTCTCTGTCTGTTTTTCTCTGTCTCTCTGTTTTTCTGTCTCTCTAATTTTTCTTTCTGTCTGTGTATGTGTCTTCCTGTTTTTTTCTGTTTTTCTCCATTTTTCTCTCTGTCTTTTTCTGTCTCTGTTTTTCTCTTTGTCTTTCTGTCTGTGTTTTTCTCTCTATCTCTGTTTTTCTCTGTCTTTCTGTCTCTGTGTTTCTATTTTTCTGTTTTTCTATCTGTTTCTCTCTCTTTTTCTGTCTCTCTTCTGTTTTTCTGTCTGTCTTCCTGGGTTTTTCTTCTGTTTTTCTCTATTTTCCTCTCTTTCTCTCTCTGTTTTCTCTGTCTCGTGTGTGTTTTCTGTCTCTTTGTTTTTCTGTCTAATTTTCTTTCTGTCTCTGTATCTGTCTTCCTGTTTTTTTCTCTCTGTTTTTCTCCATTTTTCTTTGTCTTTTTCTGTCTCTGTTTTTCTCTTTGTCTTTCTGTCTGTGTTTTTCTCTCTATCTCTGTTTTTCTCTGTCTTTCTGTCTCTGTGTTTCTATTTTTCTGTTTTTCTATCTGTTTCTCTCTCTTTTTCTGTCTCTCTTCTGTTTTTCTGTCTGTCTTCCTGGGTTTTTCTTCTGTTTTTCTCTATTTTCCTCTCTTTTTCTGTCTCTCTCTGTTTTTCTCTGTCTCTGTGTGTGTTTTTCTGTCTCTGTTTTTCTGTCTAATTTTTCTTTCTGTCTCTGTATCTGTCTTCCTGTTTTTTCTCTCTGTTTTTCTCCATTTTTCTTTGTCTTTTTCTGTCTCTGTTTTTCTTTCTTTCTGTCTGTTTTTCTCTCTATTTTCCTCTCTTTTTCTGTCTCTCTCTGTTTTTCTCTGTCTTTGTGTGTGTTTTTCTCTGTCTCTCTGTTTTTCTGTCACTCTAATTTTTCTTTCTGTCTGTGTATGGGTCTTCCTGTTTTTTTCTGTTTTTCTCCATTTTTCTCTCTGTCTTTTTCTGTCTCTATTTTTCTCTTTGTCTTTCTGTCTGTGTTTTTCTCTCTATCTCTGTTTTTCTCTATCTTTCTGTCTCTGTTTTTCTGTCTCTGTGTTTCTATTTTTCTGTTTTTCTATCTGTTTCTCTCTCTTTTTCTGTCTCTCTTCTGTTTTTCTGTCTGTCTTCCTGGGGTTTTTTTTCTGTTTTCTCTATTTTCCTCTCTTTTTCTGTTTCTCTGTGTGTTTCTCTGTCACTCTGTTTTTCTGTCTCTCTAATTTTTCTTTCTGTCTCTATATGTGTCTTCCTGTTTTTTTCTCTTTGTTTTTCTCCATTTTTCTCTCTGTCTTTTTCTGTCTCTGTTTTTCTCTGTCTTTCTGTGTCTCTGGTTTTCTGTCTCTGTGTGTTTCTCTGTTTTTCTATTTTTCTGTCTGTTTTTCTATCTGTTTCTCTCTTTTTTCTCTCCCTCTCTCTGTTTTTTCTCTCTGCATTTTTCTCTTTCTTTTTCTGTTTCTATTTTTCTCTGTCTCTTTGTTTTTCTCTATTTTTCTCTGTCTTTTTCTGTCTCTCTGTTTTTCTCTGTCTCTGTGTGTGTGTTTTTCTCTCTGTCTCTTTTTCTGTCTCTATTTTTCTTTCTGTCTCTGTTTTTCTGTGTGTCTTCCTGTTTTCTGTGTTTTTCTATTTTTTTCTGTCTTTTTTTGTGTGTCTCTGTGTTTTTCTGTCTCTGTGTTTTTCTGTCTGTTTTTCTCTCTGTCTCTGTTTTTCTGTCTCTCTGTGTGTTTTTCTGTCTATTTTTCTTTCTGTCTCTCTGTTTTTCTGTGTGTCTTCGTTTTTTCTCTGTTTTTCTCTATTTTTCTCTTTTTCTGTCTTTCTGTTTTTCTCTGTCTCTATCTCTGTGTATTTTTCTCTCTTTCTGTCTCTGTTTTTCTATCTCTTTGTTTTTTTCTGTCTTTCTCTATCTCTTCCTGTCTCTCTGTGTGTGTTTTTCTCTCTGTCTCTCTCTGTGTTTTTCTGTCTATTTTCTTTCTGTCTCTCTCCGTTTTTCTGTTTTTTTCGCTGTGTGTCTTTCTGGGGTTTTTTTTCTCTCTCTGTCTTTCTCTGTCTCTCTCTGTGTGTGTTTTTCTGTCTCTGTTTTTCTCTCGGTCTTTCTCTGGCTCTGTTTTTCTGTCTCTGTTTTTTCTCTCTGTTTTTTCAGAACTGTTTTCTGTCTCTCTCTGCGTGTGTTTTTCTGTCTCTCTCTTTTTCTCTCTGTCTTTCTCTGTCTCTGTTTCTTTCACACTCTGTGTGTGTGTGTTTTTCTGTGTGTGTGTGTGTGTGTGTGTGTGTGTGTGTGTGTGTGTGTGTGTATCTCTCTATTTTTCTTTCTGTCTCTCTGTTTTTCTCGCTGTGTGTCTTTCTGGGGTTTTTTTCTCTCTCTGTCTTTCTCTTTCTCTGTTTTTCTGTCTCTCTCTGTGGGTTTTTCTGTCTCTCTGTTTTTCTGTCTCTTTGTGTGTGTTTTTCTCTCTGTCTCTGTGTTTTTCTGTCTCTCTATTTTTCTTTCTGTCTCTCTCTGTTTTTCTGTTTTTCTCACTGTGTCTTTCTGGGTTTTTTTCTCTCTGTCTTTCTCTCTCTCTCTGTTTTTCTGTCTCTTTCTCTCTGTGTTTTTCTGTCTCTCTGTTTTTCTTTCAGTCTTTCTCTGGCTCTGTTTTTCTGCCTCTATGTGTGTTTTTCTGTCTATTTTTCTTTCTGGCTCTGTTTTTCTGAGTTTCTTTCTGTTTTTTTTCTGGCTTTGTTTTTCTCTGTCTTTTTCTGTCTCTGTGTGTATGTTTTTCTCTCTTTCTCTGTTTTTCTGTGTGTGTTTTTCTGTCTCTGTTTTTCTTTTGTTTCTGTTTTTTCTGTTTTTCTCTATTTTTTTCTGTCTCTGTTTTTCTGTGTGTGTGTGTGTGTGTGTGTGTGTGTTTCTCTCTGTCTCCGTTTTTCTGTCTGTGTGTTTTTCTGTTTTTTTCTCTCTGTTTTTCTTTGTCTGTTTTTCTGTCTCTCTGTGTGTTTTTCTCTCGGTCTTTCTCTGTTTCTGTTTTTCTGTCTCTCTGTGTCTCTCTTTGTGTGTGTTTTCTGTCTCTCTATTTTTCTTTCTGTCTCTCTGTTTTTCTCTCTGTGTGTCTTTCTGGGTTTCTCTCTGTGTGTCTCTCTGTCTCTCTGTTTTTCTCTGTCTCTGTGTGTGTATGTTTTTCTGTTTCTCTCAGTCTTTCTCTGTCTCTGTTTTTCTGTCTTTCTGTGTTATTTTCTTTCTCTCTGTTTTTTTTTCCTCCCTGTCTCTGTTTTTCTCTCTCTTTCTCTGTTTTTCTGACTCTCTCTGTGTTTTTTCTCTCTGTCTCTGTGTATTTTTCTGTCTCTCTTTTACTTTCTGTCTCTCTCTATTTTTCTGTTTTTCTCTCTGTGTATCTTTCTGGTTTTTTTTCTCACTGTCTTTCTCTGTCTCTCTTTTTCTTTCTCTCTGTTTTTCTCTGTTTCTCCATTTTTTTTCTCCTGTTTTTCTGTCTGTGTGTGTTTTTCTCTCTGTCTCTCTATTTTTCTTTCTGTCTCTCTCTGTTTTTCTTTTTTTCTCTCTGTGTGTCTTTCTGTTTTTTTCTCACTGTCTTTCTGTCTCTCTTTTTCTCTCTCTGTTTTATGCTCCTGTTTTTCCGTCTTTGTGTTTTTCTCTCTGTCTCTCTATTTTTCTTTCTGTCTCTCTGTTTTTCTGCGTGTCTTCCTGCTTTATTCTCTCTCTGTTTTTCTCTATTTTTCTCTCTGTCTTTTTCTGTCTCTCTGTTTTTCTCTGTCTCTGTGTGTTTTTCTCTCTGTCTCTCTCTGTTTTCTGTTTTTTTGTGTCTTTCTGTTTTTTTCTCTGTCTCTGTGTGTGTGTCTGTTTTTCTGTCTCTGAGTCTCTCTCTGTTTTTCTCTATTTTTCTCTGCATCTCTCTTTCTCTGTACTTTCTCTCTCTCTTTTTCTGTGCCTTCCTCTCTTTCTTTCCTAGAACCCTACTTAGTTTTTTCTTAGGTCCCTCTTTAGATAAAGGCTTTTTTTTTTTAACAGGATGTAAAGGTGAGTGAAAAACTCACCCCATAATTAGGAAGCGGTTCAGAAATGCTTTAATCTCCAAGTTGAGGCTGTGACAGCCAAGAATGAGCAACAAAAGGGCATCCCCCACCTAGGAATGATTCGCAGATTGTGGGATGGGAAAAGGGGGGAACATCCCAGCTAAAGGAAGCTGGGACAGATTTCTGAGGCAGAGCCAGGCAAGCCGAGCCAAGAAAACAGTCACTGAAAAATGGCAATGGTAAGAAGGGCCACCACAAAACATCTGAAGATCAATTTTGCGGGACGCTGCCTCGCTTTTCCCTGGAAAACAGAGGAAGGTGAGAGTCCCGGAGCCCCCAGGAGTGCCCGGGCCACCTCCAGGCTTCCGGGGCTACAGGATGACGGGACAGGAGGGCAGCACGCGCTGCTGGCATTTTAAAGGGGGCAGACTCCCATCCCAGAGAAGCCCCAAACCAGAAGCCCTGGGCAGAACTGGGAGTTCGGAGCTCCGGGAAAGGGCCCACCGGCTCAGACAAAGGCCCCCGTTCAATTCTGGGCGGGCTCTTGTCGAAAGAGGGCTTTTCCTGACAAGAGGTTGCCTCTGCCCGCTGCCGCTTGTCCCAGGCCGCCCTCCCGGCCCGCGCGGAGGAGCTGCTCGTTGGCTCAAGGGCCTCTTCCTGGTGGCACAGGCACGGCCGGCCCCTTCCTCGGCTCCAGGCGGCAGGCCAGCACGGCCCCCCCCCCCCCGCCGCAGACACAAAGCCCTCCATTGTCGCAGCATCCAGCTCACCGACCCCTGAACCCCGCCCCCTGACATCTGCCCAGAGCATCCTATAGCTGTGACAAATACGAAGCCTAAGAGATAGGATTTCTGGGTAATTAGAATCAATTTGTTAAGAAATTAATAAGTTGATGGCCATGGCTCTCTCTAAGGGAGACCTGACACGTCCTAAATCCCTTCTGAAAGGGGACTTGCTGACAAGGGACAGTCACCTCTGTATTATGGGCCCATAACATCCCTGACTGGTGGACATTTGATGAGGAGGTGAGCAAAAAGTCTTCAGCTCCTCCAACTAGATCATGAGCTGCAACCCCCTCAAGCCGTCTGGGCAAGGGGAGGCCTGTCCATCTGGGGAAGGGGAGGCCCGTCCATCTGGGCAAGGGGAGGCCCATCCGTCTGGGGAAGAGGAGGTCCATCCATCTGGCCTCTGCTAATTCTCTCCCTCAGGGGCGGGCTGCCTTAACCTTCCATGGAAGGAGCCAGGCCAGGGGGGTCTCCGGGCTTGGCCAGACGGAGGCAGCTCAGATTTTAAGCAGACCCGGCCCTCCCAAGTGGGGGCCGTCAGGAGCACGCAGCCTCTGATCCTGCTCCACACATGCCCTAGAGACTGATCTTTTCCGAGCTGAGTTTTAACAGAAACAGAGGGGAAAGGGCGGCCCGAACCAACTGGTCAGCACAGGAGGGGAATCCCAAGCAGGGATCACAGCGGCAAAGACCCCACCCCCGTCCCCAGCGCCTGCCTTGACCTCAGTGGGACTTTCTGGCCTTCGGTGCCCACCTGAAGCTGCCCCTTCAGGGCCTGAGCAGCCCCCAAGCTCCCCAGAATGAAGCCCGGGGTCTGGCCCTCATTTCCCTCACACCTGTCCTTGAGGAGGCGGACGGAGGGCCCCAAGGATGGAGGGCCCCGAGGATGGAGAGCCCGGCCCGGCCACCACAAGCTCAGGAGCCTAGTGGGGCTCGGGCGAGCCGAGGAAGAAGGGGAGCAAACTCACCAGGGAGCCGGCCGTGGAAAGGCCAGACCTTCTGTCGTCCTCCTCCTGGCTCCACTTCTGGCACAGGGCGGAGGCCGGGGAGAGCCAAGCTGTAGGGAAAGAAAGGCATGGGGAGGGAGGCCGGGAGCGGGGCCCCTGAGACCGAACAGCGCCCGCCAAGTCTGGCTGCAGCTCCTCTAAGGCCCCATTCCCCCGCCAGCTCCCAGCTGCCTCTGCCAGCACTGCCCTCCCTCCCCCGGCTCTGCTCTCCCTGGTCACTGCCCCTGCTAGGGCTCGCAGGCCCCCCGGCTCCGGTCTCTCGCCGATGATGCTCAAGCTGATCCTTCCGACCCCTCAGAGCCGGGACGGCCCCTGCCTCCTGCGCCCTTCTCAGGGCCCGTGCCCCAGGGCCCGAAGCATCTCCTCTTTGCCAACCCTACTCCCATCCATGGCAACCCAGACGCCCGTGCTGCCCTCACCGCCGCAGGCGCTGGGGCTCCCTGGCCCTCTGCTCCCGCCCCAAGTGCTCCAGAGCCCGGCCCACCCTCCCCACCAGCTCCCCACTGGCTCATACTCTGCACCTTCCAAGAGGCCCAGGACAGACAGCTGAGCCTGGAGTCGGGAAGCCAGTGGGACGGGCCTGCCCTGCCCCCGGGCCGGGGTTCACTTGGCAAGGACACTGCGGCGGTCTGCCATTTTCTTCTCCAAACCCCGGTCCCACAACGTTGCATTTGAACTCAGACCTTCGCGACTCCAGGCCCGGTGCTCGCCACTGAGACACCGAGATTCGAGACGTGTCACTTCACTTCCATCTGCCTCAAGTTTCCTCACTTCTTCGTGGGGGCAGTGACAGCCTCGTGCTCCCAGAGCTGCTGGGAGGATCCGCTGAGATCACAGCTGCCAAGAGCTTAGCCCAGAGCCCGGTACACAGCAGGTACTTACTAAGAGTATGGGCCTATCACTCCTTCCCCTAGTGAACTCTGGGAGGGCGGGAGCTGCTAGCAAAGGAGCTGCAGCAAGTCAAAGGCAGGCCCAGCCAGGAGAGGAGAGCAGCCTCAGCCTGGGGTCTTGGCCCCACAGGGATTCTACCTTGCTCCTCCATCATGAGGGCCAAGCACGCCATGACGCCTTCAGAGCAAAGCTTCGGCCCAAGTGCAGCCCCCAGGGAGGCCCAGAACCATCCAGAGAGGCCTAAGACAATGGAGAATCATCAGGAACAGGACCATTTGAGCCAGGAGAATTTCCCATGGTGGCAAAAAGGACAAAAGGAGCCAGGGAGGCCTCATGGTGGCAAAGTGACAAAAGCCAGGAGAAGCCCATGGTGGGCAAAGGACAATAAGGGGAGCCAGGAGAAGGCAACAGTGACAATAAAGGAGCCAGGGAGAAGCCTCATGGTGGCAACAGTGACAAAAGCCAGGAGAAGCCCCTGGGTGGGAACAGTGAAAAGAGGGGAGAAGCCCCTGGAAAGTGACAAAAGGAGCCAGGGAGAAGGCAAAGGACAAAAGGGGGCCAGGAGAAGCCCCATGGTGGCAACAGTGACAAAAGCCGGAGGCCCCAGGGGCAAAGTGACAATAAGGGAGCCAGGGAGAAGCCTCAGGGGCAACAGTGACAATAAGGGCCAGGGGAAGCCTTTCATGGTGGCAAAGTAACAATAAGGAGCCAGGGGAAGCCCATTGGCAACAGTACAAAGGAGCCAGGGGAGAAGCCTTGGTGGAAAAAGTGGACAAAAGGGACCAGGGGAAGCCCAGGGCAAAATGCAAAGGGAGCCAGGAGAAGGGCAAAGTGACAATAAAGGAGCCAGGGAGAAGCCCCATGGTAAAGGGACAATAAGCCAGGGAGAAGCCCCAGGGGCAACAGTGACAATAAGGACCAGGGAGAAGGCCAGTGCAATAAAAATAGGAGAAGAAGGGGCAAAAGGACAATAAGCCAGGAGAAGCCCAGGTGGCAAATAAATGGCCAGGGAGAAGCCCATGGTAAAAAAGGACAAAAGGACCAGGGAGAAGGAAAAAGAAAACAAGGAGCCAGGGAGAAGCCCAGGTAAAGTGACAATAAAAGGGAGAAGCCCCTGGTAAAGGACAATGGAGCCAGGGAGAAGGGGAAAGGAAATAAAGGAGCCAGGAAGCCCCCGGAACAGTGACAATAAGCCAGGGAGAAGCCTCATGGTGGCAACAGTGACAATAAGGAGCCAGGGAGAAGCCTCATGGTGGCAACAGTGACAATAAGGAGCCAGGGAGAAGCCTCATGGTGGCAACAGTGACAATAAGGAGCCAGGGAGAAGGCAACAGTGACAATAACAAACACCTCCCAGCTTCCAAAAACTTAACATCCCAGGAGCCGGGGCAGAAGGTGGAGCCCCAGAGGGGCTCCATGCAAAGTGCTCTGCCCAGAGCCAGGGGGAACAGAAGCTTCACCTCTGGCAGACCTGGAACCCACCACCAGGCCAAGCACTGGAGGGCAGTGACCCAACCTTGGCAGGGGCCTTGGGAGAGAACCACTTCAGTCAGAGAATGGAAGGACACCCCCTTGGCCTGAGAAGGCTCCCAAGTTGGCCCCACTGGGAGAAGCCAGAGGTCAGGTGTGGCTAGGTAGAAGCCGGTGCACGGAAGGCCCAATTAGACACAACCAGCATTTATCAAGCTCCTACTGTATGTAGCCGCCGTTGTGCTATACCTAAGGAACTAAAGACCAGTCTGCTCTAAGTGCACTGGGCCGATACCAAATAATCCAGAGGGCAAAGGGCGGGGTGGGAAGGTGGGAGGTAACCAGCAGAGTCGGAAAGGCCAGGTGGGGGAGCGGGGCAGAAGCCCAGGCTCACAGACTATGCCGGTGAGGGAGGGAAACTGAGGCCTGAAACCATGACAACCTGAAGCAACTGCCTGGGTCAGAACTTTTTGATCGACAAGCATTTATTAGGCACCTACTCAGGATCAGGCACTTGCTCTACCCCAGGCCCCTGAATCTCAGTGGCAGGATAGGGCTGATGCAGGCCCCTGGGAAAGAGAGTCGGGCAAAGGGGGCTCGGGGCCTCTGGAAACGAAGGCCAAGCGCCCAAAGAGGCCTTCTTCCCCTCCCCCCTCCCAGGGATGTCAATCGGCAGCTTGCTTGGCAAACGTCTCCAGGCAGAATTAATCAGCCACTGGAGGTCACTGGGAGAGGGCGGGGCCTACTCTGGGGAAGGAAGATGAGGTGGGTGGGGCCACGCCCAGCAGGAGGGACAGAAAGGAGAGAGGGCGGGGCGGCCCCGCCCAGGGGGAGGGACAGAAAGGGGGATGAAGGAACTCTCCATTTCTCACCTAGATTCCAGCTCCCCAAAGAGGGAACCCCAGAGACCCCTCGAATTGTGGTCCCCAAGCTAGAAATGAGGTAATGAAAGTCAGGGGGTGACATGAGCGTGAAAGAAATGGGCGCAAGGGGGCTACACGATTCTCCGGGCTTGCCGCCAGCGTGTAGGGCAAGTGTGACCCCAGACAAGGCACCGCCTCTGCTAGCTTCAGTTTCCCCATCTGTACAATGGGATCGTGGCAGGCCCTTGGGGGTTGCAATGGCCACTCGAACCTTAAAGGTCCTTAGGAATAAACGTTGTTCCCTGGGGACAATAGGGAGGCCATGCCCGGATGAGCGCAGCCCAGGCAAAAGCTGGGAGGCGGGAGATGGCAAGGATGCAAGTGTCAAACCCGCCCCCTCCCGGAAACTGCACCCGCGAGCTGTCAAACCACCCGCGCCCTGCCCCTCCACCCCCACACTGCCCCTCCACCCCCACTCTTCACTATCCTTCCCAGAATGCGCCGGGACGGTGCCCTCAATTCTCCAAAGAGAACATCGACTCACCCAGAACAAAGTCCTAAAGGCGAACTACAAGAGGAAGTGCGCCTGCGTAGTACCCGAGTGAGAACTACGCTTCCCAGGGTGCATCAGGGCCACCGCCCTCTCAGGACAATAGCGGCCCGAGAAGCGCGCCTGGCCAGCCGGCCGGGGCTGCGGCTGAAGGAGGGTGTGTCGTCGGTCGTTCCCCGCCACCGGAGGCGGCGTCCAAAGCCTCGGGAGGGCTGGAACCCGCACTTTCCCCAGCCTCCCTGCTTATAACTCACCCGCTGAGCCGCCTGCCAGCGCCTGGAGGACTGAGGGCGTTCGGCTTGTGACGGTTCTGCGCTTGCGCGTGTCTCTTACTCCGTCCAAAACTACCCTTCCCAGGAGATGGCGGGGCGCGCGCGGGACTTGTGGGAAATGCAGTCCGTCTCGCTACAAACGTGCGTTCTGGGTAGTGTAGTCCGGGGCCGGCCGCCCTGCGCAATGAACTCAGACTTGGCCTGTGCTTTGCGGAGGTTCCCTACTTCAGACGCATGATCCCTTCCTCTCGTTATCGCCCATTTTACAAAGAAAGAGATCAGGCGGTGACCCTGTGGCGCAGGCTGCTCCGGGTGCCTCTTGCTGCCGTGCTCACTTCCCTGGCCTTCAAGGCCCCTCTGAGCAATGGCTGCTGGAAAGGGGGAACCAGGCCAGGGAGAAATGCCCGCCAACTCCCCCCGCCCGCCCCGGTGCTTTCCGAGGCGCGGGTGGACTCCCCGGGCGGGCTAGTGTCCCGGCAGGTGTTTGGGAGTCAGGGTGGAGTGAAGAGAGGTCCCGCCCTCTAGCTTCCCACCAGCCACAGCTGGAGACACCAAGGCAACTGAGGCAGCCGTGCCCCCTTGTGCGCAGGTGTAGACCCAGGAGAGAACCCCGCGGCCAGGTCAGCCTGGCCAGGATAGGCCCCAGGGTGAGAGAGCACCAAGAGGAAACTGAGGCAGCCACGCCCCCTTGTGCGCAGGGGTAGACCCAGGAGAGAACCCCGCGGCCAGGTCAGCCTGGCCAGGATAGGCCCCAGGGTGGGGGAGCACCAAGAGGAAACTGAGACTGGAGGCTCCCGCCGTTCCCTTCACGTGGTCACCTTTTGGGACCGCCACCACCGGCAGCACTTTCCGCTGCAGGCAAAAGAATCCAATCCGAGCCCTGGAGGTTCCACGTTAGTCGCGGGAGCCAGCGGCTTCTTGTGGCAAGCACGTGTCCATAAAACCTTTCTCCTGGCGCCAGTTAGGAACAAACAAGGGCCCCCCAAACACTCAGGGACCATCCGGCCGTTCTCTTCCAGCTGGAACTCTTCCTGGGCAGCCTCGCTTCTCCTTAGTCACTAACGCTCTTGCCAAGATTGGCCAGCCAGTCTCCCGAGAACTCGGCACGTTCTGGACCTTCTCCAGGGGATTTTTTCTTCCCAAATAATTATTTTAAAGCAAATACAGAGGTGACTACTTAAGGAAGTTTGGGTGTTTGGGGTTTTTCCCATGATGACAAGTCTCAAGTGCTCACTGAAATTCCTTGTTTCCCACATTCGAATCCAAAGAGAAATTCCTCCGACGGCACATGCCGCCGTCGAGCAGCCCCAGTGATGGCAGTTAAGTTCACAGCCGGTTCTCAGGATTCCTAAAATGTTAATGATCAGCTCTCGGGAGCCCATAGAAGCCGGCTTCAGCCCTCCATGGCATCCCGGCTCAAATTACATCTACGTATGGACCCCCTAGCTCCTAATTTGGGCTCTGGGGGCAGAGGGACGGTATCCCTCGGGTTGTCCCCCATATCCCCCTTAGGCTGAAATCTCAAACGAGAGCCCTTTCCTGGGGGCAAGAAGAAGAGAAGGGCTGATCTCACCCACTGCTGGCTACTGGCTCAGCCCCCCAACTCTCCCCTTGAATTCAGTGTCCCCTCTTGGGCCGCCCACCTCTCTGGAGGGCACATAATTAAGTCACCGACTCATCCCCCAGACGTTCTGCCTCCCTCAGGAGAGTTTTGCTCATGGCTGTGTGAGCCTAAGGGTACAGCCACTGTATGGGTTGGATGACCTTGTGTTCTCCTGTTATGAACATGTCAGAAGTGGTGGACAAAGATACCATGGACACACTGAAGTCCTCGAACAATTATTTCACCTTTCAAGGCTTACCTTGAGCTGTTTTCAGGAGGAAAAAAAAAAACTTTCAGGCAGCAGCTGTCATTTTGTAGATGGCCAATATGTGCAGCCAATGGATACAGACCAGGGTCAGTACCAGGAGGACCTGGGTTCAGATCCTCCAACCCTGTGACCCAGATTCTCTGTCCAAGCAATTCTCAAAGATGTTAATTAGGTGGATTTCCATCTGTCTCAATGGAGGGCCCAAATAAAGATTGCAGGTCTTGATTTTACTCAAGGGTGGATGGGATTTCCCAAATCATAGAGCTAAAAATGTGGAAGATAAAATCCGAACGAAAGCTCTCACCGTCGTTGTTCCACTGGAAAAAGGGTCTCCCTCGCCTGAAAACACAACACTCCTATAAAATATGCAAAATAGTTACCCAGAAGGAAGAAGAAACAAGCCGTTTCTTCCCATGGGATTCCATTTGATGTACGTTGTTTTAGTTTAAAAATTGTCACTCCTTAAGTTTTGGTCCATGTGCGATAATTTCATGCAAATGGTTACTATTAAACAAAATGCAAGGGAAAATAAATCGTGACAATATCTTGTAATTCATTGGTTACAGAAAAATATTATTAGTGTAAGCTCCTTAAAGCAGGGATTTCCCCACCACCACCACCACCACCTTCTATGTGGTCTTAAAGCCCAGCATAGATCCTGACACATAAGTGTCAACTAAAGGGCTGTGGATTAGCTATCAAAGGAGGTGGGACAGGAGGGATGGCTGCTGACAGTTCAACGTCAATAGCTTAGGGATCTGTGTTCTCCCTGGTGCTACTTTTATCAGTGACTTGGATTTTAAAAGCATAGAGGAGACCAGTGAAGGGGCCATGGCCTGAGGTGAAAGAGCATGGAGAATGATGCCTTGATTGGCTGGATGGAGAAAGAGGGAGAGTGGTCAGGGCGATGCTGAAGTTCTAAAAGTGGGAGATGGGAAAGATTGGGGCGCAGTGCTCCACAGAGAACTCTGAGGGTTCCACGCTGGCATTGTTGTACTCAACTTGAAATGATGGTTCAATGTCATCACCTCAGGAGATCTCCAGGGAAGCATCTCAGGGATCTGTTTGTCCCTGAACTATTTCATATTTTTATCAACTTGGACAAGAGCATAGATGGCGCGCTCATCAAATTTATATATATCATGAAACAGGGAGAGGTGACGAGCAGTGACTGACCATTGAGCCAAATGGATGTTGAAAGGCTAGAGCATTAGGCTGGCTCTAATAAATTCCACAGGGATTTATTCTGGAATATATTCCATATATAGAATATTCATATTTCACATGGCTATGGAATATCCACAGGGATTCCATAGGGATAAACGTAGCCTTAGAAGTGGGCAGGAAGTATTCATTTGTCCGGTACAAGATGAGGGAAGCACATTTCAGTAAGTTGCTCTAAAAAAGTTCTTGGAATGATCCAGCAGTGTTACTACTGGGCTTACATCCCAAAGAGATCATAAAGAAGGGAAAGGGACCTGTATGTGCACGAATGTTTGTGGCAGCCCTGTTTGTAGTAGCCAGAAACTGGAAACTGAGTGTCTGCCCATCAGTTGGAGAATGGCTGAATAAATTGTGGTATATGAATATTATGGAATATTATTGTTCTGTAAGAAATGACCAACAGGATGATTTCAGAAAGACCTGGAGAGACTTATATGAACTGATGCTGAGTGAAACAAGCAGGGCCAAAAGATCATTATATACTTCAACAACAATACTATATGATGACCAGTTCTGATGGACCCGGCCATCCTCAGCAATGTGATCAACCAAATCAGTTCCAATGGAGCAGTAATGAACTGAACCAGCTACACCCAGAGAAAGAACTCTGGGAGATGACTAAGAACCATTACATTGAATTCCCAATCCCTCTATTTTTGCCCACCTGCATTTTTTATTTCCTTCACAGGCTCATTGTACAATATTTCAGAGTCCAATTCGTGTACAGCAAAATAATGGTTTGATCATGTATACTTATTGTGTATCTAATTTATATTTTAATATTTTTAACATCTACTGGTCATCTTGCCATCTGGGGGAGGGGGTGGGGGGAAAGAGGGGGAAAATTGGAACAAGAGGTTTGGCAATTGTTAATTCTGTAAAGTTACCCATGCAAATATCCTGTAAATAAAAGGCTATTAAATAATAAGAAATAAATAAATAGAAATTAAAAAAAAAAAAGTTCTTGGGTTCTACCAGCCTGCAAGGTACACAGTGCTCACACAGAGAACAGTTGGGTTGCCCAGAGTCACACAGTCAGGAAGTGTCTGAAGTTGGAATTGAACTCAGTCTGGACATCTGTGTGACCTTATTTGTTACAAGTGAGAGGAATGGAAGAGATGTGGGGAGGGGGAGACCGGGGACTAGTTACAAGAGGGCAAAAAAATGCACAAAGTAGAGATTAGGGAATTCAGAAGGAGACACAAAGACATTTTAACAACAAATATCCATTTATTACCCAGAGACTCAGTAAGATTTTATGTAAAGAAAAACTGTGTAACGACCGGCCTCTCTAAAAATGGAATCATTTTCCAAGTTCCTCCTCGGTGGAAGTCTTCTGGGAAGCTGGGATCAATTTTCTCGTGATATTGCGTAGGAAAGGTCCTTTTTCAGGGACAAGTTAGAAAGAGCCGGACTGACTGTTTCCCTTTTGGGCAGGTGATCAGTAAACCAGTAAATGAGAATGCTGTGTATACATCGTTTCCCTGCATGATGTACCTAATGCCATCCTCATGTGGATTATGTAACAAGAGTGCCGGACGGGAGGGCTTGCCGTTCTCAATTTGTTGCGGATGGTTCAATGTCATCACCTCAGGAGATCTCCAGGGAAGCGTCTCTGGGATCTGTTTGTCCCTGCACTATTTCTAGCACTATACAGCTACTGAAATCTCAACTCAAATTGTGGGCATGTGTGTGTGAGAGAGAGAGAGACACAGACAGGGAGGGGAAAAGAGGAAGGGAGGAAATATTGAAAAAGGAGGGAAAGGGAGAGAGACAGACAGACAAACAGAAACAGAGAGAGGGAGGGAAGGAAAAATGAAGAAAGAGATAAGGGGAGGGAAAGAAAGAGAGAGAAAGACAAGCAGAAACAGAGGGAGGAAGGGAGAATTTTAAAAAGGAGGGAGAGGGAGGGAGAGAGAACCAGACAAAGAGAGACAGAAAGAGAAAGGGAGGGATGAAGCATCATGTTTCAAGAATTATCTCAAAAATGAAGCCAGATTTCAGATCCTCCCCCAGAACATTTGCTGCTGTGATTTTATACATTCCTGGCACACAGTCAGTATGCATGCTACAGGAAGGCAAGGAGATGCTTGTTTTGCTTTCTCTGAGATACGGAGGTAGCACATCCTGCCATCTACATTGCTCGATATTTAACGGCTTCTTTATGAAGATTTTTTCCTCACATTATTACTTTCCCATCATTCCCATCCAGCAGGAAACCTCTAAGGATCAATTACATTTCGAAGCTTTTCCTAAGCTCATTACATTCATAAAAGTGTTCCCCTTTCTGTAGTTGACTAGAGTCCTTCTCTTGTCTTATCACGGGCAACACAACCCTGGCTTCTCAAAGGAGCAAAGATTGTACCTTAAACTGAACAGAATACAAGAGCGGCTCAGTGACCGATTTTCTATCTGTCGTGGGAGGGCCTGCCTAGTCCAGTTCAGAAAGGCTCAGCACCAGATTATATGCAGTAATGCACCTTTAGGAGTCTACAGACTCTCCTATATGTGTTCTTTTCAAAACACTTATTTCCCATATGAGTTTTTTTCATGTGCATCACAGCATCTACTCTGGCAGAAAACTCCCTGCCTCATTAGCTCACAGAATACAAGCCCAGAAATTATTTTATTTGTTTGTTTTTTGCTGAAGCAATTGGGGTTAAATGACTTGCCCAGGGTCACACACACAATTTATTTTCTAAGGAAGTGTAACATGAGAATCGTTGCTCATTTTTCCTAAATTCAGTGTGGTCAAATGGCCTCCCAACAGCTTGAGTCTTCTAATGTTTAGTTAGATGACCTCTCTGGCTGAAGGATTTTCCACATTCAGTACCTTCAAACGGTTTCTCTCCAGTGTGTTCTTTGATGTGTATGAAGGCTTTCTCTCTGGCTGAAAGATTTCACGTATTCATTACGCCTAAAGGGTTTCTCACCACTATGAATGGCGCCATGACGATAAAGAGATGTCCATCGGCTAAAGGCCCTCCCCCATGCATTGCATCCTAAGGGTTTCTCTCCCGAATGCTTCCTCAGATGGTCAGTAAGCCTTCCCCTCTGGCTGGAAGACTCGCCACAGTCGTGACACTCATGGGGCTTTTCCGAAGTATGAATTCTCCAATAGTTAGTGAGCTTTCCCCTTTGGCAGAAGGATTTCCCACATCCCCTGCATCCAAAGGGTTTCTCACCAGAATGACTCTTCTGATGATAACAAAATGATGTCCTGTGGCTGAAGGCTTTCTCACATTCGCTACATTCAAAGGGCTTCTCTCCAGCATGAATTCTCTCATGTTCCATAAGGCTTCCCCTCTGGCTAAGGGATTTCCCACAGTCACAACATTCATAGGGTTTCTCTGCTGCACGAATGCTCTGATGTTCAGTAAGTCTGGCCTTCCAGGCGAAGGATTTCCCACATTCACGGCACTCAAAGGGTGTGAATTCTTTCATGTTTACTAAGCCTTGTCCTCCAGCTGAAGGAGTTCTCACATTCATTACCCTTCAGAGATTTTCCTCCGAGTTTTCTGATGCACTCTAAGGCGTCCCCTTTGCCTAAAGGATTTCCCACATTCATCCCACACAAAGGGTTGCTCTTCAGAATGAACTTCCTGGTGTTCAGTGAGGCTTCCCCTTGGGCTGAAGGATTTTCCAACCAAAAGGTTTCTCACAGTATGAATTCTCCGGTGATGAAGAAGGGATTTCCGGGGGCTAAATGCTTTCTCATGTCGGGACATTCAAAGGGTTTCTCTCCACTATGAATCCTGTGATGGACCATTAGACTTCCCCTCTGACTGAAGGCTTTTCCACAGTCATTATGATGAGGTGTGAGAATTGAGGGTAAGAGATCCCCTCTGGTCTGTATTGCAGGTTCCTTGGGAAAGAATTTGCAAACCCGAAGTCGGTGGCAAAAGGGGATTTATCTGCACCAAGAAGAAAGCTTTCTTAGTGGGCAAAGAATCCTGGCAGAATAGTTTTTCGAAGGTGGATTTACACTAAGAAAATATCGTCATCAATGGGCTAATTCCAGAAGGGCAAATAGCTCCTTTTGAGGAATTAGCCAAGGCGGGTTAACACTGAGAAGAAAATATCTTCACCAGTGGATGAAATCCTGGTAGGACTCCTGCAAAGATGTCTGGGCATACAGGGCCAGATGTATTGGGGCTGCTTTGATCGTTGGCCCCTAGCCAGGCCTAATCTCTGGGTGAATTTGAGAGACTGATTTTCAATTCAGTTCAATTCAAAATTGAATGAGATTACTTATCTCGGGAGTTTCCCTTATGGGCAGAAGGGTGTGCCCCTCCTAGAGGAGGGGTTTGAAACCCTAATCACCTCTCCCCCACAGATTAAAGGGGACACAATTCACATCTGGGCCTCTCCAACCCTTCCCCCCAAAAGGCCTCGGGGGCAGGAAGAATGTGGGAGAGGGATGGGTAGAGCCAGTGATCAGACTACTGTCCATGTCCATTCACTGGGAGGGAGAGGCTGTCCAACTCTGTGACAGATCTCCACAGTGAGAGTGGGCACTGGAAGGAGAACACCCTGTATTAATGAAGACTCTCCTTGTAATTCTTGAGAGCCCAATAACGAGCCTCAGGCCACAGCCCAACGAGGTGAATTAGAAACCTAGGAACATCTGACCTAAGGAGGGGTCAGGGTGTGCGCTTGGGTGTCCAACAGCGTGCCACAAGAACCCAAGTCGCCAAAACCAAGGCTCCGGGCAGCCCTCTGATGATCTGCCCCTGCAGGAGGAGGGACCTCCAAGCGATACGGGGCGCAGAACCACGAGAAGAAAAGCGATAAGCTGGGAGAAGAGCCAGTTTGCTGTAATGTGATTTGGGGTCCCCTGACCTTGGGCTTCTGTTCTAATGGGTCAGCCGTCCTGAGTCTTCTGGCTTTGCAGTCTGCCCAGTGTGTCTGATTCTGACCACTTCTGGCCTCAGGAACCGCCCACAGATGAAACTCCTGAGCCAAAGGGGAATAAGACCCCTAGCCTTACCCTGGGGCCATAGAATTACCATGTGTCTCCTTGCTCCAGTCTCTTTCCCGGACTCCCTCAGTCCCCTCAGTAATGGTCACATTGCTTTTAATAAACTTTGCCCCTGGACTAGGAGATGGGCTCAAGCCTGCAAATTCTTTCAAGCCTGGCCCAACATCGGTCTGGGATTTTGGGGTCCCCCCTTCCCAACCTCAACAGGTTCGGAGGGATGGGACACAGCGTCGGGAGGCTCCGCGCCTTAAGGACAAATGGCTAGTGGAAAAGGTTGGATATGTGGGGGGCCAAGACCGGAGAGGGGGCCAGCCCTAGGGAGGTGGCTGAGGCGGCTGGACAGGGTCGGTGGGCGGCAGCTCCGGAGCCAAGTCTGAGCAGAAAGAACATGCAATGGACTCCTTTACTCAAAGAGGCTCTAAGGGGAAGTCCTCAAAGGCCCGAGCAGAGCTGGGCCGGAGCCCAGGGCGCCGCCCGCCTCAAGAGCCACCATCGGACCTTTCCCAGCTCATCCACACTGATCTGTGAGGCTTCTGAAGGGCGGGCTGGGGCTCAGAGCTCGTTAAGGAGCGAGAGGCGCCTTAACTTTAGAAGGAGGCGTTTCATGACCTGGATCTGGATGAGAAGAAACAAGGTGCCCGCAAGGGGAAAGGGGGACCCTGAGGGGACCCGGGACCCCCCCCCCGGACTGCCAGGGGCATCACAGAACACAACTAAGAGACAAACTAAAATGACCAAGTGCCTCTGACCACTCTGCCCCGGCCCACTCTGCCCCCGGCCCACTCTGCCCGCAGCCCACTCTGCCCCGGCCCACTCTGCCCCCGGCCCACTCTGCCTCCGGCTAGCTTAAAGGAGAGCAGCATTATTTAGCTCCTCCTGACCACTTTGCCTCCCGCTAGCTCAGAGGAAGGAGCCCAGCAATTATTAAGCACCTTATGGCCACACCGCCTCCCCTGCCTAGCTCATAAGGAGACCAGCAGCAGCACTTATTAAGCCCCTCAGGGGGCTGGGCCCGAAGGGGTGCCCCAGGAAGCGGCTGGCCCCGAATCGGCCCTGATCGCAATGAATGAATGAAGGGGGCAGGAGGGCCTCCCCCATGTAGCTGGTTCACACCAGGGGTCAGATTCCTTCTCCGGGGTTGGGGGGCAACACACTGGGGGGAACCTGGGGCTGGGGCCGGGAATACCCCACGTGACCGAAGCAGCGGAGGGAGGGGCCTAGGACCAGGCGGCCAGATCCTTTGTCAGCATCCCCTCCCCCTCCCTCCCCTCCCCAGAACAGCGCACCTGCGCATAGCCCTCTTTTTCCCAAGCCTACAAAGCAGCGCGCCTGCGCACACGGTCCCAGCTACTCCCCAGAGCGGGGCGCCCCTCCTTTTCCCTGCCCTTACAAAGCAGCGCGCCTGCGCAGAGGCCCTGCTTGCGGAGGCCCGCGGAGCCCCCTCTCCGTTGTCTCGGCTTCACTGTCCCGCGCAGAGCGCGAAGCCCTTAGGACACCCGCTACCCCGCCTTCAGTCCCTCAGTCCTTCCAGCCCTCTTTTCCTCATTCTTTCCCTCACCAGCAGAGTCACCCTGTTTTAACCACTGAGGCCCGGTTACAGCTCTATGCGCATGCGCGGAGACCTCGCCCGGGAACTATTCTTCCCAAGAAGCAATGGGGTATATGCTGTTGTCCCTGTGATGCGTATTGGGCTTCTCCCAAGATTCCTGGGAAATGGAGTCCTGGGACCAACAGTTGTCTTGAGGCCCAAGGATTCTGGGAACTGTAGTCCAGCGGGACTGCGGGCACATAGGCGCTGCTTGGTTGGGGAATTTGACGGCAGAGATGATGCGAATCTGCCCGAGCATCCCTCGGCAGGCCCGAAGGCGGGGCCTCCCCAATTACTGACGTCCGTGGGTGCAGCCAGAAGGGAGAGGGTGAGGGGCAGCGTGCCCTGCCCCCTCCTTGTTTCCCGGCTCGCTGAATGACCCTCAGCCATCGCCAGGGAGACAAACCCCCTCCTCGTCCCATTTCCAGACCATTAATCATCATCATCATCATCATCATCATCATCACAAAGGCAGATGTTTCTGTAATTCCAACGTTTGCAAAGTGAAAATCACTAAGAAACATTTACTAAACGCCTACTGCATACCACGCACTCTGCTAAACTGGGGGGGGGGGGGGGGGGGGGGGGGGGGGAGGTGTAAAAAGAGGCGAAAGACGGCCCCGTGGTCTGCTGGGGATCCGAGTGACCCCGAGTGGGAGTGGCCATCACTACGGCCCACACCGCTCCGCTCCTCCAGCTCGGCTCGGGCGCTGCCCACGTTGGGGGCCTGGAGGCTGGCTGAGCGCTGTCTGCTTGCTGCCGGGAGCTGCGGCAGGAGGTGGAAGATGTGCTGGGCCAGATGGGGCACGTGGAAGCCTCCCGTCGGGGTTGCACGGTGGCTGGCCACCCACCTGCCGCCCCTGCCAGGCGGATGAGCTGCCCCGAAGCGCAAAAGCTCCCCCTTCCTTCTTCCCCCCTCCCCCACTTTGTCCTGCTGCAGACCCAGCCCCTAAGCCCCGGTCCCGGGAAGGAACCCTGCTGGAGACCCGACCTGGCTTTCCCTTCTCCTGCCGCCCCCCCCCCCCCCCCCCCCCCCCCCCCCCCCCCCCCCGTTGAGTCTCCATTCCTTCATCCTGTAACAGCGAGGTTGGCAGAGGGCTTCCCAACCACGGGGCATTTGGCCCGGTAACACTCCTAGGAAGGAGGCGCGGCAATCTCCGCTCCATGGATGAAGGAATGGAGACTCAACGTCACAAACCGATGTGGTTTTACCCATGGAAATGACAGTAGAGAAGCCCTGTCCCCATCAGCCCCGGACTTGCCGCTGCCTCCCTCTCCTCCCAGGAGGAGGCGACCTCTCCCTTTTCTGGGGGACCCCAAGCATTGGACCTAGTACTTTTCCCAAAGTAAATATTTAATAAACGTTTTCTTTCAGTCCTCCCCTCCTCTGATCCCCCTAACAGCTCGGTGAGGGGGAGGGAGTGGCCATCCCCATTTTAGAGACACTGCCCAGGGCCACAGGGCTGGTGAGTGCTGGAGGAGGAACCTGGATTCAAGTCTTGCTGCCCCCCAGACAAGCCAGGGTTAGATCCGCCGAGAAAGACAGGAAAGGCAAAACCTTGATGATTGTGTAACTTTAGGAAAAACTTGTGGCTCCAAAGAAAAAGACCAATGTACTTTTAGAAAATTGTGTTATATATTTAACATGTATTGGTCAACCTGCCATCTGGGGGAGGGGATGGGGGGGAAGGAGGGGAAAAGTTGGTCAATGCTGTAAAATTATCCATGCTTATAACTTGCAAATAAAAAGCTATAATTAAAACAACAAAAGGAAAAAAGAAAAACAAAACACAGTAAAAAAAAAAAAAAGAAAAGAAAAAGAAAAAGAAAGAAAGAGAAAGAAAAATAAAATTTTGTTATACAAAAATTAAAATTCCTGAGTTATTGAAAGTTCAGGGAACACTAAGTGGCCACTGTGCGCCAGGCACCGCGCTAAGCCCTGGGGATACAAAGAGGCAAACGACATTCGGAGTGTATACATTTATTTCTGCAGCCCATTAACTGTATCCCTTTCTGTTGATTCCCAAAGCCGCTACAGTGTTGAATAAGCGCTGAACCTGCCGTCTGTGGTTGCTCATCGAAATCTATTTCTTCTTCCCTGGCTTAACCAAACACAATTCGGAGAGGGGCGGGGGAGAGCCGGACTCGATGTTTAAATGAAAGCCAATGCTGCAGCAGGATGAATACAGAGAAGCTTGGAGAGAATTACATGAACTGATGCTAAGTGAAATGAGCAGAACCAAGAGATCATTATATAGGTCTGTATAGTACAGTATAGATACTGTATGAAGATGTAATGTGATGGAAGCGGATTTCTTTGACAAAGAGACCTAATTCAGTTTCAATTGATCAATGATGGACAGAAGCAGCTACACTCAAAGGAAATAAAAACACTGGGAAATGAATGTAAACTGTTTGCATTTTTGTTTTTCTTTCCGGGTTACTTCTACCTTCTGAATCCAAGTCTCCCTGTGCAACAAGAAAACTGTTTGGATCTGCACACATACCTTGTATCTAGGATATACTAGGACATATTCAACATATATAGGACTGTTTGCCATCTAGGGGAGGGGGTGGAGGGAGAGAGGGGAAAAATCGGAACAGAAGTGAGTGCAAGGGATAATGTTGTAAAAAAAAAATTACCCAGGCATGGATTCTGTCAATAAAAAGTTACTATAATAAAAAAAAAAAGAATTTAATCCACACGGAGAAAAAAAAAAAAAGAAAGCCAATGCTGCAACTTATTGCAAGAGGAAAAAAGCATTCCCCATGATATGCACAATAAATTCAAGGCAGCTGCAGAGCTCTCCTGTCTGGCCGCGTCTCCCCAGTGTCCTTCAGTTCTCTCGCGCATTTTTACAAATTTCTCAGTGAAATTCTTTTCTCTTTGGTTTTAGGATCTTCATCACTCCCTTCCTTTCCGCCTTGTTCCCTTTCTCACCACCTCCTCTTCCCTTCCCCCTCAAAAATAAACAAAGCCTCCCATATCGAAGAAAACAAAACAGGTCCTTGGCTGTGCCCAGAAATGGGTCTCATCGTGGCTCTTTCCAACAATGAGACGATTCAGGCCAGTTCCAATGGTCTTGTGATGGAGACAGCCACCTGCACCCACAAAGGACTGTGGGAACTGAGTGTGGACCACAACCTAGCACGTTCACTTCATGTTACTGTTTGCTTGCGTTTTGTTTTATCCTTTTCCCTTTTGGATCTGATTTTTCTTGTACAGCAAGATCAACATGGAAATATAGAAGAATTGTACATGCTTAACATATATTGGCTTATTTGCCATCTAGGGGAGGGAGGGGGAAGAAGGGAGGGAGAAAAACTTGGACACAAGGTTTTGGAAAGGTCTATGGTGAAAGTTATCTACATATATGTTTTGAAAATAAAAAGCTTTAATCATGCATTTTAAAAAGAGAGAAAGAAATGGGTCTCATTCTGCACCATTCGTCCATCCCCTTTTATGAGGAGGGAAGCATGTTTCATCATCGGTCCCAGATCACAAAACTGGAGAACTGGGAAGGGCCTCGATGGCCATTCAGGAAAGCAAGGTTTGCTGTAACAGTGGGGCGAGCTCACGGACAAGTCTAGGTGTTAGAAGGAGGGAGGGGTTCTGTGATCATGTCTCTCACTGCTCCCAGTTTGATTCTGAAGCCACGGGAGGGCAGTTTTGTCCGAGCAGCATGGGAATGCCTTGTGTCTCTCAGAGGGAGGCTCCAGATAGCGCTAGCCACTTCTCCAGTGACACTCTGGATTTCTGCCCAGAGGGAAGCAGGAGGTTGGGAGCAAAAGTGGATCCCTCCGCTCCCATCAGAGAGGAGTAATGGCCTAGAATTACAGCCACCTGCCAATCTGCCTAGAACCATACATAACAATATTACCATTCTGGGGGATGCAACTTGCAGGTTCGACCTAATTTCCGGTCACTATTTCATTATTGGGGAAAGTTCTACAATAAACACACATAGTGAATGGCAAAGAATCCCCTTTAAGTCAATAGCAAAACAGAAATCGGAGAAGATACAAATGCATCAGACAATATAGAGTTAAAAATTCTTCTCATTGAGAGCTTGACCAAGGGAGAAACAGACAGAGGCAGAGGAAACTGAGAGGGGAAAGTCAGAGACAGACAGACAGACACACACACACACACACACACACACACGGGGGCACAAAGAGACAGAGACACACAACACAAACATACATACATACATACACACACACACACACACACACACACACACACCATATCACTAGGACAGTGGGATGGTGCAATGGATAGAACGTAGGGCCCAGAGTCAGGAGGACCCGAGTTCAAGTTCACTCGTAAACACTTCCTGTGACTGGGTAAGACTGTGCCCGTCCGTCTCAGTTTCCTCCTCTGTAAAATGAGCTGGAGAAGGAATGGCAACCGCCTCCAGTGTCTTTGGCAAGAAAGCCCCAAGGGAGGTCACGGAGAGAGGGCCACAACGGAAACCTAATCTATGATGACAATAGAACATAAGTAAATGTAAGGCCATGCTGGGTGAGCAACACATGCCTAAAGTAACTGATCCCACAACAACAGGTATTAGATGGCTCCGACCCCTCTTTGCACCTGCTGCCCTGATGAGCTCAGCCAGGGACACCCCTCATCACACTCAACCTTCTCACTTACAGAAGCTGCACCCCTCAGCCTTGTCTCCCCCTGACTGGGGGGATTGGGGGGTAGACCAGCAAATTCTGCTTCCTCCCTAGAGGGCAGAAGCTAGACTTTCTGACTCTTTCCTCCGCATGCGCTGCCCTGCCTGGTTTCAACTTCACCCAACACGATACCCCTGGGCTGGGCATCCCTAGTGTCCAATTCCCCCTCCCCCATCCTTTCCTTTCCCCTTTTAGGTCCCTCCCCACGCCATCTCTCCAATGCTCCTTTTCTCCCCCCTTTCAGACCAAAAACTCTTAGAGGGCAGGAAGCAGGTCTCTTTTTATTAATTGGATCCCCAGAGCTGAGCACAGTGTTCAACACATAGACGTTTAATAAGTGTTTATTGGATTGGAAATAACATATATCTCTGAGGGCATCCAGAAAGCCACTGCAAAATGACCATATTTCCAGAAATTATCAAGAAAATTTCCTAAATCTCTTCATATTAGAGGATAAAGTAAAAATTAAAAGTTCCTGCCAATTACCTCCTGAAAAAAAATTTTTTTAAACTTGCAAGAAAGTTGTGGCCAATATCTAGAACTTCTAGCTGAAATCAAAAATGCTGCGAGCAGAGAAAACCGAGTAACAAGACACCATGGGCAAGATGGTACAGATTCGGCAGCGGCCGGTTAAGAGAAGAGAGCTTGTTATGTCTTTCAAAAGGCCAGCATCACGTTTACAAAAAAGGATCCCTTAGCGAGTGGGGGCCAGGTGGGGACGTAGCGGGACAAAGTTCGGAGAATTCCCTCCAATGTGCCTCTGAACAGCTCAGGAAAATGAACCGGACTGAATCCGGATGGGAAAGACCATCCAAAGTCTTTATTCCCACCCAGACTGACACAGAGAGATAGAGGTCCATGGTCTCACGCCTGAGCACTCTGGCACAAGGGCAAGAAGGGATCCCAAGCTCACCCTGCCGGAGGGAGTCCTGAGAACATCAGGGCCAGTATCCACTGGTTCCAGGTCAAAGAAAGAAGCAATGGACACAGAAAGACTCCAAGTACAAAAAGCCACCAGCAGGATCCACCCTAACTTAACAGCCACTCCTATAAAAGTGGAGAGCTTAGAACACAATATTCCAGAAGGCAAAAATATGGGCTTACACCAAGAATGACTTAAGAAGAAAAACTGAGCATGGTTCTAGAGGAGAGAAAATGGACTTAAATGAGATCGAGAACGTCCAAATGTTCTTGATGAAAACTACAGAAGTTTTGAAGTGCTCACACCAGAACTGGAAAACACAAAAAGGCCAGTGTGAAAGGATGTTGTAAAGGACTGAGCAAGGATAAACTGCTGATGTTCTAATATGGGGAGGTGGTTCCCATGTCCTCTCTGAGTTCCAGCAACATCCAGGGTCAGAACAGATATCCAAGGGGTTCTCCTTTCTCTTCATGTTCATAAGGAAAAAGTGGGAAAAGAGAGGATGAGGGGAAGGAAGGGTAGGGGGAATTATCTCACACCTTCAAGGCAGGTGGAAGACTATACAAACAGAAAGGTGGGGGGGGGGAGCAGCCGACCCTTGAAACTGATCTCCATTTAAACCAGTCAAAGGAGAAGAATAAATAAATGCACACACATGCATTTCTGTCAAGAAGGAAATGGAAGGGGATAGAGAATATAGTAAAAGGGAGGGATGATTAATGAATTGTTCCTGATTCTTCATACCCACAAACCACAGCGAGCCAGTACTGTGCAGAGGGTTTGGTTTTCGGCAAGGAGCCTGACATAGTCTGCCATTCCCTTCTTCTGTAGACTAAGGCAAACACAGGTTAAAGTGACTTGCCTAGGATCACACAGCTAAGCTATGTAAGATTTGAACTCAGTTCTTCCTGCAGGCCCAGCACTCTATCCCCTGCGCCACCTGGGGAGGGATTAATCCTAGGCAAAACAAACTTCAAGGATAAACAAAAACACTTTTTTTATAGCTCTTTTTTTAGGGGACAAAGAATGGGAATCTGAAAGATACCCAACATTGGGAGAAGGAATGAACTTATTGTATATAAATGTGATAGAATTGTACTCTACCCTAAGGGATGATGAGCTGGATGGTTTCAGAGAAATCTGGGATTGCTTTTATGGACGATGGAGAATAAAGTCAACAGTAAACAATGACAACAACATGGCAAAGACAAACAGCTCCAAGAACGAGGGACTCCAAGCAACATCCCGGCCAGACACCAAACTGCTTGTAAAGGGCAGGAACTCTAGATGATTGATGTAATCCTACAACAAGGTGTTAACTCGATGGAATTGATAAGATAATGGTTATCTAGTTTAGCATGGTGATTAACAGCTCTCTAATTCAGTATCACTGATTTAACCTTACAACAAATAATGTTTTCCTAGTGATATAATGATTGGTTTATACTCAATATATTGTAATGATGTAATTGTAATAAAGCATAGAAACTGGGACAAACTCAGCCAGAGACAGACTTGGAGAAGACTGGCCTGGAGGCTGGAGCTCAAGCTCTGAGATTCAGACAGATTTCAAGATAGAGACCGTCGCCGTGGCTCTTCTACCTCCTCCACTGAAACTGAAACCCATTCCAGAAGGCCTCGGGAAAGCTAGCCCAGCCCCAGGCCAGGAGACAGACTGTGAAGGAGACGATGAAGACTTTGGGACTTTATCCCTGGCTATTCTCGTGGTGTTTATTCTGCTGAAATGAAGGCTGGTCCTGAGACCTCCAGAAAACCAACCAGAACATTACAAATGCTGAAACCTGCTCCCTGCAGGATCGGGACTAGGGCGGTGCAGCCATTCAGAAGGCAGAAGGGGATCGGGCGTTTGGGGCACGGTCACTGTAGAAATTTAGACCACTTGTTCCAGGTCTCTGTCACTATCCTCACTTTTTTTGGAGTGAGGATTGAGAAAGGAGGGAAAGAAGGCAGACTTTTGCTGTTTACAAAAAATAAAATTGAGGTTTATGTCCAAACGCCTGTGACTTTGGGTTTTCTTGGCAAAGTCGTTAGAATGGTTGGCCGCTTCCCTCTCCAATTCATTTTACAGATGGGGAAATGGAGGCAAACAGGATTAAGAGACTTGCCCAGAGTCACACAACTTTTAAGTATCTGAGGCCAGATTTGAATTCAGGAAGAGAAGCCTCCCTCACACCAGGCCAGGTACTCTATCCACTACACCACCTTGTTGCCCTAAAAATAAACATACACATTTTTAATAGACAGATGGATCATTTTTTAAATGACCGCTCCAGAAAAAAAAAAAAGTCTACGCCCCTCCAGGGAAAAGAGATTTGATCAAAGCATTTCTGGCAAAAAGGTCAGATTGAAGGAGAAACTTTGAAGTGCAAAGGCAGGAATCAAGAGAAATGTAGAAAATTCTGGCAAAAAGAAAAAAAAAAAAAGCCATCAGGAAAGAATGAATCAGGGTAAAACGGTTACTGTTAGATCAGGAGAGAAGAAATAGCCCTAAGATTTAAAAGGGCCATATAAACCAGAAGGAGAGCCTGGAAATGGTTTTGTTCTGTTTAATGGTCTTAAAAGAAAAAAAAAAAAAAAAAAAAAGCAAAGGAGAAGGGAACATGGAAATATTCTGTATTTTGTATGCAAATGTATAAAAATCCTGTAAAATCAAGATCCAAAAGAACAACCAAAGAAGTGAAGGAAAAGGTGGGTAGGGCAGATCTTACTTGGATCTCATCTTTATCACGCTTCAGATTTCATTTTCTTTTTTATTTTTTTTATAATAACTTTTTATTGACAGAATCCATGCCAGGGTAATTTTTTACAACCTTATCCCTTGCACTCACTTCTATTCCGATTTTTCCCCTCCCCCCGTCCACTCCCTCCCCCAGATGGCAGGCAGTCTCATACATGTTAAATATGTCACAGTGTATCCTAGATACAATCTATGTGTGCAGAACCTAACAGTTCTCTTGTTACACAGGAAGAATTGGATTCACAAGGTAGAAATAACCCGGGAAGAAAAACAAAAATGCAAACAGTTTACATTCATTTCCCAGTGTGCTTTCTTTGGGTGTAGCTGCTTCTGTCCCTCATTGATCAATTGAGACTGAGTTAGATCTTCTCTTTGTCAAAGAACAGATTTCATTTTCAATATTTAGAAATTAATCATTCTCCTCTGACCAAAGGGCCATCCAACTGGGCAGTGCTACTACTGGGCTTCTATCCCAGAGATCTTACAGGAGGGACAGGGACCTGTATGTGCACGAGTGTTTGTGGCAGCCCTCTTTGGAGTGGCCAGAAACTGGAAACAGTGGATGCCCATCAGCTGGGGAATGGCTGAACAAGTGATTGTATATGTTAGGGAATATTATTGTTCTATAAGAAACAAGGGGCTTAGTTGATTTCTGGGGGTGGGCTGCTCCCAAGTCTTTGCCCCTTGTACATTTTCTTTCTTTCTTTTCCTGAGGCAATTGGGGTTAAGTGACTTGCCCGGGGTCACACAGCTGGGAAGTATTAAGTGTCTGAGACCAGATTTGAACTCGGGTGCTCCCGACTTCAGGGCTGGTGCTCTCTCCACTGCGCCTGCCACCCAGCTGCCCCTTCCCTGTGCATTTGCTTCAGGTGAAATCCAGGCTGTCCCTCCTCTGCCCGTTGCTACTTTGAGCACCTGTGTGGGAACCGAGAACCCCTTTCCCATGTAGGGAAAGCAGGCGAGTTCTACCTGCTCTGGGGTGGGAGGTTTCCCCAGAGTAAGTCGGGATGGGGCGACTGGCCTTGTGGGGGAAAGCCCCCCCCTGCTCTGTGCCCCCCAGAGTCCTGTGCTTCCTTTCCAGAGCTGGCTGCGGGGATGAATGCTGCCGCTCGGGATGCCATCAGGGGAATCCACATCGGCCCGCGACTTCCTCATGCGCAGAGACTGAAGCCTCGATAAGGTCCCTGACCTCGCGCCCCGCCAGAGCCCGAAGCAGAATTCCACAAGCCTGGACTCCCAGCAATGACGGGCCCATCAGGAAGCCCTTCCCCGCTCCCCGTGGGCCCAGGGCCTCCCCTCCCCTACGGCAGCCAGGCTCTGCCAATGAATGGGCGCTTAATGACGGACTGGCTCATTGCCGCCTTCTCTGACCAGGACTCGGCTCCGTTCATCATTTGCCCCCCCCCCCCCCCCCCAGGGTCCCGACCTCTCCGGCCCCATCCCTAGAAAGCCTTTGGATGGCTGTGGCCGCAACCCAGGCTTGCGCCGGCACGGGCGGGCCTCCCCTAGCGGTGGGCTCTCTGCCAGCCGGGCGGGGCACTCTGCCCGCTCCCCCGGAGAGGGAGCCCCCCACCCCCGCAGGCGGGGAGCCCGTCCAGGGCCCGCCACCGAAGGTCAGCGCCGCGGATGCACGGGAAGCGCTCGGGTTTGGAAAAGGCATTTCCTCCGGTCCAACAGATGTTAAAAATCCCGAGCGAACGGGCTGGGCCCTTTGGGGTTCGAGGGGAGACGTCGGTTTTCAGCCCCCATTTGCTGCTGAACGTCCCTCCCCACCTCCTCCTCTTCCCCTCCTCCTCCCCCCAAAACCTCCCCAGGTTTAAAAGAGCAGCGCAATGCTGCGGGAGGGGCGGGGGAGGGGCGGGGAGGGGGAGGGGGCAATGCCACTCCGACTTGCGCCTCCTGGCCCGCCCACACCGGGGCACGCTACCCCTCGGCCTTCTCCAGCTCCGGGAGGCACGGCAGGTACCGACACTACATTTCCCGGCATGCCCACGCGCATCCCCGGGCTGAAATGCATTCCGGCCGGCTCGTGCTACCCTCTGGGAAGAGTAGTTCAAGCCAAGAGCGGCGCGCAAGCGCAGAGCGGCGTGGACCAGTGTTGCCGTTCCGTGGCAGGCGAGCGAGAGGGCAGCGCGGCGGCTGAGTGACGACCGGAGGGACAGCACAGGACTGGAAGGAGAACAGGTCAGGGACCTATGCTCCCCTCTCATCACACGACATCGGCTGAAGGGTGCGCTCTGCCTCACGCCCTGACCCGGCCTGAGACGGGGAGGGGGCTCCGCGGGCGGGGCTTTTATGAGCGGCGCGGGGGCGGGAAAGAAGGGGGTGGGGGCAGGCGGGACTATCACTATGGCATCCTGGGAAATGTAGTTGGAAGGGCTGTTCTGCGCAGGCGCAGTACCTCTTGGGACCCGCCTTGAGGCTTTTGTCCTACGAGTGGCGCCTAGGGTGGTGCTTCGTGGGACCCTGGGAAGTGTAGTTGTGGGGAAAGGAATTCTTTGTCCGTGCGCAAGCTCAGTTCATCCCGGACGACGCCCTAAGGCTTTTGTCCTGTTAGTGCGCCTCGGCCGAGGCCTACGTCCTTCGGCATTCTGGGAGATGTAGTTCCGGGCCCTGTTCTGCGCAGGCGCACTCTCCCCTGCGGCGCTCAGGCCTTTGTTCTTGGGAGAGTGTGGCGATCGCGATGCGCGGTGGGAACGGTGCTTTCGGGGGTGGGTGTGCGCGTGCTCAGTAGGCTCGCAGGGTGGGGGCGGAGGAGTTGCTGCCGAGGGAGCCGAGGCCGAGGAAAGGCTCCGGCCGGACACAGCCCATCCGCCGCCCCCTCCCCGCCCGGCAGGGCCCCGCCCCCGTGACCTCCCGCCCCGGCCCCCGGCCCAGGTCCGTGGAATCCTGCCCCTCCCCCGCTGCCCGCCCCCGCCCTCCCCCCCACTCCCGCAGCTCCTGCCTCCGGGCTTTTGCCTCAGCCCTCACCGGGATGTCAGCCTAGAGAAGGGCCCCTCCTCCCTTTGTGGCCGCCCCGGTGAGCTTGTGGTTCCTGCGGCTCCTGGCCCCTTCTCGGCCTGCGGGCACCGACTGGGGGGCGGCTTTAACCTCCTTCTCTTCCCATAGGACGAGACTCGCTGCAGATCCATCGATCCGTCTGGTGATCAATCCGGGGACCGCTCCTCTGCTGGGGATGATGATGGAGGACCTCGGTGAGGGGGGGGGGGGGCCGGCACAGCACGGGGTGGGGAGGGGCAGCCCCATCTCGCCAGGATGGGGGGCTGGGGGAGTACTCGCTGCAAATCCTGGGCCTTACTGGGGCTCCCAAGAAGCGCTCGCACCAGGAGGGGGGGAAAAGGAGCTGGAGGTCTGAGGGGACCTCCGGCCCGGCCATGGGTCTGTGAGGTCCACGCAGCTTCGGACTCCCCATGTCCCCACCCCCAGGGCTGGGCTCTGTGCTGGATAGATTCGCGCTGGAAGAAGCTTCCAGCAGCGGGGGAAACTGAGGCAGGAAAGAAGCTGTTCCCTGGGGAGGGGGAAGGGAAGTGCCCCCCAGTGAGGAGCCCTGCAGTGGGGAGCGCCCTGCAGGGGGTCTGATCCCACAGTGAGGTCTGCCTAAAGTCGGGGGTCCTGCCCTGCAGCGGGGGTGCTGCTCTGCAGAGGCCGTTCCCCCGGGGCAGGGGGATGGCTCCAGTGACCGTGGGGGTGCCCGGCTGGCTCCGGAGGCGCCCCTGTGGCCCCGGGGGCTCAGGGAGGTCTCCGGGGCTCCCTGCCCCAGGCTCAGTAGGTCTGTGAGCTCGGGGCGACCCCAGTCAGGGCGGCAGCCACCCCAGAGCCCCTCCTTGGCCCCGTCTCCCCTTTGCCCCCTACCCTGGGCCAGCCCCGGGCTTTCAGCTGGGGTGGGGGAGCAGCTTGGGGGCTGGGGGGTCAGCTCCACGATGGGGGGCCGCCTGGAGCCCCCCTCCAGCTCAGCCTCCTTCCCCCAGCTCTGCCCCCCCCAGACGGGGCCTTCTGCCAGAAGAAGAGCGAGAGGGAGGCCCCAGAAGAGGACCGCTTGTCCCCGCCCGCAGCTCCTCTCCAGGTCAGTGCGGCTCCTCTCGGTGGGCGTGGGCAGGGGGCGCCGGGCCCGCCCAGGGAGGCTCTGCCCCCCCGCAGGGGCGAGACCGTCACGGCCTAGGCCGCCCGGGCCGGACCCCGGCGGCCGCTCTGGCGGCCCGCGCCGGGCAGCTCCTGTCCTTTGAGGCTCCGCCCCCGCCGCCCGGTCCTGGACCCTGAGCTTGGTGCCCCAGGTGGCGGCGTCCTGGGGGTCTGCAGGTCACGGGGCCTCGAGGCAAGGGTCGGGGGAGGCGCCGGGCTTTGCCAGGAAGGGCCTGCTTCTGCCCCCTTGGGACTGACCACTGTGCGGGTGCCAGCTCAGGACCCCCGCCAGTGCTCCCCCTCCCGTCCAGTCTGAGCCCCTCCCCGCTCCTGGGCCCGGAGATCCGGGTGCCTCCGGCCGCTCCTGCCCCTCCCCCCTGGGTCGCCCCGGGCTCTGCCCCTGCTCCCGGGGGCTCTTTTATCCGTTGGCCGTTGGGATCGAGAGTTCTGCTGGATGGTCACATGTTCCTCGCCCTCTTGGCCGTACCCCCTAAGGGCCTGTTTGGGGGGGCCGGGCTCCCACCATCCAGGGTGTCTGCATCCGCCAGGCCAGGGAATCGATAATCGATAATTGTTCATCAGCATTTGTCTGGTCCCTACTGCTGCTTAAGGGCAGGCTTTGGGGGGGCCGGCCAGGGGCGGGGCACCGGGAGAACAAGGGAGGGGGTGGAGCAAGACACAGCGGGGGGCGGGCCAAGACATGGAGGGAGGGGCAAGGGGCGGAGCAGGACAAAGTGGGGGGCAGAGCAGGACACACCTTGGGGGGACACCCAGGAAGTGGAGCAGGAGGGGGGGTGTGGAGCAGGACACACTTTGGGGGAGGACACTCAGGGGGCGGAGCAAAACACAGAGGGAGGGGCAAGAAGTGGAGTAGGACACAGTGGGGGGCGGAGCGTGACAGCGGGGGGTGGCGCAGGACACAGTGGGGGGCCGGGCAGACCACGGTGGGAGGGGCAAGAAGTGGAGCAGCACACAGCGTGGCCACCAGGTGGGGAGCCCTTTCCCTGGGGGGTAGGGGAGCTGCTGCCTGGGCACGATGGCCGGCCCGGGACTCGGGCTCCCTGGGTCCGGCCGCCCCCCCTCCAGCCAGGTCGGGTGCAGCCCTCGAGGCCCGGCGGAGGACGGACCCCCCCCGGGGTCCCCGACCTCCTGGCCGGCCCCCACTTCTCCCCATGGGCCTCTTTCCTGCTGCTAATATAAATGCGCCCCCTGTGGGCGGGGACGGGCCCTGAGCTCCGCCCTCACCCACCCGCCACTTGTGGCCAGGGGAGATGCGGATCCCGGGATCACGTGGGCAGCAGGGCCACCTCCCGGCTCCTCCTCGCTCGGCCGCCAGGAGCCCTGGGGCAGGCTCGGCGCCCCTCCCCCCATAACTCACCTGCTACATTGTCCGCGGGGCCTGGGCACGTCCTCAGGCCCCCAGGGGCCTCCCTCGTTCCAGGGCCTCGTGCAGGCGTGGGCCCACCCACCCGCGGGTGTGGGGCCGGACCCGGCGAACCAGGTGTCCCGGGGCGGTCGGTGCCCGGGTTCTGGCCAAACCCAAAGTCGGGCGGCCCGGCGGGGCTGGGCGGAGGGGGCCCGGCAGGCGGGCCTTTTGTCGCCTCTCCACCCTGGGCCCCAGGACCCCAGGCCCCGGCGTGGGCCGCATCCTTGTGGCTTTTCCTTACAAATTGGCCCTTTCTTTCCCGGCATCCCCTGGGACGCGGCCGGGGCCGCAGCAGTGGGGTCCCGGGGAGGTCCCTCCCCCCCGGGCCTGGGCGGCCAAAACCCGACTCTGCCCTTGGGCTTCTTCCCCCCGGTGGCCTCCTGCCCCCAGCCCCTCCCCCACCCCAGGGGTCGCTCTACCCCCCCCCCCCATCTCCCGGGCCTTCCCCCCCTCTCCTTTCCAAAAGGGCCCGTCTCCGGGCTCCGGGGCCCGGGGACTCCCCTTGTTCCCTTTCTGGGTAAAGGACTGCCGGGCGCCCCCGCCCCCCACCCGGAGGCGGGGGCGGGGCCTTGGACCACCGGTTTGGGGTTCGGTCTGTGACATTTTGGGGCTGCCCTGCTCCCCCCAGACCCCATCACTGAATCTAGATCATGGCAGTGGCTGCCAGGGGCCGCCTCCCCATACCCCTCCCACTTCAGACACCCTCCCCTCAAGCGGCTCCGGCCCATAGGACCCAGCAAGGCGGTTCACCCTCCCTCGTCCCCTCTGTTCAGGGCCCCCCTCGACCCCTCTCCCCTCTTGCCAGGGCCCCCCATTCCCTCGTCCCTCTGGGGCCCCCTCTGAGCTCCCTCGTCCCCTCTGTGGGGCCCCCCCTCTGAGCTCCCTCGTCCCCTCTGTGCAAATCCGGGCTCCCCGTCCCCTTGGGGCCCCCCCCTCTAGCTCCCCTCCCCTCTTGCCCAAAACCCCCCCTCTCTCCCTTTCCCCTCTGTGGGGCCCCCCATCCTCCCTTCCCCTCTGGGGGCCCCCCCTATCCCTGTCCCCTTGGGGCCCCCCCCCCTACTCCCTTCCCCTCTGTACCCCCCCTACTCCCTTCCCCTCTTTTAGGGCCCCAATCCCTCCCTCCCTCCCTTCTTGCCCCCCCCACTCCCTCTCCCCTGTACCCCCTCCCTCCCTAATCCCCTCTGTTTGGGGCCCCCCCTTCCCTCACCCCCTGGGGGCCCCCCCTCCCCTCCCTCTCCCCTCATCCATCCCCCCCTCCCTTCCCCTCTGCCCCCCCCCTTCGCTCCTTTGGGGCCCCGGGGGACTAAACGGGCCCTCTCTCCATGAAACCCCACAACAGGGCTCCATAAATCTCTTCACTCGTCCGTCCAAGCAAAAACAAAACTCAGGTTAGGTGCAAACGGGGCCAGGGGGCACCACCAAACCTCCCTTCTCCCATTTTCCCTCTGGGGCCGGCCACCCCCCCTCCCCCACCCCGCCTCCCACGGCCTAGAACTTTCAGCCAAAATGTTTAAATTATTTAACCCGGGCCCTCCCCCCCAAACCCCCCCCGGGAGCCCCCACCCAGGGAAAAACTGGGAAGTTTCCCAAAAAATTTTAAAATAAACACCCTTGAAAAAAGAAAAACCGGGGGAAAAAAGGGGAAAACAAAGGGAAATGGGGGAAAAAAAAAAAATTAAACCAAAAAGGGAAAAAAACTAAAAAAAAAAGGGGGAAAAAGGGGGGAAAAAAAAAGGGATAACCCAAAAGGGAAAAAACCGGGGGGACAAAGGGCCCAAAAAACCAAAAGGGAAACAAAAAGGGAAAACTTGGGGGGGCAAAAAAGGGGGAAGGGGGGGAAAACAAAAAAACCCAAAAAAACACCAAAAAGGGAAAAAAACCCCCCAAAGGGGAAAACCACCTAAACAAAAACCCAAAAAAAAGGGGGGGGAAAAAAAAACCAAATTAAAAACAAAAAAAAAGGGTGGGGCCAAAAAAAAAAAAAACCAAAAAAACCAAAAGAAAAAAAACCCAAAAAAACAAAAAACAAAACCAAAAAAAACCCAAAAAAAAAAAACCCAAAAACTAAACAAAAAAAAAACTAAAAAAAACCAAACAAAAACAAAAAAACCCACAAAAAAAAAAAAAAAAAAAAAAGAAAAAACCCAAAACAAAAAAAAAAAACCAAAAAATTTAAAAAAAAAACCAAAAAACCCAAAAACAAAAATTTCGAAACAAAAAAAAACCCAAAAAAAAAAAAACCTAAAAAAAAACCAAAAAAAAACAAAAAAAAAACTAAAAAAACCAAAAAAAAACCAAAAAAACCCTAACCAAAAAAAAAAAAACCCCCCCAAAAGCAAAAACCAAAAAACCTCCAAAAAAAAAGAAAAAACCCAAAAAACCCCCCCCCCCCGCCCCCAAAAACCCCCCCCCCCCCGCCCCCTAAAACAAAACCAAACCAAAAAAACAAAAAGCCAAACAAAAAATCCCCCCCCCAAAAAAAACACCCCAAAAAACCCCTAAAACTGCAAAACCCCGCCCAAAAAAAAAAAAAACCCCCCCAAAAAAAAAAAACCCCTTTTCCCCCCCACCCCTTTCAAAACCCCCCACCCCACCCCCAAAACCCCCCCCCCTTTAACCCCCCAAACCCCCAAACCCCCCCCCCCAAAAACCCCCCCAATCCCCCCCAAAACCCCCCCCCCCCAAACCCCCCCCCCCCCCCCACCCCCACCCCCCCCAACCCAATTTTCCCCCCCCTCCCCCACCCCCCAAACCCCCCCCCCCCCCTCCCCCCCCCCCACTCCCCCCCCCCCCCCAACCCCCCCCCCCCCCCCCCCCCCCCACCCCCCCCCCCCCCCCCCCCCCCCCCCCCCCCCCCCCTTTAAACCCCCCCAAAAAACCCCCCCCCAAAACTTCCCAAAACACCTTCGGAAAAAAACCCCAAAACCCCCCCAAAAACCCCAAACTAACCCCCCCCAAACCCCCCCTTTCCCCTCCCCATCCACCCCCCCCCCGCCCCCTATTTCCAAAACCCCCCACCCCACCCCCCACCACCACCCCCCCAAAAACAGAAAAAACCCCAAAAACCCCCCGAAAAACCCCCCCCAAAAAACCCCCCCCCCCCAACTCCCCTTTTAACCCCAAACCCCCCCCAAAAAGGGGGAAAAAACCCACCCCCCCCCCCCCCCCAGGGCCCCCCCCCCCCCAAAAAAAAAACCCCCCCCCCCGCCCCCCCCCCTCCCCCCCCAAAATTCACCCACCCCCCCCCCCCCCCCCCCTTTCCACCCCCCAAACCCTCCCAAAAACAAATTTTTCCCCAAAGGCTACCCCCAACCCCCCCCCCCCCCCCAAACCCCCCAACCCCCCCCCACCCTGGGGCCCCAACCCCCTCGGCCCTCCCCGTTTTGGGTAACCCTCCCCAGCCCGCGGTGCCCTTTTGGGCCCCAAAAACCGGGCCCCAACAAAAAATTTCCTTTAAAAACCGGGCAAAACCCCCCCTTAAAACCCCCCCCCCCCCCCCCCCCCAAACACCCCAAAAACCCCAAACCTTTCCCCCGGCAAAAAGGGGGGGCCCGGGGGGGGCCCCCCCTCCAGGGCCAGGGCCCCGGGGCCCCAACTCCTTTTTCCCCCCCCGTCCCCCCCCCTCCCCCCCCCAAACCCGGGCAACCCGGGGTTTTAAAAACCCCAGGGGGGGCCCCCCTCCCAAGGCCCGTCCCGGGACGTGGCTAGGAATGAACCGGTCTTCCGGGAAACGGGAGCCCGCCCGGAAGGTCGGCCCGGGAAACCGCCGCCCCCCCCCCCCAACCCCGGGGAGGGCCCGGTCAGGGGCCCGCAGCCCACAGGAGAGGGGTGGGCCCCTCCCCGGGGCCCCCCCCGCCCCAACGGGGGGGGCCCGGGGGTTTGCCGGGTGGGCGGGCCCTGGGGGGGTCCCCAGCGAAACCCCGTTTTCCCCCGTAGGGGGCTCCCTGCCAAACCGGGTCTTGCCAGCGGAAAAGGCGCCCTCCGTTGGGGCCCCCAGACCCCCGGCCTGCGGGATCACCCCCCGGGGGCCGGCCCGGGCCCTTCGGGCGGAGGCGGGAAGGCCCCCGGCTGGGCCTGAGGCGGCCCCAGCCCTCCCCCGGGGGTCCCTCTGGGGGCCTCAGGCAGCGTAGGCCGGCCCCTGGGGGAGGGCTCCGGCAGAGCGCGAGGGGCCCTTCCTCCCCGCGTGAGCCCGCAAAGGACTGTCCGTGGGGGTGCCCGCCCGGCAAGGTCGCGGCGCGGGACTCGGGGGGGCTTGAGATGGGGGCAGGGAGTCAGCCTCAGACAAGCCCCCGGCCGCTCAGTGCCAGCCTGTCCAGGGAGGGAGGTTGCGGGCCCAGGAGGCGACGCGCAGCTCATGGTGAATGAGTCACGCTCGCCTTCTCCAACCTCAGTTTCTTCATCTGAGAAATGGGCGGAAGAAGTCCCTCAGTGCCTGCCTCACAGCTGGTCCAGAGGATGGGGGCGGCAGGCAGGTCTGGGCGCCCCCTTCTGGTCGGACCTCCCCATGGCCTGGACATCTGGGTTGCCTTTTTTAAACGCCCGCCCGAGGTGCCTCAGTGCCCTCATCCCGGGATGCGGGTCTGACTCGGGCCCAGGCTGATGGCGGCCCCTTTCCCAGGCCCCAGTCAAGGCCTTCAGCCCGGGTCGGTCTGGCCTCCATGCAGGGAGGGGTGAGAGAGCCTCCTGTGAGGCAGGGGACTTGGTGGGGTCAGAGGGCAAAGTCCAGAGGTGATGTGCAATGAGACTGGGAAGGGATGGGGGTCCGGCGTGAAGGAGCCGGTGTTTGATCCAGAGGGGGCCGGTGAGGAGAAGGAGGAGGAGGGGGAGGGGTAGTGAAGATGGTGATGAGGGGGTGGAAAGGGGTGATGAAGGTGATGATGATGGGGCAGTAAAGCATGGGGGGGGTGGAAATGATGAAGGTGGGGGTGGGATGGCCTTCATAACGATCATGGTGCTAATGACATTGATCAGGGGGATGATGGTGAGGGTCCACGTGTGATTGCAGACGTGTGCATGTGAACGCATCCATGTCTCTGTACACGCAGACACAGACACACGCGTGCTTACTTGTGGCCTTGGGAGAGGGGAGGGAGGAAGGGGGAAAAGGGTACCCTCGTGTCCGGCCACGTGCCCAGTCACACCCCGGAGTCCGCACCTGCCTCGCTCAGGCCAGGCTGCTCGGCGCCCTCTTCCTCGGAGGCCGAGTCGTCTCTAACGCCGTGGCTCCTGTTTGCTGCAGCTCGTCCTGTCCAGTTATCGAGATGTTCTGAAACAACACTGATCGTTGTAGCGACGCCTGGTGCAGTTTCCCTGGTTTCCCTTTTGGATTAAGTCTGTTTTAGCTTTAACTTGGAGATCATGATTCCTACCCCTGCTGTTTTTGACGTGACAGATTCTACTCCTGATCTTTATTTTGTTGGCGTATTTCTCTCGTTTCCCATCCCTCCTGACGCCTCTACTTTTCTTCTCCCGCTACTTTGCCCTCCCGTTATTTAACCCCCACAAAGCTCCCCCTCTTAGCCTCTCCACTCACCCTTTCCCTTTTATCTGAATTTAGAAGACTTTTATAGGCAGGCAGGTAGATGGGAAGGAGGGAAGGAAGGGAGGAACGGAGGGAGGGAGGAAGGGAGTGTGTATTGTTCCTTCTTTATCCCATTCCCATTAATCTACACCCCTTATCCCATTTCTTCTATACACCATCCTGTACCCCACCCCTTATTCTATTCCCTCACCCTCTTATTTCTTTGTAAAATTAGAAGATTTTTATTCCCTTCTAAATGTGTATGTTCTCTCTTTAACTCTAATGTGAGTAGCTTCCTTCTAAAAGTACCTCTCTTATTCTCTTCCCTTTCCTATCCCTTTCCTGTCTTATTTCTGAAGAATGATTTAGTCCCAATGAGTGAATCTTAGTAATTAGATCTTTTCTGAATGCTCACAAACTTTATGTTTATTGATGATTAATTCAGTTTGGCCCCAAATCAGCACCAGTTTTATCAGTTTGTAGTTTTCACAGATAGCAGATTTCTCCTTTTTTGAAAATAGAGTCATTGGGGGCAGCTAGCTGGCAAAGTGAAGTCAGGAAGACCCGAGTTCAGATATGATTCCAGACATTAACACTTACTACCTGTGTGATTCTGGGCAAGTCACGTAACCCCACTGCTTCACCAAAAAAAGAGACATTTTCCCAGTAATTCTCAAGTGTGATTTTTGGAGACCATCTTTGAGCGCCTCCCATGTTCTGGAGTAGAATTCATGGCGTTTGTCTAACTGGGGGTGCAGTTACTATCTTGTCATCCGTCTTTGGGCTTTCAGTTTTTCTGAAGTTTTTGCTCCTGTGTCTCACCTCCCATCACGCTCTGCTTTTTGAAAGCAATTTTCTCTTTGTCTCCCGAATACTTACACCCCTTCGCTTGTGGCAGAAACTCGATAAATACTTGTTGAATTTCATTGAATTAACAGTGTTTTTCTGACCTTTTCCAGAGTGATAATCATTCCTCTAACGGAATTTTCTCCTCACGCAAAGAACAGGGAACATTGATACTTCTGTGTTTCTTTCAGATTCCCTTAATCAGGAGATTAAATGTGAAACCTTGGACTCGATTCCACAGCACATCATTTGTATGGAAACATCCGATGAGAAACTCACAAAAGATGGTTTTTGGGATTCTAAGATGGGAGAAGATTGGGAATATGACATCATGTTAGAAAGGCAGAAAGCCAACCAAGAGAATCAATATAGTCAACTAGAAACTGTTAATGTGAAAAATTTTGATGAGATGAGCATCCACGGAGGTAGTACTTTTGGGAGAGATTTTGATCTGGGGTCACTCTTTGTTCCACAACAGAGAACTCCTTCGGGACAAAATCTTTTTAAATTTGATCCACTTGGAAGCAGTTTTGATCAGTTTTCAGACCTGATTTTATTTAATGGAATGTCCTTAGATAATAAACATTGTAAGTACAATAAATGGAAGAAGCCCTTCGATTACCCCCCAGATCTTTTTCCATTCCCTACTGTAAATCCTGGAAACAAACCCTTTGACTATAATGAGTATGGGAAAACCTTCAGCCCAGGGACATCTCTTATTTATCATCAGATAATGAATACTGGGGAGGAACCTTTTCAATTCAATGGGGAAGGCTTTAGTCAGAGAAGCTACTTTAGTGAACATAAAAGAATTCATGCTGGAGAGAAGCTCTTTCACTGTAACGAATGCGGGAAGTCCTTCAATCACAAGGGCAACTTTACCAAACATCAGAGAATTCATACAGGAGAGAAACCCTTTCAGTGTAACGAATGTGGGAAAGCCTTCAGCCGCAGGGGAAACCTTACGGTACATCAGAAAATTCATTCTGGAGAGAAGCCCTTCCAGTGTAACGAATGTGGGAAAGCCTTCATCCGCAGGGGCAGCCTTATCGAACATCAGAGAATTCACGCCGGAGATAAACCTTTCCATTGTCGTCAGTGTGGAAAGACCTTCAGTCAGAGGGGAAGCCTCACTGAACATCAGAGGAGTCATACGGGAGAAAAACCTTTTAAATGCACCGAATGTGAGAAAAGTTTCTGCCAGAGGACATCCCTTTTTTATCATCAGAGGGTTCATACTGGGGAAAAACCCTTTTCGTGTAAAGAATGCGGGAAAGTCTTCAGCCGCAGCGGAAGCCTCTCCAAACATCAGAGGATTCATACCGGTGAGAAACCCTTTGAATGTAATGAATGTGGGAAATCCTTTAGCCAGAGGGGAAACCTTGCTAAACATCAGAGAATTCATGGTGGAGGGAAACCTTTCGAATGCAATGAATGTGGAAAAAATTTCACCAACACCTCGTGTCTTGCTATACATCAGAGAACTCATACTGAAGAAAAACCCTTTAAATGCAACGACTGCGGAAAAGCCTTTAGTTGGAGGGTACGCCTTATTGTGCATCAGAGAATTCATACTGGAGAAAAACCCTTTGGCTGTAACGAATGTGGAAAAGTCTTCAGTCAGAGGGGCCACCTCAATGCACATAAAAGGATTCATACCGGGGAGAAACCCTTTGTGTGTAACGAATGTGGAAGAGCTTTCAGCCAAAGGATCTGCCTTACAGAACATCGACGAATTCATGCTGGAGAGAAGCCCCTTGAATGTACTGAATGTGGGAAAAACTTCAGCCACAGAACATCCCTATTTTATCACCAGAGGATTCACACTGGAGAAAAACCTTTTGAGTGTAATGAGTGCGGGAGAACTTTCAGCCAGAGCGGCAACCTTACTGAACACCAGAGGATTCACGCGGGAGAGAAACTCTTTGAGTGTAATGAGTGCGGAAAAGCCTTCAGCAACAATTCACGCCTTGCTTTACATCAGAGAAGCCATAATGGAGAGAAATTTTTTCAGTGTAACCAGTGTGGAAAAGTCTTTGGCCAGAGGGCCCATCTTAATGCACATAGAAGAATTCATACTGGAGAGAAACCCTTTGAGTGCAGCGAATGTGGGAAAGCCTTTAGCTGGAGGGTGAGCCTTACTGTGCATCAGAAAATCCATACTGGAGAGAAACCTTTTGAGTGTAGTGAATGTGGGAAGGTCTTTAGCCAGAGAGGGCACCTTAACACACATAAGAGAATTCATACTGGAGAGAAACCCTTCGAATGTACTGAATGTGGGAAAGCCTTCAGTCAGAGGGGCCACCTTACTGAACACCAGAGGATTCACGCTGGAGAAAAACCACTCGAATGTAATCAGTGTGGGAAAAACTTCAGCCACAGGACATCCCTTTTTTATCATCAGCGAATTCATACAGGAGAGAAACTTTTCGGATGTAATGAATGCGGCAAGGTCTTCAGCCAGAGCGGAAGCCTTACAAAACATCAACGAATTCACACCGGAGAGAAACCCTTTAAATGTGAGGAATGCGGGAAATCCTTCAGCCAGAGAGGAAACCTGACAAAACATCAAAGAATCCATGCCGGAGAGAAACCCTTTGAATGCACCGAGTGTGGAAGGGCCTTCAGCCAGAAAGTACACCTCACGGAACATCAGAGAACCCATGCTGGTGAGAAGCCCTTTGAATGTAATGAATGTGGGAAAAACTTCAGCCACCGGTCATCTCTTTTTCATCATCAGAGACTTCATACTGGCGAGAAACCCTTTGGATGTAACGAATGTGGAAAACTCTTCAGCCGTTATGGAAGTCTTAGGAAACATCAGAAAATCCACATTGGAGAAAAGCCCTTTGGGTGTGATGAATTCGGGAAACCATTCAGCCAGATCAGACCCCTAAATGAGCAAGAGATAATCCACGCTGGTGAGAAACTCATAGACGAAATGAACGCAGGAACGCCCGCGGCCCTGGCCGATTCCTTGGGAAGCATCAGATAATCGACGTGCATCGGTGTGAGTACTGCTTGTGCTAGCGCAGACAGCTCCTGCATGATTTAGAAGTTCTTTTACGGTTGCTTTAGCTGAAAAAGTTTATCCCGTAGCCAGTCTGAGTGAGTCTGTTCGAACTTTCCTGTAGCCTCTCGACCTTAGTGTAGGACTTGACAGCTTTCATTCCTTTGAGTTCCCATAGAGTCGCCTCTATGCCACAATGAAGAGAAGGACTCGATCGGAGTAATAGTACTTGTCTATCCTTTGACCATTTATCTCTTGGAGGATCACTCGATCTTATGCATTTGCCAACCCCTTGTAGATTTTAGATGTCTGAGAGATCAAAAATAACTCATATAAATATAAAAGGGCACGTTACAAAAATAACTGGACAGGAGTACTAATCACAAACGGTGTTGGGGAGAATTCGCAACCAGATGAGGGAGGGAGAAGATTACAAAAGAAAAAATTGTCTTTTTCAGTCGTTTAAAATGAAAATACTTTTACAATAACAGAATCACTGGAAATGGAGTAAGGTAAAAAGCTTTCAGTTTAGCAAAGAGTATTTGCAGCCACCATCTCGGACATTCGGAATATGAGGGATTAACAACAATAGGGCAACAGTTATCAAAAATCCGTTCCGTAGTGGATAGATGGCCAAAGGATTCTGACTCATTTACAGTGAGAGTGAGGAATCAGTGGAAGTGAGAGATCACCTCTGTCAAGTTGGTGAAGATGGTAAAAAATGGAAATGGTCTGTGCTGGAGGACTCTGGAAAGACAGCACCTTAATACACTGATGATTTACAAGTGGAATTAAGTTCTCTGGAAAACAATTTGCAATCATGTGAGCAGAGTTACAGAGCTGTTCCTTTCCCTTGGTCCCACTATTTACCCACAAGTTTTATATCCCCAAGGATGTCATTGAAAGAAAGGTCCAATATGCAGCAAAATTCATCACAGTAGTATTTTATATCTTCATTTCACCTTATGTTACCTCACTTTTCCCACGCATCCCCAAAATGAACCCTTTCTCTTGACAAAAGCAGTTATATAGAAATAGTGATGCTGAGACCTTAAGTGACTAACTGTACAATATTCTCTCCTAAAGTTCTATATTATTTAGGCTTTGGGACCTCAGCCTTTTAAAATATTTGACTCATTTTTATATCATAGTTTTTTGCCACCCACCCCTTCCGGGTTCAGCCATCCCTTATGACAAAACAAATAATTTTTTTAGAAATATGATAAAGAACTTTGTGTGACGATGTAAACAACATCTTACATTAGTATTCCCCCATCTCTGTCACGGTTTTCTATTACTCATTTTGACTTGGTTTTAGTGATCTTCCCATTTTTGTTGTTGTCATCATGTATTGTTCTCTTGATTCTTCTTACTTCCCCCTGTCTCATATATATATACATACATATATATATATATATATATATATATATATATATATCGCTTTTCATGGCCCAGGAATAACCCTATACAATCACTTTCCACAGTCTTGTTCCTCCAACAAGGGGTCACCTGCTTCGTTTCAAATATCTTGCTACCATGAAGAGTGCTGCTCTTAGATATTTTGTACAGATTGGACTTTTGTTTCTCTCTTTGACTTCCTTGGGCTACGTACCGGGTAGTGAGCTATCTGGGTTAAAAGGATAGACATTCTAGCCAATTTACTTGGGTGATTTCAAACCAAAAGCCACCATGTTCAGACTGCTTCACAGTTCACCAAAAAAGCATTGGGGTGCCTGTTTTTCCATGGTTTCTTCACTGTGGTTCCCATTTTTTATTATCTAAGCCAATTTGCATAGGGTAAGGTAAAACTGAGAAGTTATTTTCATTTGGATTTCTTGTACTGTTAGTGACTTAGAATATATTTTCATATCACTTGAAGTTTGCATTTGACTCATCTAGTACCAAAAAACCTGGAAATTCCCAAAAGTTGGGAGAATGACGGAGCAAATTGTGGCGTACAAACGTATCCAAGCTAGTATTCGATATTCAGAGAACCATCTGGCTGGTGTGAAGAAGCAGAAGGCCAACATATGGAGTGACAGAGGCAACTTTAGAGTCCAGAACAAGCACAGTAACCAATTTTGGTCCCCAAGACTCGGAGTAAAACGTGGTTCCCTCTTCCCTGTTCAGAAATGTTCAACAGTGAAGGAAGAGCCAGATGTTGTTTTCAAATACCCTTAGTGTTTCTGCTAAACAAAGGGCGTTCATGGGCGGGGGTGAGGAGGCATTTACGGGAGGAAAGCTTTAGGAAAAAAACCCCAAAACCATGGAAAATTATGTGAGAACTCTTTATAATAATGACTTTATGTCATCTTGCTACATCCCAGCGACTTTTCCTGACGTTGGGCAGGGATGGGATCCTGTAAGACAGAGAGCCATTTGTTGACTCTTGGAGACTGGAGATGGCAGAGTCTCCCCAGCATGTCCAGAGCCGCTGGATGTTTGGAGACCGCCCGACTTGTCGCCCGCACGCCCCGGGGGCAGGAGCCTGAACAGTGCAGGGGTCCACCCCGCGCCAGTCCAATAGTGCCCAACGGGACCTTCAGACCACGGACAGTAGATAGTTGTATGGGGGTCAGCCACTGCATGTATAGATATTTTGGGGAGACCCCCCGCTCTCCCACTTTCCCCCCAGTAACAGAGAAGGTGAGAAGAATCCCAGCCTTGGTGAAGGCTCCTTCTGTGAGGGGAGAGCCCAGGAGGCTGGCAATAGGGCGTGGAGCCCAGCCCTGCCGCTCTGCACCTGGGAGACTGCAGGCAGGTGGGTGGGATTCAGCGCTTCTGACCGAGCCCTCACGGTAGCACTTTCCACTTGGGGTCGCTCTAAGAGTAAATTTTTGCTTCTATCGAAACTACATTTACCTCTTTGCAGCGTACCCCCTTGCTCCCGTTTCTGCCCTTGAGAAGACTGGCCATCCCCCTTCCACGGGATGGCCTCTCAGATACTTGAAGACAGTTACCACGGTCCCCAGGTCTTCTCTAGGCTCCAAATGCATGACCAGAGGCATTCGGACAGCGTTCCCATTTATCCCGGTTCTTCCTCAGTTATGGCCTCCGAACTGAATGCCGTGGTCTGACCACGGGAGCCCACAAGGGGCCCTTTTCACTCTTGGAAGCCATACCTCTCTTAGAGCAGGCAGCCTGAAATCACCTTCGATTTCCTGGCTGTTGACTCCCATTTGACTCATATTGAGCTTTTAGTCCACTAGAACTGCCAGGTCTTTTTCAGACAAAAATCCTGTCTGTCTAATCACGCTTTCCCCCATTGTGTATTTGTGAAGTTGTTTTCTTGAACCTGAGCGTAAGATTTTACATTTGTTCCTATTCTGAGTCCATATCATTAGGATCGGCCTTATTTTCTTTATGTAATTCTAAGCTTAGTAATCATCCCCCCCAATTCCAGGTGCACAAAAACAACCCATTTAGTAAAACTACTGAAATGTTCAGTGTACGTGTATATGTATTGTGTATGTGCGTGTGTATATACATATATATAAGCTAATCATGGCTAACATTTCTATAGTGTCATATGCATAACTAGTTACAAGGGACTTCACCTCTTTTTTTCTTTTCTTTTCCATTTTTCTAAACTTAGTAGTAATCCACAAAAAAGCATTCAAATACACAAGCAAAAATATATTATATATGAAGCTGTAATACTGAGTTTGTCGAATTAAAAAATAAATAAATAAAATATCACAAGATGAAGACCCAGTCTGCCTTGTTTGTGTCCCTTTCGGAACTCTTCCTCGTGGACAATTTTCTGAATTTTGTTGCTGTTGCTTAATAGGACTGAAGAAAATCGGAAGGCGGGAGGGCCGTTCGTCCCCGACCCCGGCCGGATTGAGGTTGTGTGGCCCCACAGCCAGGAGCAAGCCCCGATTAGTCAGTCGCCAGATCTTTTATTTTTCAAGAGCCCGGTCCCCTGGTTCCATTTCCACCAAATCAACCCACCATCCAGCCCCCTCCAAGGAGTCCGGATCGGGCAGGGGAGGAGGGGGGTCGCTTTCCCGCAGGGATGTCGGCAGGCGTGGGCTCCGGGAAAACTTGAGGGTCTTTGGGGAAAATGGGCTTGGGAGGTTGGAAGGAGAACCCCAGAGCCGAGGTGGTCCCTTTGGAGCCTTCAGCCCAGAGCAGTCCTGGAGCCTCTTGATCGACCTCCCTCCAGGGTGCAGTCAGGAGGAATGCTCCAGGGGCCTCCGAGCTCCCCGACCTCCCCCTCCACTTCCTTCGCCATCACCGCGGAGGCCCCGGCTGCCTGCTGGTTGGAGACCACCACCACCGGGCATCAGCCTGGCCCGCCCAGGAGCCTCCAAGTTGGGCACCCTTCTGCTCCCCCAGGCATCACTTCGGGAGGAACCCAAACAACTGGTGATCTCCCTCTCAACCTAAGCCATCAGGCTGTCCTGCGCACAGGAGCCTCCTGGTGGGTCTCCCTGCCTCCAGCCCACCAAGAGCGCCACTGTCAGTGATTCTCTTACAGCACACCCCGGCAGTTCCTCTGACCATTGAAATCATGCTTGGTCTGATTCTCCTCCGCCACTGCCCCCCGCCTCAGTTTCCCTGCCGAGACTTCTTCCCTGGGAGCCCTTGCGGCACTGAACACTTCGGAATCCTCAGGGACGTCCTTGAGCAGGGCTGCGCCCCTGAGCCTGGGCCCTGAGCCCCCCGGGCCGGCATCCGGGCCGTGGGAGCACGGGGGCCCTTTGCCTCCTCCCGCCTGACTCACGCCGAGGGCGGAAGGGGAGCAGGCCCCCCGTGGAGCCCCCTGAACCCGGCCACCCTTGGGGATATTCCTCCAAGGCCAAGGGACCCTTTGTCCCATGGCGAGGAAGGAACCTGGCTACCGCACCCTGGGGCCCCACTTTCGCCCGGCCCCACCCCAAGCCCCTCCGCCAATGGGGGAGGGGCCAGAGGGGGACCCCCCCCCCCCCCCGCCTCAGTGAGTTCCCATTCAACGCGACCCCGAAGGGAGCCCCCCAGAACTGAGCGGTAGATAAGCTGCCCCTGCCCCCCATCTCCTGCCTCCCAGTTTCGGCGTGGGCAGCCCCCGGACCCGGGCCTGGCGTCACATCCCCATTAGAGCCCGAGCTCCAGTGCCCCTCCCCCCCCCCCAGCTTCCCCGTGGCTTGCGGCCTGGGGTCCCACGCTTCCGCCACATGCTTGGTACCCTAGACGGGCACGGCCTTCCCGAGGGCCCATCGAGGCCCCAGGCGCAGCCGTGGGGGAAGGGGTGGGAGGCCCCGTGGGGAGCGAGAGCTGGCTTTGGGGCTACCCGCCAGCCCCTCCCTGGAGCTCTTCCTCCCTCCCCCTTCTCAAACCCTGGGCTGCAACTTACAGATAGGGAAATTGAGGCCCGGGCCCTGGCCCTTTCCCTCCCCGGGGCCGGCCGACAGCCACTTGACCTATCACACTTCCCCAGCCCGGCCATTAGGCAAGGAGGGCGCTTAACGACACTGCTGGCCTGGCTGGCTTCCGAGGGAGTGATGAGGGGAAACTACCGGGAAGGGGAGGAAAGAAGGAATCAAAGTGCTTCCGGGCGAAACCTCCAAAAGAAAAGAAGCCACATGTTTACATTCCCAGTTAGGAAAGTGGAGGGAAACAGCCTCCCTCCAGTCCTTAAGTGAAAGGGCGAGGCCAAGACCGGGGGGAGGCCAGGGCTAGCCTGCCGGGGCCCCGGGCCACAGTGGCCACGCCCAGCAGGACCGCTGGGGGGCTTATCTTCCCGCGCAGGAGCGAGCAGGAACGGGGGCGATCCAGGGACGGGGGGGTGGGGGACCGAAGCCCTGGCGCTGATTCCCGCCGAAAATTCCCAGTCCTCCGGAGCAAACGCCTGGAGCCCGGTCAGAATGGGGGCTGGGACGCGCGTTTCCGGGAAAGGCGAGCCGCCGGCCTGGGCCGACGCCGAGGGTCAGGAAACCAACCCGCCTCCCCCACCAGCGGCCCGGAGGACCAAGAGAGGACACTTTCCGAGATTAGGGCACGGCCCCTTTTTAACGGCAGCGCACCACTGATGCTCCAGGCCCCCTTGGTCAGGGAGCGAGATTTTCACTGGCCTCGAGGGAGGGGAAAGCAAAGGGATACCTCCCGGAGAAAGGGGCAGGGCCTTGTGCAGGACCAGTGGCCAAGAAGAACCCGAGGCAGGTTTCGAACCCGCTCCAGCCCTCCTGGGGAGAATTCCACCAACGAGAATGAGATTCGGATCCCAATCTCCTGGGACCTGGGGCCTGACCCCTTGCCCAGGCCTGTGAGTCCAGAAAGTCCTGACCCCTGTCTTCCCTCCCCCCCGCCCCCAGGCCCGGGCCCGGGCCTAACTTTCCGGGAGCGGGACCTCCTCAAGGAAGGGCCTTTATCTAAAAAGCAGATGGACCCAAAGGGCCGGGAACTGGTGCCTGGGGAAGCAGCTTGGGGTGGGAAACCGGGAAAATTACCCTCTTCCCGGGGAGTTACCACCCATTGGTTGGGAACTCACCAAGATCCTGAGCAGGGCCTGTTGACCCATTTTTTGCCCCCCAAACCAGGGAACTAACAAAGCCCGCCGGCGCTATTTATAGAAAACCCAGATGGGGAGGGTTCATTGGATTCCCATCAATCATCTATCATCCATCCATATATCTGTCTTTCATCTGTCCATCCATCATCCATCCATCCATCTATCAATCATCCAACTATCCACCCATTTATCCATCTATTCATCTATCAATCATCCATCCATTCATTTATCCATCTATCATCTGTCCATCCATCTATCCATCCAGTTATCCATCCAGCTATCTATACATCTATCTATCATCCATCCATTTATCCATCTATCATCTCTCCATCTATCTGTCTATCATCTGTCCATCCATTTATCTATCCAGCTATCTAGCTATACATCTGTCCATCCATCCATCCATTTCTCTCTCTGTCTCTGTCTCTCTGTCTCTGTCTCTCTCCTCTCCTCTCTCTCTCTCTCTTTCTCTCTCTCTGTCTCCTCTGTCTCCTCCCCTCTCTCTTTTCTTCTGTCTCCTTCTCTCTCTTCTCTCTTCCTCTCTCTCTCTCTCTCTCTCTGTCTTCTCTCTCTTGTCTGTCTCTCTCTCTCTTCTCTCCCTCTCTCTGTCTTTCTGTCTTCTTTCTCTTCTCTCTTTTCCTTCCTCTGTCTGTCCCCTCCTCTCTCTCCCCTTCTCTCCCCTCTGTCTTCTCTCTCTCTTCCTCTCCTCCTCTCTCTGTCTCTCTTCCTCTCTCCTCTCTCTCTTCTCCTTCCTCTCTCTGTCCTTCTGTCCTCTCTTCCTCTCTCTCCTTCCCTTTCCCTTCCTCTCTCTTCCTCCCCCTTTGCCTTTTTCCCCCCCCCCCGGGGTTTTGTTGTTTTGGTCCTTCATTCTTGAAGAGGATCAATGACATCAGAAGGATACAAGCGAATTGGATTTCAGCGAGCCGGAGTTGTGCAGAGCCATCAGCCCCACTCTCCTGCAGGCTCAGCAGAGCCCAGTGGCCAGACGAGGGTCAGGACGGTAGTTTTTATGAACGGGTTAGGGTTAGGGTGCTACATTAGGGTGTGGGTAAAATTAAAGTCCGATGGTCCCCTCCGGGCTTCCCAGGGAGGTGCGCCCAGCAGGAGGGCTCTACCCCTAGGGCCCCCCAGAACCCTCTGGCCCGCCAGCCCCCACTCAGACATTGTTGGGGACCCAATGTGGCCTCGACCCCCCAAAGGTGACTGTGCCGGAGTTCGCAGCATCAGCCCTTCCATGTTCCAAAAGGCCCTCCTTTCTGCCGCTGGGTCCTTCTCCCTTCTGTACCCCAACAGTGACTTCCAGTCCCCCCCCTCATATCCCCTTTAGCCTGCCCCCTCCTCCCCGACCGCCCCCAACCACCCTCCCCTTTCCTCATATCAAATTTCCTGCCCCGGCTGCGTTCCCCATCCCCTTCCTTCCTCCTCCTCCTGCTTCTAAATGAAAGTGGAGAAAGGCTCAAAGGGATCGCACTGGGCCCACTGCAAGTTCCCGTTCCACAATCTCGGCCGGGCCTCGGTGCTGCCGGGCAGTCCTCCTGCACCTTGCCTTATCGGCTCATTCTCCCACCTCCCCTGGGGCCCGCCTTTCTTCTCCAAGACCCTAAACCCTCCGCCCCCGCCACGCCTTATCAATTGCCCTGTTTTGAGGCCATTCCTTCTGAGGTCCCCTTCCTCCCTTCCGTGGTGCCCTGGCCCCCCTCCCCCCTCCATGAGGAGCAGCCCGATTCCTGCCCAAGGCTGATCCCTCTGATCTCCGCGATCTCCCGCAGCAGGTTGCCCCCGGCCCCGGATCCCCTCGTTCCTTATTTTTTTTATTTTTCTAATTCCAGGGTTAAAACAATGTTTAACGAGCTTTTTCAATTTAAAGTTCCAAACCCTCTCCCTCCCTCCTCTCCCTGCCTCCCCTCCCCCTCATTGAGAAGGCAGGCGTTTTATATAGGGGATGTGCAGTCAGCAGAAGGATTTAATCATCCCGGGTTTTCTTTTCCAATCTCCTCCCACCTTTCCATGCCTGAAACATGCCCATGTGTCTCCTAGTCCCGAAACTCCCTTATCCTTCCATTCCTGCTGGCATATCTTCCCCCCACCCCCTGCTTCCGTGGCTGGGTGGCACAGTGGTTAGAGCAGCAGCCCTGAAGTCAGGAGGATCTGAGTTTAAATCTGGTCTCAGACACTTAACACATCCCAGCTGTGGGACCCTGAGCAATATTTAACCCCACTTGCCTTTAGAAAAAAGGGGAAGACATGTCCCAGAGCCTGATCCCTCTCTTAAATTGTTTCTTCATTCCACCCAGACGCCCTTCCAAAGTTTCCCAGTGATCCCCCAGGCCTTTTCCAACCCATTCTCCTTTTCCTCTCTAAATCCCTCAACACTATTGATCACCATCTCTTAATGGAGACTTTCTTTTCTTTACAATCCCAGAACACCTTTCTCTATTCCTGTCTCTGCCTCGGGCCCTTCCTTCCTTTCTTCTCTCCCTTTCTCTCTGTCCATCTCAGTCTCTTTGTTTTTCTCTTCTACGTCTATACTATTTTACTGGGTGATCTCATCTGCTCCCTTTAGAATCACGTATCTCGATGTTAATACAAGTTTTTTCTAGCCCAACTTTTTCCAGCGCACTATCCCACATCTTCCTGAACGGAAATGATGTCCTGTGTTTTTTAACTCCTGTTCAAAACTGTTGCTTCCCTCCCCAAGTCCCCCTTTTCCCGGATTTTATCCCAGATATAATATTCTGCAAGATAAACATCGTGGGACTACAGCCGAGCCTTCCCCACTCTGGCTCCAGGACTCCATCCTCTCCTACCACCGCTGCCCTGCCAGGAACCCTTCCTACCTTTCAGCTTCTTTTCACATGTTTTTACATGGACTTCATCCGATTGGGAACTCCTCGAGCACAGGAACTGTCTTTGTATCCCCAGCACTTAACACAGTTCCTGACAAATTGTAAGTGCCTAATTCATGTTTATTGATTCTGGCCCTCTTCCTGCCTTCCCTGTTAGTGAGGCTGATGACTTTTCACAGCTCTCACTCACTTCAATCCAACTCACTTGCATGTATCACCTCCCTGACTCCACGGTCCCCTCTGAGAACAAAGGACAAGCAACAACAGCAGGGAGGTCCACCATCCTCTTAGGCCCTCAGGCTCCCAACATAGGAGCCACCCTAGACTCTCTCACCCCAACGGTGCCAAGGCCTGCTGATTTCCTCTTTATAGTGTCTCTGGTCCATTTCACCTCTGAACATCTCCGGTCCATTTCTCCTCCATGCTTATGTTTGTAAGATTAAAAGCTTTTTTAAAAAAGAAAAAAAATAAAATAAATAATGCTTGTTGACACAATGGAAGAGCTGACACTCTTCCCACCCTGCAGGCTGGACAGCAGCCTCCCCTCCAGCTCTCAGACTCTCTTATTCCCTTCCAGTCTGTTCTTGTCTTTTCTCTTATTTCATTCTCACCTCTCAGCCCCTCAATACAAATAATCGGCGCAGACCTCTCCTGCTGCCTCCTCACTACACATTCTCTTCCGTTACATCTCTGACCAACTCTTCCCTGACATCTTTGCAAGATCAGGATATCATGGATTTCAAAATATTTTCTTAAATGCCAGTCTGTTCCCCTCATGGTTCTGCCTGTTGGGGGACCCAGCAGCAGCCTCTGATTCAGCCTCCAGGGGCCAGGCCTTGGGGATGCTAGGGCTTGGCTCTTTTGGCCCCAGGTTTCTTACCTCCAGGCTGTTTCCTAGGATGGGGAACCAAGGTCCTTCCTTGTACGGACCACCTTCAGGTGGTCTGACAAGGCAAAATGGCAGTGAAATTGTCTCTCCCTTATGCTTCCTGTAACATGACCTTAGATCTCCTTAGCATTTTGGCCACCTCAAGGTACTGCTGACTCCCATGGGGTTTACGATCCACTCAGACCCAGAAAGCATCAGCCAGTCAATAAATGTTGACTGATTTTGTCTTATTTGGGTGAGAGGGAAAGGAAGGTTAGGGTTCAGTAAGAAAGCCACCAGGCGGCTGCCATATGGGGGATATCTGGCAGTCCTTTCAAGCCATTGTCTCCCACAGAGAAGCTTCCATGAGGACGGGATGCTTGGAACATCCCCGTTGTCCCAGAGATCCCATTCCTTGACATATGTGAGCAACGAGGTCAAAGATGGAGAGGAAGGATCCACACCCACCAAGATACTTCTAGCGGCATTTTCTGTAAGAGAAAAGACTGGAATGTGTACTGGAAAGTAGGCGCTCTCTGACTGGGAAATGTCTGAATCATGAATGAATGAATGGATGAATGGGTGGATGGATGGATGGATGGATGGAATAGCTCATGTTCCAAGAATGATGAAACACACTGAGCCCAGAAAAGCCCCAAAGACTTAGGAGGAACTTGGCCAAACACAGTAAGCAGAGCCAACGAGACAACACACATAGGACTAGAGAAGTATAAATGTCAAGGACAGGACAACAGAAATCCAAATGAATCACCCAGTAAATATAATGACCAGGCTTGGCACTACAGGGGTGGGGTCCCAGGGAGTGGAACACTACAGACATTTCCAACTTGCCTTGATACTTGGTAACTCATGCTGAATTGCTCTTTTTCTTTTTGATTCTTTGTTACAAGGGTTGTCTGTGGCTGCCATGGAGCAGGGGAGAGGGATACATTGGGAATTAAAAATGATGATATAAAAATGAAATATATTTTATTTTTTAAAATAATTTTTTATTAACAGTGCATATGCCAGGGTAATTTTTTACAATATTATCCCTTGCACTCACTTCTGTTCCGACTTTTCCCCTCCCTCCCTCCACCCCCTCCCCCAGGTGGCAAGCAGTCCTATATATGTTGAATATGTCGCAGTATATCCTAGATACAATCTATGTGTGTAGAACCAAAAAGTTCTCTTGTTGCACAGGGAGAATTGGATTCAGAAGGTAAAAATAACCCGGGAAGAAAAACAAAAATGCAAACAGTTTACACTCATTTCTCAGTGTTCCTTCTCTGGGTGTAGCTGCTTTTGTCCATCGTTGATCAATTGAAACTGAGTTAGATCTTCTTTTTGTCAAAGAAATCCACATCCATCAGAATACATTCTCATGAAGTATCGTTGTTGAAGCATATGATTTCCTGGTCCTGCTCATTTCACTCAGCATCAGTTCATGTAAGTCCCGCCAATCCTCTCTGTATTCGTCCTGCTGGTCATTTCTTACAGAACAATAATATTCCATAACATTCATATACCACAATTTACCCAACCATTCTCCAATTGATGGGCATTCAATGAAATATATTTTAAAAGAAAATTTAGGCCAGGGGATAAGAGGATGTCTTCCTCAGTTTCTTCATCGATAAAACAGATTAAAAAAAAGGCACCCATTTCCCAGAATTATGAGGATAAAATGGGACAGCTCTGTAGTCTAATAGAGTTGAATTCAAATCCAGCTTCCACTATTGACTGGTTGCATGACCATTCTGTCAGCTTGTCTCAGTTTCCCCATCTGTAAAATGAGGATAATTATAGCTCCTAATTCCCAGGATTGTTGGGAGGATTCAATGAGTTAAAAATTGTAAAAATGCTTAGTACAGTACGCTACATACTGTGTTACATAAGGTCTAGCTATAATATTTGTAAAAATCCTATGAAATCCTGAGAACAGTATGAACGGTAGCTACTGTTATTGTTATCATCATCATCATTGTTATCATTAACTATTCCACTAGGAGTTGCCATGCCCTACCTCGTCTAATGGCCAAGAGGGTGTCTCCTGCCTTAGACCTCTAAGGTAAGTCCTGTTGATAAAGGGAAGAGGCTGCCTCCTGCCCAGCAGCATTCACCTGTCTGAAGGCACCCTCTGAGGAGCCCTTGCCATGAGGCTGATGATGAGAGCTGCCCAGAGGGCCACATTCATCTTGAGAATCTCAGAATACACCAGGAAAGGCTGTCCTTTCAGCCTTCATCTGGAAGATGCTGGTCCGAAGTAGAGGACTGACCGGGTCTTGGTCAGCTAGCCTTACAGGAGGGACCTTGAGAACACAGAAGCACTCTTTACCTCGTCCCATAGGAAGAATCTTTTTGAGCATTGGCTGCACACAGTCAAGCAGGTGGGAAACATCTGGACACAATGGCTCAGTGAGCTTTCCGGTGAGAAGTACCAGAAATAGAACCCTCAGGAATCACGTGGAGCATTAGAGTTGGCATTTGAGGACCAGTTTCATTGATTCACAAAACACCAGTGATATCTTTCCAGCTGATGGAAAGTTTGTTCCCCTGGCGACTCACTCCTTACTGGAGAGATCATTGACAACAGGAGCTACTTTAGGATAGAGAGTCAAGAGTAGTGAGACAGAGTGTGAAGCAGAGGAGATTTCAATTTTCCTGAAGTGGAGAAAGGGACGGGACTCGGGAATCCAAATCTGATTAGAGGAGAAAGAACCTCTATACTGCTAGAAATGGGGGCAGGGGGTGAGGAGATAAGCGTTGCTAGAGTTGTTTACCCATGTAGTTTCCACATGGCAGGGATCCAGCCAGGCCTTCTTCCTAAACTCAGTGATTAATTCGCTGAAATAACTCAGCTGTGTTATTTGGAACCTGAAGAAATAGCCCTACATGGGAGAAGAACCAAGGATTTTATCCAATGCTCCTTTGATCAGAACAGAAAGTACAAACAGGAAGATTTCAGAGAGAAAGGTTGTGTGGAAGTCCATCCTCTCCCACTCCACTGAGGAACAATAGTGAGATACAGCAAAGGAGGACAAAAGGTAGACAGAACACGGTGAACAAAGACTGCACGCCGAAGGCGAGCAATTTGAAAACATCCTCGTGAAAGAGATAACAAAACCAGGAGTTCTATGTAATCTCCAGAAGAAAGTAAAAAACTCCTTAATTAAGAAAATAATTAAAAGAAGAATAAAAATGAAAATTAGTGCAGAAATTAGAAATCTCAAAGAAATATAAAAGAAAAAGGAGAAGACAATTGTAAAATGATGATGAAGACTAAAACAATATAGTGTCGGAAAAAGAACGGTCTTTTTGTTACTAAAAAAGACAGAAGTGCAATATAATTAGGGTGGAATAAAAAGACATAAAAAACTGAGACAAGCTGAGACAAGGTGCCTAGGGTCACACAGCTAGTAAGTGTTAAATGTCTGAGGTGAATTTGAACTCAGGACCTTAAGCAGTACTTATTAAGCACCTAATATGTATTAGGCACTGTGCTAAGATCCGGAAATAAAAAGGCAAAAGATGGTCCCTGTTCTTAAGGAGCTCATAGCGTAATGAGTCAGATGATACGAAAACCTCTATATATCAACAAAATATAGACAGGGAAAATTGGAGCCAATCAATAGAGATTTAAACCCAGTGTTCTTCTTCCACACTATTCTACCTCTCATATCCTTAACTACCAAGAAAAATCAATTCAAATAGTCCAGAGAAACTCATGACTCATGAGTCATGAGGAAAGCAGGCTGTACCTCCAATCAAACCAGCATTTATTAAGCACCTACTATGTGCATGATAGGAGGAGCAGTATAGAGGGGTGGAGCCCTTGCTGATTTCCAGCCTCCTGGAGAGGGATCTCAAAAGATGACCAGAATCCAATGAGTTACTGGGACCAGCCCAGCACTCCCGTACCCCTGCGGTTGACCTCACTTTCCAACACGGCTAAGACGGACTCCTGACATGCTCCGGGCCGGCTGAATTCCACCTCCTCCTTCCCAGCCTGCATAAGGGGGCCTAAATTCCTCCCTGGCCTCCCTAGCAGGACGGGCTGCCCGTCCTCTGCTGCTCAAGGCATGATTTCCCCATTTGTTGCCCAGTCATCTCAGGAGCCACCCTCCAGCTCTGTCCCTAACCTTTAGTCATCAAGCTAAAAAAAAGTCAAAAAAGGAGATGACTGATAAGTGGAGAAGGCAGAGCAGGAAGCTCCAAGCAGCCGGAGCTGGAAAATCTGACCCTCTGTGGGTTTGCAGGAGTTAATGTTTCCTTCCAAGCAAAGGGTGGGGAGATTTTGCCACCGCAGACGGAGAAGCCAAAGGGGGTGATCGCACGGGGACCATTTGCATTTTTCTTATCACGTGGGCTGCTCCTGCCAAAGAGTTCATCACCAAGTGGGCAGTGATAAGAAGGGTAAATGGGGGGTCCTCAGTTACCTAATCCAGGGTTTAGCATGTGGCGCTGTCACACAGAGGGTGCTTAATGAATGCTGATGGACGGCTAAATAGTAACTAATGTTTAATCTAAACATTAACTCGGCGATTGCTGCGCTCGCTCAGTGTGACATCTTTGTCCAGAGAATATTAAGGGCACGCAGATGCTCCGGAAGCATCCCGGGTTCATAAGAAGGAGCCAGAAAGTCGCCCTAAGTGTGCAGGAGGGCAGGGAGACATGGCCCCAGAGTCACAAGGAGAGCATTCCCATGGTGTCTCCTCTATTAGACATCCATAGACTTTGCTTTTGGTTTTCCCGGTACCGGAATGTCCAGGACTTGGTATACAGGAAGTTCTTAACACTTCACTGACAGGCAAAGCCGCCTTCCTCTGCTCTGTCCACAGTCCTCTGCCCCCTGCTCCTGCCCCAGATGTCTCTTCCTTTTTATTCTCCAGTTCATTTTCTTCTCCTCCTCCTCTCTCCTCCCAATTCTCCTCCATTTCTCCATTCTTTCTCTTCCTCCTGGTCTTTCCCCTTTGTCTCTTCTTCCTCCCTTTCCTGCCTTTCTCTTCCTGTTCCCTTTTCCATTTCCTCCCTCCCCTTCCTTTGCTCCCTTCAAGCCTTCCCAAAGTCCAGATTTTGGAAATGTTCATCCCTTCATTCTCCCACAAGAACAACGGTGTGTGTGTGGGGGGGGGAGGGGGATTTCACAGGACTTTCAGGTCAGGGTCAAGAAACTGTCATTTCCAGGGGGGAAAACTCAAAGAGAAAGAGCTGAGGGCATCTCCGTGCCAGTCATGAAAGTCACCCTATCAACCTGCCTGGGTCAGGATCACCCATCTGCCCTTTTAAACACTTTCTCCTGCCACTGTCCTTCCACTTCTCCAAGATGCTCAAGATGCTTCAATGCCCTTCTTAGAAAACAGCTCCATGGAGAGACTAAACTCCTGAAGCCCTGTCTGGCCAAGGCCAAGCTCACAGGCCCCACGGATGACCCAGTCACTTATAGCCTCCCAGTCCTCTGCCATCTGAAAGGGTCCACAGGTTCCCCTGCATCCCTTGGCTCCAGCACAGTCCTTGAGGATGGAGAAGTCCCTGTCCCACTCAGAGCATCTGCTCTTCTTCAAGCAGTAGAGGGAAGGGAAAGTCAGGGGAATTCATGAGAAGAAAAGGGAAGGAAGAAATGACAGAAGACTCCCAAAGACCCTGAAATGGGATTTTTCCAGTGCATTCCCACCTGGCAGGCACCAGATCCCCGAGGAGAGGCAGCCCACAAACCAAGGGGAGGCGCCCCACACAAGGCTGAGAGGAAGGCCGGGGGCCCAGACTGGCATGTCTGTCACCCCCAATTCCCTCACCTTCCTTCCCTCGTTCCCTCTCTGTTGCCTACACTATTATCCGCATCTCATTGTTGTCCAGTCATTTTTCAGTTGTGTCCAAGTCTTTGTGATCTCATTTGGAGTTTTTTGGGCAGAGATACTGGAATGGTTTGCCTTTTTTTTTTTTTTTTTTTTCTGCAGCTCATTTTACAGATGAGGCAAATAGAGAGAAGTCATTTGCCCAGAGTTGCTAGTGTCTGATTTGAACTCAGGAAGATGAATCTTCCTTCCTTCAGAGCCAGCGCTCTATCCACTGTGGCACCATCTGGCTGCCCTGTGCCATCCTCAAAAAATTCTCACTTGGTCCCCCCACTCCCCCATAGTGAACATTCGGAACAAGATGTTCAGCAGATCTCTTAAATTCAACCTGTCCCAAACTAAGTTCATTACTTTCTCCTAAGCCTGACCTCATTCCCTATTACTGCAGAGGACCCCAGGTCCCTCACATTCCCAATCTAGGAGTCGCCCTGAACTCCTCCCTCTCACTGGTCAGATTCAGTATGGTGCCAAAGCTGCCCATTCCATCTATGCAGCATCTCTGGTCGATGCATGGTCCATCTCAGCTCTGCAGCTTCTCTGGTCCGTTTCACCTCTGCTCCATCTCTGGTCCATGTCACCTCTGCAGCATTTCTGGTCCATGTCACCTCTGCTCCATCTCTGGTCCATGTCACCTCTGCAGCTTCTCTGGTCCGTTTCACCTCTGCTCCATCTCTGGTCCATGTCACCTCTGCAGCATTTCTGGTCCATCTCAGCTCTGCAGCTTCTCTGGTCCGTTTCACCTCTGCTCCATCTCTGGTCCATGTAACCTCTGCAGCTTCTCTGGTCCATGTCACCTCTGCTCCATGTCACCTCTGTAGCACCTCTGCTCCATCATCTCTGCAGAATCTCTTCAATACACTCCCTTCTTTCTGTCACTGCCACTGGCTTGGTGGTAACCTAGAGTATGGAGGAGTATTCTTGAACTCCTTCCTCTGCTCTCATAGAAGAGGAGTCATCTATACTTTGACCACAACTAGCAGTCATTAAGTTGTGGAAGAAATATAAAAACTGAATATACAATGAAGTCACTACACACTCGCCCTCACGGACTCCCTCACTTCTGGCATGAAGCCCTCCTTGATCTCCCCACCTGAAGGATCCTGCCCTTATTTCTAGTGGCTCCAACCTCAGGCTTTTCAGAGGATCTGGCTTCATCTCAAGATCTTGTCTATGTGGGGACCCCCCTCTCAACCCTAGAGTTTCTCTCATCTCTGCAAAAATCACCAAATCCCTTTTGAAGAACCAAGATAAAGAGGAAGGTTGAATCAGACATGCGCCCCCTCCATCCCCAGTCATTGGGAAAGGCCCCCATGGTCCATGGGGAGAAAGATTTCCCACTTTCCATTCAAGAGATTCCCCCACGCTCTCCAGGATGTCACAGGAGATGTCCCACGTTCTGAGGAAGGCACCTTCAGAGACCAAATGACTCCACACTGTCTGCATCCTCCCTCTAGTTAAAACCTTGGTCTCAAAAAACCGCTCCCCAGACTTCACTTTGGCCTGCACTCCAAACTTCTGAGATCTCCCTGTGGACTTGGGGAAATCTCAGCAGCGATCCAGCCCATAGCATCCGTGTAGCACCTACATCCCCCTCTTCTCTGAGTCTTACATTGCCCCAAGGGTCCCCACCACAATGCCGCAGCCCTTCCCTAGTGTCCAGGCTCCTTGGGGATTGGGCATCCCTGATGCGAACACTCACTCCAAACACAGCAATGTCGCTCATTCCTCCAGGGTCACTGAGCTGGACTCAAGGGATGTGGGGGAGCCCGTAGACCCTTTCAGAGATCGGAGAGCCTGGGAGGTCATCCGTGGAGCCTGCAAGTTTGGCCTCGGCCACAGGGGGCGTCAGAAGGTTGGTCTGTCTAATGGGGCTGTTTTCCAAGAAGGCCACTTGAATGCCTTGAAGGTGTGAACGGCCGTGAGTTGGAGCTTTCTTCCTTTTTCTTTTTAGTTTACTTTGATTTTAAAAAGGACTAAACTTTATTGACAAATCATCGGAGACGTTTTGGTCGAAATCTCCCTCGACACAAAATAGATGTATCCCAATGATAACAACCCCCATGACCATGACTCCAGCAAAATCGCAGAAAAAATAAAAACTCTCCTCAGGCAGTTCTTTTCCCTCCCCCCCCAGAAGGGAATGTAATGGGGCCCTAGAGTCCATAGGAACTCCGAATCTTCATACTATTTTAATTTTGCAAGTACATGGGAAGATCATTTTCAACACTCATTTTTGTAAGATTTTGCGTTCTGATCCCCCCCATCTGGAAAACCCCATAGGTTATACACGTACAAGACTTTTAAACATATTTCCATATTTGTCTTGTGGTGCGAGATCAGATCAAAAAGGAAAAAAAACCATGGGAAAGAAAAAGCAAAGAAATAAACAAAAGAAAAGCTGCAAATGCTATGCTTCCATGCAGTCTCCGTTCTTCTCCCTCTGGATGCGGAGGGCGTTTTCCATCCCAAGTCTTTAGGCATTGTCTTGGATCACCGGATCGCTGAGAAGAGCCAAGTCTGCCAAGCCATGGCATAACTGCGTATGATTTGATCTCTGGTCCTGCTCATTTCATTGCACCAGTTTGAGTCTCTTCGGACTCCCGCATCCCTGGTTCGTTTCTTAGAAAAATTATATTCCCTAAATTTATATCCCAACTTATCCAGCCGCCCCAGCCCGGGGGGCAGTTTCTAGTTCTTTTGTTTCAATGGGTCCCCTTTTTGGTAAACCTGGGCAAGGCCTCCTCTCAACTCAAGATGAAACTGGGGGCAAAGTGAAGTCATTTGCCCAGGGTCACATTATTCACTTTGCCACCAGCTGCCCTTAAGACACCAGGGGGTCCAGGATACCCACAAAGGACCCTCTGATTTAGAAGGAACCATAAGCTCCTTTTTCGGGTGAGGAAAACGGACAGGGGGGCTAGGCAAGGCAGGGCCACACATCCCTCAGGCCTTAGAAGGGAAGTGTGACCCCAGGCCTCTCAGTCTAGACCTGCTGCTGATTCTCGGTTGGGGTCGAGGCTTCATGAGGTCAAACGATCCGGCATAAAAAAAACCCAAATCGGCCCAAGGGGCCTTACCCGGACTCGATTCATTCCCTGGGCCTTCCCACGCCTTGCCTGGCCCAGTGTCTCCCCCAGGAACCCCAGAGGCGTGAGGGGGGGTCCTTCCCCGGAAGCGCCCCCAAATGGCACATTCATACAGTTTGTACTTATGCACCCGGGCCCCCACAAAACCCAGAATAAGGGGCACCAGCAGTGGAGTGTCTGGGCATGGGTCATTGGAACCCCGACCCAGCCTGGCCTCTGCCCCGCCGTGGTTCCTTTCACACACATGTCCGCACACCCGTTTCCCCCAACACAGCATTTTGCCCTGGGGCCCCTTTTGGAGGGTCAAAAGTGGAGAAAGAGGGAAACCCAAGGCCCGGGAGGGCTGCGTGGGCGGGGGACCACCCCTGCCCGGGGCCGGGATCAGGGGCCCTGAGTGGTGAGGCTGGCAGGAGGGGCTGGCTGGGAGGGGGGGAGTGGGAGTCCGAAAAGGGAAGGGAAGGGGCAGGCGGGGGTCCCGGAGGCAGAATAAGAGGAAGGAGGTTTCCTGGGCAGCCCCAAGGGCCCTGGACTCCCAAGGGCCCCGTGGTCCCAGGCCCGGAGCCACCTGGCAGCCAGGCCGTCCAAAGGGAAGCCCCCCTCGCTGCAGCTTCCCAGCAGGGGGGCCCCCCAACCCTAGGGCAATTTGTCCTCTGAAAATGGGCGGGATGCTTCGGCCAAACCCCGGGCCCAGGGCTTTGGAAAAGTTCCTGACACGGGAGGGCTGGACAAGGGAGGGCCTGGCCAGGGCCAGGGGATGGGGACCCAAGGGGGCCCCTGGCGGCTGGTCCTAGCCCAGGCGGCCTCCAGCTCGTCCCGCCCTCTCCCCCCCCCTCTGTTCCCCACAAGTCCAGACTCAGATCCACAAAACGGATTTCCGGGGATATCAAAAGGGACCCCAAGGCAGACCCGTTTCCAGGCAAAGGGGAATCAAAGAGTTTCCCAGCTGAGGCCCCATTCAGGGGCCCACCAGGACACGGGGGCCCCTTACGCAGGGCGCTGGGGCCCCTACTGAGGGGCTGGGGGGCCTGCAGGCTGGGGCCCTGAGGGTGCCCCCTGCAGGGGCTGGGGGCCCACTGCAGGGGCCCCCCAGTGCAGGACCTGGGGGCCCACCAGGGTGCCGGGGCCCACTCCCAGGGGCTGGGGCCCCACTGCAGGGGCCCCCACTGCAGGGCCGGGGCCCCGCAGGGCGGGGGCCGGGCAGGACCGGGGGCCCCTTCGCAGGGTGCCAGGGGCCCTTGCAGGGCGGGGGCCCCACGCAACCTGGGGGCCCCCCAGGACATGGGGCCTTACTCAGGACCTGGGGGCCCTGCAGGCCTGGGGGCCCTCCTGTTGTCACGGCCAATAAAAGGGACAGGAATTGGGGAGGGATGTGAGGCCCAGTGGCGGACCAGAGGGGACCCGGCCGAAGTTTCCCAGGAAGGGCCTAGGAGGAGGCGGGGCCCGGGGTTGTTAACGAGGGCACAGTGACAGGGGGAGTCGAGGGAGGCCAGGGGGCAGGTTTCAAGCCGGCACTAATCCCCGGCCCGGGGGCAGGAGCCGGGAGGACGGGGGCTTCTGATTCCCCTCAAACCCGGGCAGAAATGCGCGGGCTTTGGGTCTGCGTCCGCCCAGGGGCCCAGAGGGCCCAGTGAACCCCACCCGGCGGCCCCGAGCCCTTGGGCCGGGGCCGGGAGCCGCCTGCCTCCGGCCGTTCGCGGGACGGGCAGAGGGGGAGGGAGGTAAGAGGGCCCGAGCGCGGGCGATGTCGGGTGGGGTGGCCGGGAGGCCCAGGACGGCCTTTTCACCTGGGCTTCCTGCCGGGCCGGGCCGCCGCCCTCGCTTAACCCCTTCCCCCTCCGGGGCCCCAAGAGGGACCGGAGCCGAAAGGCGGGGCTGGTGGCGGGCGCCGTGCTCCCCCCTTGGGAGCCCCAGCTCAGCTGGGCCCGGGCCTCCCTCAGGCAGCGAATTTCACCTAAACCATTCCCTCCCTTCCCTTCTGGGAATCGGGGCCCCTGCCCCCGGGGGTTTCAGGGCAACGGGGCTCGGCTGCAGCCCCCGTCTCTCCTCGCTCCCCGTTAACCTTCGGCCGGCCCCCCTGCAGGGCCCCCCCGTTCCTGCAGGCAAGCCGCCCCCCCCCTTCCTGCGGGTTCCCTCCGAGTTCTGGCACAGCTCCCCCCGGCCCTCCCCGCTGCCTCCCCCAGAAGTCCCTCCTCCCCTCCCCGTCTGTTCCTCCCCCGGAGCGGTTCCTTCCTGTGCCCGTGTGGCTGCTGCCTCTCACGTCCCGCTGGCCCTCAGCGGCTGCCCCCTCGGGCCTGCCCCTCAGCCGCCCCCGCCCCCTCCCGCCGCCCCCATCCCCCGCCCCCCAGCTCCCCCCCTTTGGGATTAAACCCTGGGATCCCGTGGGCGCTCCCACTCCTCTTCTCCCCGCTCGGCGCGGCCTGTCCAGTGATCTCGGCCCCCTGGGTCACCCGCTTCTCCCCAGACCTTTGGGCCGCCGCTTTCTCCCGGCTCTCAGAAGCTCCCCGGTGGCCTCCTTGGCCCCAGATCACACGGTGTCCCTCAAGGTTTGGGGGTCCCCTTTCCTTCTCCCTTCATCCAAACTCATTCCACCTATCCAGAGGGATTTAATTACCAGCTCTTCGCTGACAGTCCTTAAGTTCCCATTGGGCTTCCATCACCCCGGGCCGCCTTCAGCCATCAAGGAGGGGACCCTCCCCTCTCCGCGCCGGCACCCGGCCCCCAGTCCCTCGGGGTCGGCGAGCTGCCGATCTCGGCTCTGAAGCATCCCGGCCTTTTGTTGGGCCCTCCCCGCGAAGGCCCCCTGTTGCCCTGCTGCAGGCCCCGGGGGGGCCTCCCACCCAATTCAGCTACAATGATTTTCCTAAAGCTGCCAACCCCCCATCGGAAAAACCCAGGCTCCCACAACCCCAAGCAGAGACCTTCGGGGTCTTAACCAGCCGGGCCCTTCCTCGGCCGCACTCCCCAACACGGACATACTGGGCCCGCCCCCAAGACCCGCCCCTCCCATTCCTCAGCTTTCCATTCCCCTGGGCTCTGTCCCCACCTTGACCTCCCGGCCCCACGGCCCAATTCAGTTCTTGTCTCCCACTCTGGACAGAAACGGCCTTTCCTCTCCCTGGCAGTTCCAGTGCCTTCGCTGTTAGTGACTCCTCACTCATCTTACCAAACTGGGGTCGCGGCATCTGGAGGGCCCGGTGGGGTTTATCGATCCGGGCGGGCCCGGGACCCCCCTCCGTCAAACGAGGGGGTGACCGACGGCCGAGATCCTCCTGCTCCCACTCGGCGACTCGCGTGGAGCCCAGTGGCCGGTGGCCCCGGTCTCGTGGCTGGAAAGAAGCGGGCGTGGGGACACTGCTCAATCCAACTGGGGGGGAGGTCCGTGGCCCCATCCCCCTCCGCACTGGCTAGAGACCGGCCCTTGTTCCTGCCCCATTGTCTCCTGGTCCGGTGACAAAAGCTGTGTTCGGTCCACAATGGACTCTTCCAGCTACCCCGAGATTCTGGGCAGAAAGAGCAAAAAGGGGCTGGGGAAGGCGGAGGAACCCCAAAAGCTTAAGGGTGGATGTGCGGCTCTGGATTTGGGGAAATAAAATAAACAGCAAGACTGGACTCGGGAAAGCTGTTCCTTTTGGCCCCCCGGGCCCTCGGATCCTTCCCAGGCCCAGGAGGCCGGGGGGGAAGTGTGCCGCCACCCGGCCTTCCTGTTTTTGTTTCCTTCCCTTCTCCCCTTGGACCGTTTTTCCGGGCGGCAACATGGAGAACACCCGCTTACCCTGTACTGGTCAGCGGCCTCTGGGGGGATGGAGGAAAACCGGAGCGCTGGGATTTGAGAAGGCCGGGGGCTGGGGGAGGCGCACCCTTGGCCCCGTGGGCAACCCCCTGCCTGCATGGGGGCGGGGCGGGGAAAAGGCAGGCCGGAAATCAGGCGCCATGTCAGCACTGGGCCCCCCCATACTGTCCCCAGGCAGGATTCACCTCCAGGCCCGGGGCAAATGTGCCCCAAGAAATTCCCAGCTGTCCAGGGCTCCAGCAACTCGGCACCCCATGAGCCAGAGCCCAGGGCCCGGCCACCCCGGGAGCCCAAGGCAGGACAAGCCCCGGAGAGCCACCGCCGGGTGGGGGCCGGCCGTCCTCCCGGACAGTCCCCCAAGACCCTTCCCTCCCACTGTGGCACGATGGCTCTGGCAGCCCAGGGCCCCCCAGTCACAAAGGCCCAAGAAGAGAGACAGGACCCACAGGTGGCCCAGCAGCCAGCCTAGTCCCGTGTGGGGGCCTCCTGGAGGGACGGCCCTTCCTTCTCCCCTCGGACACTCCTCCAGGAAACCTTTCCGGCCCTCTTCCGTCCCACTCCCTCCCGATTCATCCAGGGTGGGCCATTGCCCTGCTGGACCTTCAGCCCCTCCAAGGGGTCTTGTGTGGCCTTTCCTTAGCCCCGGCCCTCGGGGCGCCTAATCACAGCTTACAGCGCCCTCAGGTGGGGACCCGTTGGGCCGGTGCTCAGAGGCCTCAAGGGAGGAAGTCGTCGAGGCGCCCCCCGGGGCACCTCCCCTCCCAGGGACATTCCCCATCCGGGCTCCCCCTGGCCGGGCAGAGGCTCCCAGGTGCCTCCACAGCCTAGGGGGCTCTTGGCTGCTTGGAGACCCCAACGTTCCCAAACAGCCCCATGGAAAGGTTTTTCCCCTTTCCCAGTGACCTCGACCCAAACCAACACCATCAGCCGGGGCAGGGGCGGGGCAACCACCCCGCCCTCAGGAGGCCCCGGCCAGGGCAGGGGGCAGGGCCATATGGGCCCTTCTGAACATGGAGGGGACCCCCCCCCCCAAAATGCCCAACCCTCCCCTGAGGCCAATTCACGGGGGACTTGGCCCGGCTCTTTCTGAGCTTCAATGATTTTATTGTGTTCTTGGCTTCCAATCCTATGTTGGGGTGGGGCGGGGGCGGGCCAGGGGCCTCCTCCCGGCGAAGTCCGGCCCTGGGCCATCGGTCCCCCCGTCCCCAGTCCGTCCCCCCGCCCCTCAGCCCCCGCCCGGCCTCCCGCCCCCCATGTCGGGGCTCCCTTCCCTCCTCGGGGGGCCCAACCGGGGGGCCCAGTGTCGGGCGGGCGCCCCCTATCCCCAGGCCAGGGGGGCCCACCCGGCTGGGGCCCGGCGGCGGGGGGGGGCGGGGGGCTGGGCGCTGGTGGCGCACTGCTCCCCCCGAACCCTTGCCGCGCCCCAGGCGGGGCCGGGCCCCAGTGCTCTTGTGGTGCCGCCGGTGCTGCGCCAGTAGGGTCCCCGGCGCAGGCATCGCCGCGGGGGCGGGGCGGCGACAGGCCCAGGGTGGGGGGCCCCGCCGGGGGGCCGGGTGGTGCCGGTGCCCCGGGTGCTCCTGCCCGGAAGGCCCCCTCCGGGCCGGGGTCGGTGGCTCTGCTGGCGCAGCAGGTGGGCGGCTTCAGGAAGGCCTTGCCACCGGGCAGGAGGCCGGCGGCCCGCCACCCCCGCCGCCCGGGCCCAGGGAAAGGGAGGCAGGGAGGGCACCCCGCGGCGGGGGCTGCCCGGCCCTGCTGGGGCGTGCCAGCCAGGAGGCCCGCTGGCGGGGGCGTTCACTCCCGGCCCCGGGGCCGCCTCCGCGGGCAGAGGGGGAGTTAGGGGAGGGGGAGGGCGGGGTTGCCTGGGTTCGGCCTTCCCGTCTGGTCGGGAAGGAGAACAAAGTGGGAGCTCTGCCCTCGGGCTCAAAGCAGCTGCCAGGGCGGGGGGGGCGCCCCAAAGGGAGAGAGGGGGGGGAAGGTGGGGGCTGGGGAATGGGGGGAGGACTGTGAGGGAAGAGGGGTGGGGGAGGGGAGTGGGGGAGGGGGAAGAAGGAAGGGGAGAGGAGGGGAGGAGGGAGGGTGGGGGAGGGGGAATGGGAAAGTGGAGAGGAGGGTGAGGAGGGGGGTGGGGGAATGTGAGGGAGAAGGGGGTACGAGGGATCACTGGGGGAGGGGGCGTGTGATGGAGGGACACAAGAGGGGGCATGAGGGAGGGGCAGAGGAGCATGAGGAAGGGGAAGGGGACAGACCACAAAGGGGAGGGAACAAAAAAGGGAAGGGGCCCAAAAGAGGGTGCAAGGAGGAGGGAAACTGTGAGGGGGTGAGGATTGTGAGGAGGGAGGGGGAGAGGGCCAGCAAGGAGAGCTGCCTGAGCCCTGGCCCCCAGCAGGCGCTGCAGAAAGGGCAACAACATGCCCAGGAGGGCCCCCTCCCCCTCCCACCTCCTTGTTACTGCCAGGCACCCCCCCCCCTCCCCCAGCCTTTGGCCCTTGCCCGGACCCCTGACCTTTGCCCCCCAACCTCCGCCCCCTCCTCTCCCTGATGCCCCCCCCCCAGCTCAGCCACTCCTGGGGCCTCCTGTCATTCAGGGTCCCACCCAAGATGCTCTGCTTGGCATTCAAGGCCCTCCTGACGCTCGTCCTCCCGGACCCTGCAGCCCGTGCCCAGCCCAGTGGCGCCAGCCTCGGCTCCAGTGGGAGGGCTCAGCACCATGGGCCCTTTCCCCACTGGCTGGCGGGGCCCGCCCCCCTCCCCAACCCGAATTTTCCTCCGTGGGGGCTGGGTGGCCCTTTCCAGCCTCCATCGTCCCCCTTGGGGATCCCCGCCCTCGCCTGGGCTCCCACAACCTCCCGGCTTTGGGCCAGCTGCAAACAAGGGCGGGTCCCGGGCCGGGGGCGGGGGGCCCGGGAGGTGAGGGACCAGGGCCATGGCCCTGGGGCGTCCGGAGGGCCAATGAGCGGCCCCTCCTGGGGAGGCCCCCGGTCCCCCCGGCCTTTCTCTCTGCCACGCGCCCCCTTTCCCCCCTCCCCCGGCCCCAGCCTCTGGTCTTCTGGGCCCAAACAGCCAGGGTGACCGGGGGAGCCCCCCCTGACGGTCACGTGACCACAAGCCACAGGCCATGCTCCAGATGAGGGGCGCCTTCTCCAGAGCTCAAGGGCTTCGGGTCCGGGCCGCCCAAGGCCCTGCTCCCCGGATCTGGGAGCCCTGGGGTCGGGCAGGGCAGGACTGAGGGAGGCCCCTTCCCCCCACTCCCCGGGCGGGCCCCTTCCCGGACATCTCCCACCGCTTCCTTTCCCCGGCGGGGGCCCCCATCTCCTGCCCCCCCTGGGGCTGATCCGGGCGACGGCCCCGAAATGGGGAAGGGCTGGGTGAGAAGCCCCGTTCAGCCTCCCTCGCCCCCCCCACCTTCCCGACTGGCACGGGGGTGGGCAGGGGCGGCTCCCCGGAGGGCCCCTGGCTCCACTTGCCCCCGGCCAAACGGGCCTGGCCCCCCGAGCCAAATGCCCCCCTTGGGGGCGGGAGGCCAAGGAGGGACCCACCCCGAGCTCAGAGAGACCCCCCCAGGGAGCAGGACTTTGGGGGCCGAGGGGAGATCTCAGGGGACAGCTGGGGGCTTTTTGGGGGGATGGGGGTTTCTTGGGGAGGCACATGGGGCCTGGCCCAAAATCCCAGGAGGGTTCGAGACCCAGGGAGCATTTGAAGAAACCGGGTCAAAGCCCCAAACTCAAAGGGAGGGGGAGCGGAGGAGGGGAGGAGGTCGGGACCTTGGCCAGGGAGAGGCGCTTGGGGCCCAGGTGGGCAGCCCCTCAGGCCCCTCCCAGACCCAAACAAATGCCTGGCCCCAAGCCAGGAGCCCACTTTAAAAACAGGAGGCTGGGGACCCAGCCCCGGGGGAAAGTCCTGGGCCCGGCCGGCAGAGGGCCAGGTCTGAGGCCAGGGGGGGCCCGGGGGGCGGACGGCCCAGGCCAGAGCGATCCCAAAGCCCAGAACCGGGCCCTTCCCGGAAGGCGGCGGCAGGAGGAGGGAGGGACGGGCCGGCGGGGTCAGAGGAGCCGGGCCGGGACCCTCGGGCTTCTCCTCCATTAGTGGGGCAGGGCCGGCTCGGGCCCGGTGAGGCTGGGAGGCCCCCCTTCAGTCTCAAGGAACGGCGGCCGGGCGGGGCCTGCCCAAGGTGGGTGCAGGGGCCTCAGCACTGGGGGGGTGCCAAGAGGCCGGGGAGCCGTGGGGAGGGGGCTGGGCAAGGGGAGGGCCCGACAGGAAGGGAGAGGGGCACAATTGCAAAGGAGGAAGGAGACTGAGGCCCAGGAGCCAAACTTGGAGCCTCAATCCCGACACGGAAAAATCATTGGGGGGTCTGATGGAGGGGCTGGCCCTCTGGGAGGCGGGGGTGAAGGCCTCCAGAGAAGCTCGCGGGCAGTACCCTGGGTGAGGGGAGGAGGCAGCCCCAGCCTGGGTCACCTCTAAGGGGCCGGACGGAAGAAGAAGGCAGGAGGCTGGGCCGTTCCAGAAAAACCCCCAGAGGGCAGGGGAACTTGGAACCCAAACCCCATCTGCAGAACAGTTGGGGGGGCATCCGAGCCTTTTTCCCCGGACAGAGAGGAAAAAAATCCCCGACCTCAGGCCCCATTCATAGGGAAATCAGGGAACCCTGGGGGAGGGGAGGCATTTTAGGGTTAGGGTTGGGGCTGCCAAAGCTAGGCTTGAGTGGGGAAGGAGAACCAGGGAGAAGAGACAGAGACAGAGACAGGGGAAGGGGGGCAGGGCGGAGGCCAGGCGCCCCGGGAGCGCCCATGCTGCGGGGTGGCGCTGCCCGGGCCGGGGGAGGGGGGCCCGGCCCCGCCCTCCGGCCCCCGGCAGTGGCCGGACAAGCCCGGTGGGGGGAGGCAGGGGGGGGGCCGGGAGGTCCCGGGGAAAGCCCCTCAAGAGCCCTCACAGGCTGACGGCCTCCCGGCCTCCGGGCCGGCCCCCACCCGGCCTGGATGCCCGGCGGGCGCGCCTCAGGAACTGCTCCAGCACCAGCAGCTCCAGCATCTGCTCCCTTGGGGATCTCGGGGGCAGCCGTCCCACAGCGCCCCGTGGCCCAGCGCCTCCCGCGGCCCCGGGCGTCCCCCAGGTGGAAGTGGGGGCGGACCACAGTCAAAAGGGCCTCCCCCCGGGGCCTCCTGCTTCCCGGGGCCCCTGGGGCAGCAGGGCCCACCTCCATGGAGGGGCCCGGGCCTGGGGGAGACCTTGCGCGAAACTGAGGCCCAGGCCCTGCCCCTGGCGCCCCGGGGCCGCGGGATCCCTCCTCCTCCTCCGCCGCCGCCGCCGAGGTCCCTCTCATTGGCCTCCGGGGTGGGGCCCCTCCCCCTCCGGCCTCGGCCCCTCCCCCCCCCCTCTCTGAGGGGGGGAGGAGGATGGGGCTGGGTCATTAAGCTGGGGGGCTGGAATTTGAACCCAAAGCCTATTTCCGCCCGGGGGAGGGGGGGGAGGTGAGAAAGGGAAGGGGGGGGAGAACGGAGGGGGAGGGGAAAGGCCCGAGGGGCAGGTGGAAGGGTTGGAAGGGGAGGAGGCAGATACCAGGGGAGGCGGGGGGAGGCAGGGTCGAGGGGCCGAGGAGGGGCAGAGGGCAGGAAGGCTGGCCAAGGGGAGGGGCGGTGAAGGGGGAAGGGGAGGCGTGGGGGGGCAGAAGGGGAGGGTTTGGCGTCCGGAGGCGGGGCCCCCTCCCTCCCCCGCCCCCTCCTTTGTCCCCCCTTTCTCCCAGATCGCTCACCGCGGGCACGTCGGTCCGTCCGCCCACTTCCCTCTGAGCCCGCGCCCGACTCGGGTGGGCCCCGCCCGTCCCGTGTCCGGCCGTGTCCTGCCCCGCCCCCCGCCCGCGCGCCCCAGCCCCCTCAGCCCGCCCGCCGCACCACCTGGGACCCATTCCCGGCGCTTTGGGGCGCAGTGAACCCATTTCCCCCGGAACCCACTTGGAAGCCTGCCGGTGGCCTGGTCCTCTGGGCCGTCCTCCGGCGAGGCGGGGCCGGAACGGGAATACCAGGGCCGCTGCCGGAGGCCCAGTGTGTGTGGGGGCGGGGTCTGGCGGGGGCGGCGGCCCCCCCGGAGGAGGTGGTTGTGGAGACAGTGGGGGCGGGGGGGCCCCCGGTGGGGCCCTGGATGGCCGCCTCGGAGGAGAGACGACAGGGGGCGGGGTCCGGCCGGGCTCCGGACTAATCCTGAGCTGCAGCCCTCGAAGCCTCAGCCAATGGAAGTCGGCGGGAGTAATGGTCGGGACTACTCCTCGCAGCCCTCCCCGCCCCCTCAGGAGGGCGGGGCGCCGCGAAGAGGATTGGGGGGAGGGGGGGAGGGAGGGGAGTCGGCGGGCCTCGCGGGGCAGAGGCCACCCGCTCGCGCTGACCGTGCCCTTCGTCCCGCTCTGTCTCGTTCTCCTTTCTCGCCTCCGCTCCTGGGCCCGCTCAGCCTGGACTTTCGGCCCAAGCGCCCCGGCCTTCCCTCGACGCCCCGATGAAGGCCGGCTCGGACCCCGGAGCCGGTGGGGCCGCCTTCCTGTCCGTTCCCCGTTTGTCAAATGCAGAGTTTGGATTAGATTGTTTTTCAGTCAACAAGCATTTATTTAGCGTCTGCTGTGTGCAGTCTTGCCCTGGTGCTGGGGATACAGAGAAAGCCGAGGGGGGGGGAAGGCCAGGGGCCCTGACCCCATGGAGCTTCCTCCCGATGGGGAGGGGGGGGGAAGCACATGGTGGAAAGGAGCGGAGGACATCTGAAGGGAAGACTGATAGGGATGTGGGGGAAGGGGAGGTTGTCTAGGAATGTTGAGGGAGGCCAGATGCTGAGGTCCCGGGAGGCCAGCCCCCGTTGAGGGGCTGCCGGAGGAGACTCCCCGGTCCCCCCTGGGAGGTTGGGGGGGGGCAGTTTACCCAAGCTGCGGAGTGATCAGCCCCAGATCCATGCCACAGGAGAAACTGGAGGGAGGGAGGAGAGCGATGGCCCAAGAGAGCCATGTTCCAGGGCTCTTCCTAGAACCAGGAGGAAGAGGGAGTAGCCTCGTGCTAATCTCTGTCCTTGGAGGCGCCCAGCGCACAATCTCTTGGCAGGCCAGCTAGCTAGGGCCTTCTGGCAGGGCTGGTAGTACTACAGAGGGGACACGAGGTTAAGAGGAGGAAGACCTGGATCTCTTCTGTCCTCAGAGCAGACTGCATTCATGTGGGGCAGCTGAGCCAGGGGCCGGTGGAGAGGAAGGGGAGGAGGAGATGGAGGAGGATGGACAAAAGGAGGGAGAGAGGGAGGGGGGCAGGGGGAAGTGCCAAGCAATCAGGTAGCAGTGGGTGCACTGAGGCCTGACCCTGATCCAAGCTCCTTGAGGGCAAAGCTGGAGATCCATATCTGAGGTGAGGTAGGAGGGCATGCCAGGTGTGGAAGTCAGCCGGTGCAAAAGCATGGTAACGGGACTTGGGAATGCCCTGGTCACAATTGCTAGCTTAAGGTTTGCAAAGCACTTTCTCCTGTGTTATCTCATTTGATCTTTACAGCAGTCTTGGTAAGTAGGTGCTATGACTTTATGGGGAAGCAGAAGCCTGAGGCAAAGACTTTCATCAAAGTGAGAGTTTCACAGAGTGGTAGAACGCAGTTCTTTCCAGTGGCTCTTATCCACTGCATGCTCTAGTTGCCTCCCAAATAAAGCCCATTTGGCCGGAAGGAAGCTTGAGGGGAAAATAATTCCACCTTAAAGTACATCACCACCCAGGCTATGAAGATCTTTAAAAGTGAAAGTGAGACATTTATACTTCGGTTCCAGAGATAAAAGGGAGCGACGGCAGCTTCTAAAGTCGGGGGTGATAGCTACAGGAGTGCAGTTGTCTGATCCAGGATGATCTCCCCTTAGGTTTTATCCAGAGCCCCGCCATCCTCCCTCCTTCCTTGGTAAAGGACAGAGCTTCTGAGCTTTTTTCTTGAAAACTCTCCTTCAGCCCCATCTTCAACAAGACCCCTCTCCTTACCCCCAGGAGCCCCAGTTGGAGGCTAGTTCTTCTCCACATTCCTTCCATCCTTTCTCTGCCCTGGAGGCCCGGCCCAGTCCTGGGGTTCCTTCCCTTGAACACTATGGTGTCCAGCAGGGTATCCAGCTTCCTTTCAATTTCTGTTTCGTTCACCTTTGAATATTTAAGACATTATATGAGACAAAAGGAGAAATAGAGATGAGAGACAAAGAAGGGGGGGAAGAGAAAAGGAAGAGGAAGGAAACACAGAGCCAGGGAAAGAGAGACACAAAGAAAAAAATGGGGAGGAGAGGGAGAGATAGATTCCTAAAGAGATAGGTGGTGGGTGGCCTGGGAGAAAGCACACAGACACTCTCACTTGGGCAACTGAGAGTTGAATAGATTGGGGAGGGGAATGGCTTTGAGGCAGGCCGGTTCTCTGGCAACCATCCCAATAGACCAGGCCTAAGATGATTGAGGGTCTGCACTGTGATGGGGGCAAAGTCAGAGGAGAGAAGGGGGAACATTGAAGAGATATTGCTGAAGTGAATCAGAGAGAAGTGGAAGTGAAGGGACAGGTGTTACAGAAGTGAAATCCACAACATTACAGAGGTGAAATAGGTGGTGTTACTGAGATGAAATCCACAACAGGTATCACAGAGGTGAAATAGACAAGAGGTGTTACTGACATAGAATCCACAAGAAATGTTACAGAGATGAAATTAACAGGCCTCTGTACCAAGTTGGGGGGGGTAGAGAATGAGGAGCCCAGGGATAACTTAGGTTGGGAAGGACCCAGAGTGGTGTCCCAACCTTAATTGTGAAGGCATGCATGAGGAGAAATATAAGAAACCTCTTCTCATTGCACAGAAGTGAAAGGCCCCTGTGCAGGATGCTGCATATAAAAGTGGACTTTTTTCAACATGTTAATAAGTTTTTTTTTTTTTTTTTAATTCTTTTCATTCTCTTTTTTGGTTAGGGGGGAAAAAATCTTTTCTTTTACAGGATTGCTCCCTGGGAAGGGGAAGATTACTGGGGCAAATCTAGGTAATGTAAAAATAAAAGAGCAATAAAATATCTATTTTTTCAAAAAGGAGACATGACATTGAGTCCATTTACCTTGAGTAAATAAGAGTTAAGGATGACTTAGAGGCTGCTAAGCAGAAATATTGATGTGTGGGAAGCACGGAATTGGGGCAATCAATTGATTAACTTTAATGAGAAAGCACCTACCGCTTACCAAGCTGTATAGATAAAAATGAAAGTCTCTACCATGAAGGAGCTTATATTCTTTTGGTAGAGACATATACATATCTGGGGTGGGAGAAGTACAAGGCCCTAGTTTCTGGGTCTAAGAAAAGGCATCTTGTATCAGGTGGGATCCTGAGGATGAGAGAAGGGGGCGTTCCAGGCTTGGGGATAGCACGAAAATTAAGTGGGAGAAAATATATTGTATGTGAGACCACAAAAGTGTCCCATGATGGAAGGACTTTAATATAAGGGAAGAGGAGAAATAAAAGTGGAAGAGCAGGCTGGAATCCAGTCAGAAAGCTTTCTGAGTTAAACAGAATTCAAGTGTGACTCTTGCTAGAGTTGATAGGGAGCCAGTGGAATTTATTCAACAAGATGAGTAACGTCCACTTAAGGATTGGGGGTAATGAGTCAATCAATCACTTATTAGCTTCTATGTAGGGTCTGGTGGGAGATTTTGAAGAATGGAAGAGACTAAGGAGAAGGGAAGAGACAGAAATGGAGAGGCTGAAGATGAAAGAGGCCCGGGACAGTGGTAGGAACAATCGGTTGGGAACTAAGGATACTCGCTTAAGGGTTGGATCAGATAGAGATGGGCTCTTCATTAGAGATGGGCTCTTCATTAGAGCTGGGAGTAAAGACCATGCAAATTAGTCAAGAAGCCTTCCTTAAGGGCTTTGACATGCCCCACAGTGTGCTAAGCCCTGGGAATACAATTCCAAACGGAAAGATACTTTGTTATTGCTGTTCAATCCTTTCAGTCAGGTCGGATACTTCCTGACACCATTTGTGTTTTCTGGGCAGAGGTACTGGCAGGGTTTGCTATTTTACAGATGAGGAAACTGAGACAGACAGGGTAAAGTCACACACAGTGTCTCTGCACAGATTTGATGATTCATCCCGACTAGATCCAGTGCACTGACTGAATCCCTGTGCTGCCTACCTGCCCACAGAAAGGTACCTCAGCCGAGCTTCCTTTGGAATGGAGAGGACAGGGAGGGGATGAAGGTACGTAGGGAGGATTGGGAAGGTAGCCCGTAAAGGAATGAAGTCACGCTTGCCCTGGGCTTCCTTCTAAAGGGAGGTTCGGGAAGACCCAGTCAATCATGGGGAGAGGCCCCCGGTTACCTGGGGAAAAGCCGCCCCGAACTCGAAGGACCTCCAGGGAGGAGGCCAGTCTCTGGCCTGGAGTCAGGGGACAGTCCAGGGAGAATGAAGTGTGGGGTGGGGATGATTGCGGAGGTCGGCACGGGCTTTGAAATGTAAGAGAAGAGGGATCTTAGGGCTCGCCACATTTGCCTATTTTCTAAATTTTTTTCTATAGAAAATAGGAGTTTAAGATCGTGGGTGAGAAGGAAGTGATGACCATAAGGGAGATATAGGAGGAGCTGCTGGATGGCCAGAGGGGGACCAGAGGCAGTGCCAGGCCCTGTGCCGAGGGCCAGCCAACAACACAAGATGGAGGCGAGCTAGCCTGGAGGGGGCACAGGAAAGGCCACATTGGAGTCACCTCAAAATATTCTAGGAAGCAAAGGGGAGGAGAGTTCAAGCCTAAGAGACACTTCTCACAGCCTCCCTCTTTGCATAGCCTCCTTCCTACCAGCAGCCTTCACATCATTCTCTCTTCTCCCCCTGTCAACCTACCAAAACGAATGACCTTAAGCTCTGGGGCCCCCTTCTCCTGACTGGTTTAGCTCTCCTGGAATTTTTTCTGGGAAGCGTCTTCAGTTCTGGCAGCACAAACCACGATCACGTCGCCCTGGCCACTGTTTCTGGTCGGGTTGTGTCATATACTTTGGATGGCCCCATCAACTATCCGTGTGACTATGCGGCCCAGAGAACCCCTCCCTGGTCGCCCTCTGTGGGTTTCCCTGTTAAATGGGCCTTATCTTTGCTTAGGGGGTTGCCTACCACGTGTAGCTGCGCCTGGCATCTATTAATGTGTTTCAAGCATGCTTTGGGTTCACCATCTCAGGGCCAAGTGCCGTGTCATCCCCTCCAGACTCGAGGGGTAACTCGGGGGGGGCGTTTCTTCTCTAAGATCATCAGCACGAGCCCCTATTCTAGCTATGCTGAGGTCAGTTCTCAGCACTCAGTTCTGTTTAAACAATTCGTGTTAGCTTCTCCAGTGCCAATTGTGGTGAAGCTGCAGAAAGAGCCAGAACAGTCTCGGCTCTCTCATCCACGTCTGCAGTGAGTGGCTTCAGGCTCGGCACCTCGATTCTCCAGGGACGGGGGGAGTCCTTGCTTCAGTGGTTGGCAGAGGACGGGTCCCGGGACTCAGCTGGAGTCCCTGCTGCATCGTCCCCGGGTTCGAGCAAAGGGCTCAAGAAGGATGAGGGCCAAGAAGTGCCCAACGGGAGCTCCGAGTCACTGGAGTAAGTGTGGCTGATGAAATGGCAGCCTCCTCACCCTCGGGCCCATCCCTCCCAGAAAAGGCTCTCACCCACTTGCCCCCCAGCACAAGTCTGCAGCTTCCTGCTGCCTGTGCCCTGGGCGCTCCCACCCCACCCCACGCCTGTATCCTTTTCCTCTCTATTGTGTCACACCCCAGTGGAACCCCTTCCAGTCTCCTTCCTCCCCTCCCCCCCATTCCCTTTACTGTAAAGCACAGATTTCCTTCCGTGAATCCCCAGCTCAGTACACAAGACATGGCCTTGGTCTTCCTCTCGGTCCCCCTTCGGGGTCCGGCCCAGGGGGCAGATCCCTTCTCCCTCTGCCCACCTTGCTGCTCAGCCCGGGACGGGCAGGAGTCTCGGCTCCTTCTCCCAGAGTCCTGGAAGATTCCGAGGCATGGGAGCAGTTCCCCCAGAAGCTGGTGGCAGTTTTAAAGAGGTGGGCAGACTCAGTGGGCCTGGGCTCCAGTCTGGTCTCCCCCAGGAGAATGTTTCCTCCTGACTTGGTCTCCCTCCCCTCCACTGCCTAGACTCAGAGCTTATCCATGGTGCCTACCTAATAACTATGCAAAACCTTTGTGGCGGTCCTTTGGGCAGAGGCTGGCAGCACAAACGGGCCCGTCTCCGTGAAGGAGAACGGACCACCTGAAGGTGATGGAGGAGTCCCGTATCCTCAGAAACAAGGAGCGGGGAGGAGAGACTGGCCGAGCCCTCCCTGACCCAAGTGAGGGGAGCAGGGCCCCAGGGGGCTCCCCTCCCCCTTTCCTGCTGAGATGGCAAACCGTGGGGTTGGACCCTAGCTTGGCCAGGCCGGGCTAATTGCAGAGCGGGTTGTCCGGCTCTCGGAGAGAGAAGTTGAAGGGTTACTTCTGGAGTAGAAGGGGAGAAGCGCTGGATCCTTGAGTTCCTTGCAAAGCCTGTGGGCCAAGCCACCGAGCTGCCTGGAGCCATCCCAGCAGCCTCAGCTTGTGGTGAGGCAGCCCCCAGTGGGCTCCCCGGGCCCAGCCATCTCTTCCCTGCAGACTGGCTTTTCCGCTGTCCTCCTCCTGGAAGAGCTGGACACCGAGGTCCACCCTTGATGCTCCCTGGGCCCTCCTCCCACCTCTCTGATCCTGCCTCAGTTGCCTTCGATAATAATCCTCACCCCCGGCGTCTGGAGAGTGCCCACATGGGCCGGCACTTTATAAGCAGCTTCTCAGTCGACCCTGACAGCCACTCTGGGTGCTACTCTCCTTCCCATACTGCAGACCAGGGACCTGAGGGAGCCCAAGTGCCCGGCTGGGAAGGAGGCCACACTGGCTTCTGGCCTCAGCAGGCCCACTGTCTCCACCCTTCCCTGGGGAGGAACGTGTCAAGACTGTCCTGGGCCCTTCTCATCATCCCAGGGACGCCAATGGGCCCCCCAAATCCGTCTCCCTCCTCTGCAGGGCATCCCCCCACATCTCAGCGCTTCCAACTGCGCCGCGCCTCACACCGTGATGTTTCTGGCCACTTCCCCGAGGCCCGCCTCCTCCACACTTCCCAGGACTGCCCCACCCCCCTTTCGTCCGGACCCAGAGGAGAGCGGCTCTCACCCGGGCCGGGCCGGGCCTTTCCCGGTCACTGCAGTAAGCTCCCAATGGATGTCCCCGCCTCGAGCCACTGGGCCACAGACTGGAGGCTGGGGGTCCCCCGGGGCCCCTCCCCCCCGGGTCCCTAGAGGTCAGGGGCGGGAAGTGACCCAACCCCTCGCCCTTTCCACGCCCGCCCCTCCTTTCCCGGGTCGGCGGCCAGCCTGAGGATCGCGGCCAGCGCGCGGCGCTAGGACCGCGCGGCCTAACATCGCAAGCTCGTCCCACCGTGGGACACCCGGGGCCTTCCCACGCGGCGAGTCCCTTCTCTCCGGGCTCCGGACTTTTGGCTTAGGGGGCCCCACGCGCTCCCAGGACAGCCTGGTCCGCGCCGAGCGGCGACGTCAGGCGGGAGTTACTTAGTAGCCGCTGGGCGGCGGCCCCGCCCCCCCCGCCTATACTTTGTATCCGCGGAGGAAGGTCGGCTCGCCGAGGGGGCGGGGCCGGACGAGGCGCTAGGAAAGACCGAGGCTCCGCCCCCTCAAAGTCGGTCCCGCCCCAGTCCGCCTCCGACCATCGAGCGCGCGGGCGGGAGGACTCGTCGTCCTAGAGGGGCCCGGAAACGGCTACCGGGCGGGGCCTGTGCGGACATCGCCCGCCTCCTGGCGAGCGGAGCCTCCGGGCGGCCCGCGGCCCAGACGCGCCGGCAGGCTCCGCGAAGGAGCGGGCGGCTTTGGTCCCGGAGCCCTGGAGCGGCCCGCGAGCTCGGGGTCGGGGGAGGCGGGGCCTGGGGAGGGGACGGACGTGACGTCAAGGTCACTTCCGGTCTGGCCGGCCGTCCCCCCCGGGCCCCGAGGAGCCGCCGCCGCCGCCGTCAGGGAAGGAGGAGGAGGAAGAGGAGGAAGAAGCCCGAGGACCAAGGAGGAGGAAGGGAGGAAGGAGGAAGCGGCGGCGGCTCCGGGGTGCCCGCCCGACCTACACGGACAGGAACAGGAACCGCGCCGGTGAGCGGGGGGGGGTACGGGGAGGGGAGCGCCTGGGGACGCGCATGCGCGTTCCTCGGGGAGGGCCCCCTTCTCGGGGTGGAGGTGGGGGGCGCGCGCCTCGGGGCGCCATGCGCGGGGGAAAGGACATTTGGCCGGCCCGCGCTGAGGCGGGGAGGGGGGAACCCCGCGGGGCGCGCGCCCAGGTAGCGGGCTCCTCCTGGTGCTCGCTCTCGCCTCCTGCGGATGTTGGGGGAGGGGAGGGGCAGGAGTGACACGTGACCCGCCCCTCCCCTCTGGCCAGGGCCTGGCCTCGAGACCGGAAGCAGCTTCTGAGGCTCCAGGGGAAGTTGAGGCCGAAAGGGGGGGGAGAGCCTCAGTTCTCCCTCTGGGCCCCCCGAACTGGTGGGCACCTCACCCCCCTTTTCGCCCCGAGAGGGCTGAGACCGGGAGGGGGACTGGCCCAGGTCACCCTTGCCCATCCCCCCTTTCCTGACTCGGCGGGACGGTCCCGGGGGGAGCCGCCGCCCCCCCAGCCTCAGTTTCCCCCGTGGCGCCTTTCGGGCCCGACCCTCCCCCACACTCAGTGTCCTCTGGCCTCTGTCTCCGCCCCCAGGATCTCCGCCCCCGGCATGGAGCTGCGGGAGGAGGACTGGTCCCCCGAGCCCCTGGACTCCTCGGGCAAGTGGCCACCGAGCCCGGGAGGGGAGGGAGGGGAAAGAGAAGCGCAGGTGACGGAAGCACTGTCAGCTCTGGGGCTGCAGAGCCAGGACTCGGGGGCTGCAGAGCCAAGACTCGGGGGCTGCAGAGCCAGGCCTTGGGGGCTGCAGAGCCAGGACTGGGGGCTGCAGGCCGGACTGGGGCTGGAGCCAGGACTGGGGGCAGAGCCAGGATGGGGCGTTGGGCAGGTTGGCAGGGGGCGGGGAGCTCCAGCTGAGAGAGCCGAGGGGACCACCCTAGCCCCTTCCTCTCTTTACTTCCTCCCTCCATTTCCCTAAAGGCCCTTGGCAGAGGCCTCCCAGGGACTCGCTTTCCTGGCTCTGGGGTGCTTGGGATTCCCCCATTTGGCCAGTGGGGGTGGGAAGGGCCTCAGTTGCCCCAGGGCACCCCCTTGTTGAGGGCAGCTCTGCCCATGGCACGGGCCGGCCCCCTTCAGACAAGGGGGCATCCGTGGGCCCGGCCTTCCCTGGGCCCCTTTCCCTGAGCCTCCTGGGAAGGACGGCCCGGTTCTGGGAGAAGGGGGGCAGTAAGGGAACGGGAAACCGGAGCCAGGGAAAAGAGGGGTGGGGCCCCACTGAGGGTGGGCCCTGGCAAGCCTCCAGGCCCTTCTCTCAGGCCTCGGCTGGCCGGCCTCCCCCCTGGGGCTGCCGAGGTTGTGCCATGGGACTGGCCGGGGAGGCCCTCACCCTGTCTTTTTACGGAGGGGAAACCCCGACCCCGGGGAGGCCCCCCCAGGGGTGGGCCGAGGCCTTCTGACCTTCCCCTCCCTCCCCAGGGAATCCTCCTCCTGGCATGATGGGATGGCCACTGGCCCCCCTCCCGCCCTCCCGCCGCCCCCCCCGGGGGGGCCCCCCCCCACCCCCCCTCTTCGGGGGGCCGGGGGGGCCGGCCCCCCCACCGGGCCCCAACCCTAAGGGGGTTTTGGAGTGCCCTTGGGCCCCCCTTTTTAAACCCTGGTTTGAAAGCTGGGGGGCCCCCCTGCCCGGGCGGGCCTTACCCAAGGGACCCCAACCGGGCCTCCCACCCTTAAGCCTTCCCGCCCCCCCCCGGGCGGGTTTCCCGGCCAAGGGGCCCCCCCTGCCTTGATCCCGGGCCGCCAGGGCAACCCTAGACCAGGGCCCCGGGGAGCGAAGGTGATCCCCGGCCGCCCCCAAAGGCACCGGGCGCCCCCGGGGACCCGCCAAGGTGCCCGGGCCGGGGATGGGGGGCTGGCCCGCCATGGGTGGAAAGGAGCTGGGGAGAGGGGGCCAGGAAGCGGGGGGCGGGGGTGGGTCCGGCTGCGGCCCCCCTCGAAGCCTTCGGTTGGGCGGGAGGTGGCGGGGCCCCGGTTGGGGCTGGCCCCCGGGCCGCCGGGTGGGAGCGGGAGGGGTAAGGGGAGGGGCGGGGGGGTCCGGCCCGGGGAGCCCCATCGGTGGGGCGGGAGGGTTCCCGGGGGGCCCCCCCCGGGAGCACAAGAAGAGACGCTGGGGAGCGCCCCTTCTCGGGGTTGGGGCCCCCAGGGCGCCCGGGGGGACAGGCCGCCCGGCAGGCGGGGTGGGGGGGGGGGGCCCCGGGGAGGGCTCCTGGGCTGGGAGAGAGAGAGAGAGAGAGAGAGCGCAATCGAGCCAGACCAAGAGACACTCAGCGTTAGACATATGAATAGGGGCGGGGGGGAGCCCTCCTCCCCCCCGTCGGGAAAGGGGACTTGGGGCGTCTGGGCACGTGGGGCGGAGCCACGGCGGATCCCTGGTGCCCCCTCCCTCCTCCCGGCCCAAAAGAAGATAGACACAGGGGAGAGAGAGACAGAAGGCCCCCCCCTGTCGGGGGACCCCCAGAAGGGGAACTTCCTCCTCCCCGGCCGGGGGGCAAAAGGAAAAAGGGGTCCTTTTCTCTCTCATTTAGCATTTTATTTTAGTTCTCTTACCCCCTCCCTCCTCTCAGCCCCTTCCCCTCCTCCCTTTTCTATTCCCAATCTCTACTCCATTGGGGGTTCTCCCTCCCCTTCCTCCTCTGGGGCAGCCGTGCTGATCTGCCCATCCCAGGCAAGGTTGGGGGAGGGGAGTTGGGAACAATAAATGGAGCCATCAGATTGTCCCTCCCTGTGTGCTTCTTGAGTTGGGGGTGGGGTGAAGGGAAGGCCAGGAGGATCTAAGGCTGGGCACCAAGGGCTAAGGAGGCCCAGAAGGGCACCGCCCTCTCGAGGGCCCCGGGAACTTGGGGGGGGTGAACGGGGCCACAGCCTTTGGGCGAAATAAGGCTGGCTGGGGTTGTCCGGAGGCCTGTTGGGGTGCAGAGCTCGAGGCTGCCCGTCACAAATGCTGGCACAGGATCCGGGCCCCTGGAGGGCCGATGGGGCAGGAAATGGCCGGGCCCAGTCCAGGGGTGCCTTCCCGGGCTGCCGAGGTCTCTGAGTGTGGAGGGTCGGCATCCGGGGGCACTGGGGCGCTGGCGAGACTTTAACGGGCGGAACGCGTGTCTCCACCAAGGAGGAAGACTGGTTCCTGAAAGGGGGGTGAGTAATGGCCCGTGGTGCCCCCAGAGCCAGCCCTGGCCGGGTTTGAAGGCCTCAGGACCCGTTTCCCCTCCGCCCTCCTCTCCCCGGGCATTAGCAGACCCCAGGACTTAGTCTGTTCCTGGAGGGGGGACACAACCTCGGGTTGGGCCTCCGAGCGTCGGGTTGTAGAGGTCACTGGGCATTCCCAGAAGGCCCGGCCACAGCCTCCCATGTGTGAACCAGGGATCTGGCCCCATTAAATCGCCAATAACCCCGTGGTGGCAGGCCCCAGGGGGCCCGGCTCTCCTGCCTGGCTGAAGTGCTGCTCGGCGTTGGGGGGCTCTGGAGGCGGGGGGACCCTCAGGAGGGCCTTGCTGCCTCGGCAGGATGTGGAGGAGGAAGTGTTGGGGCTGCCGACACACCTCGGCTTTGTGCCGAGGGAGAAGGATCCAAAGCCGCGGGGACCCCGTGGCCGAGTCGGCCTGTCGGAGGTGTTCTGCCCCTGGCTCCCAGTCAGTCACTCGGTCCACCAACTTCCCGAGGGCCCTGGGCCGGGAATTGGGGGGTCTGCAGTGAAGCTCATCCGGACATCCCACTCATCTCAGCCTAAAACCAATGCTGTTGCTGCATGAGTGGGGAGAAGCGGTCTGTGAAGCCCCCACCCCCTAAGCTGCAGGGACTTGTTTGTGAGGAGGGGGTGATGGTGGAACAGGAGACAGAGAGGGAAGGACTGCAGCTCTGAGGAGGGCCCCTAGGAGGCAGCCGTCGCCCATCCCTCGGGCAAGGGTCCAGCCTGGAGTCCTCCCAGACCTGGGAAGGGAAGCCCACCCCTCTCCCTGCTGCTCTCCAGCGGCCCCCATTTCCCAAGTCCTGCAGCTGAAGCCCTCCCTGGGCCCGGCCTCCCTGGCCCGTGGGAGCCCTCTGCACCCTGGGCCTCGGGCGCACGGATGAGGGAGCCCGAGAAATCTCAGGCAGACGGGGGACAGTGAAGGCAACGATCAGGGCGCTGGCCACCGCTGGACTCCAGACCACTGGTGGTCGGGCTCTGGGTTCCCTCGGCTGCCCCTCTGGCCTTGGCGCTGAAGGAGGCCGGGCCGGGATTTCTGCTTTTCCCTCCTGTCCCCATGTCTTGCACAGCCTGGTCAGGGGCCGCAGCATCTGGCCTGGGGTCCCACACAGCGCTCAACTAGAACCAGCTGCGGTCGTGGGTGGGGTCGGGAGGCAGTGATGGAGCTTCGGGGGGATCCTGGCAGGGGCTCTGAGCAGAGAGCTTGGATCTGCCCCTCACACCTGGGTAGGACGGTTGCGTGTCTGTGCCTCAGTGGGTAAGAGACGGCGCAGCCTCTGTTAGATCTGAGACCAGCTCGTAGGGGCTCTTGGCTGTGCACAGAGGCATCCCTCGAGCCCCCTGCCTTGATCCCCCCCAAGCTGCTCAGCACCTGCCGAGTTTCCCATGCCCTGGGGGAGCAGCCCAGGGAAGCCCGATGGCCAGACTTGTGGCCCAGGTGAGAAGGGGACTCCAGACCCTGTGATCATCCAGTACTGAGAGAAGCTGCACCAGACCAGGGGCTCAGGTCCAGCCCGATCCTTCCCAAGCAGACTCTGGGCCATCCCTGGCCCCTCACTGGCACTGCTCCTGCTCTCCACTGGGGGGTTATTGGCAGGGTGGGGTTGCAGACATGGGTACGTGGGTTCCAGGACGGGCCTTGGGGCGGCCACTACGCAGCCACAGCCTGCCGGGCGCCAGTCCCTCCCCTGCGGATCGTGGACAGTTGAACTTTTGGCCGCAGCCAGGACAGGGAGGCTTGTCCCAGATCTCATGTGTCAGGGGTAACTCTCACCCCCCAGCCAGACTTTGGGATGACAATCAGCCTCGTGGGGCACCCCCTGAAGGTTCTTCTGCTGAGGAGGCAGCACTAGAGGGAAGGGAAGGCCACACTTGGATCTGCCAAGTGGAGGGAGAGTTGTCTGAAAACATACCTTTAAAAAGTGGCCAGCTTACCTCCCCCCGCCCCCCCCAAACGAGCAGAAAAGCAAGGAGGGGAGTGGGGTATGAGAAGGAAATGACCCATGATGGGGGAGTCACTTTACTGTTCCTGGTGAGACCCAGGTGGCACAAACCCATTCTAGCCCAGAGTCGGAACCAAGGGGAGGGCGGCTGCCAGGAGAGCCCCCTGAGCTGCCCAGAGGCTGGCTTTGCTGAGAGCTCAGGGGCACAGGTGGAGCCTTCTAGGGCCGGGCATCCTTTGGGAGGCTACCCTGGGTGCCCTCCCAGGCTCGGCCCTGACCCCGAGCTCGGTTGTTGCAGCCTCTGCTCCGACTCCCTCCCCACCTCCTTGCCTTCTGCGCAGCCCACCATCAGCTCCGGCTCTGCCCGCCACCGCCCCGGCCTTCAAGGCGGTTTCCCTCAGGGCCCTCGCGGCTGCCTGGCGCCTCTCCGGCCACTTTTGCCTTCCCTCAGCAGGAGACCCCGGGAGTGGAGGCCGCTCTTCACAAAGTCCTGTCTTGCTGTCTCAGAACCTCACTCCTCCCTCTCCATGTTCTCCCTTGTTCCAGCCTTGGAGGAAGAAGGGGCCCCTTTTTTAAAATGATTGAATTTTTTAAAAACAGAATTCACTTCCCTATACCTCCTCTGCCCCCTCACCCCATAATTGCTTGTGTGAATCCCCTTCTCTCCACCTGAAGAGCTTAGGTTCTCATTACCCCCAAATGCTGCAAAGACCTGGTCACTGGCCCTCCTTTTGGAGTCTTCCCGCTCATCCCTGCTGTGCCGGAGCTCCTCCGTCAGCCCTTCTGGGACCCTGTGCCTCAAGGATCTGGCGCAGACCCCCTCCACTGGGCACTGGAAGCCCAGCCCCTCCCCTCCCCTGCATTTTAGCCAAGTTGACTTTGCTGTCCCCACGCTTGGCCTTCCGTCTCAAGGCTTGAGATGGACTAAATCCCCATGACCGGCCATCACTCCCTCCCAGGCAGGCTCTCCGTCTCTCTCCTCGGCTTCCTGGAGGGTTAACCCGTCGCTAGAGACACTGTGCTCTCCAAGGCTGATGAACTGGTTGACCCCGGTGTAACAGAAGGTGTAACAACAGAAATGACGACAATGATTCTCCCGAGGCACACACACACTCACACACCCCTACCCTGGGAAGAACAGGCTCAAACTTGGTCCCATGCTTATGGTGCAAATATAGAAACAACTCGGGGCCTGGGGCTTGGCTCTAAAAAATCCCTTTTCCCTTCAGCGATCCCTCATCCTTATTTCGAGTTCACTTGAGTAAGAGTGACTTAGTCGCTCCCCTTCTCGACTCTGGGGGCTCTTGCAGGCCACGGTGTCTCCAGGGATGATCGGTCCGAGGCTGTGCTGTGCTGGGATAAGTGGCCTTTGTCCCTTCTGGCATCTGTTCCCACTCCCACTGGCTTTGAGCTCAGGTTCTTGGTGGGGCCTCACGGGGTTTTGATGAAGATGCATTTTTCCCCGTCGCCTGGGCACTCCTATCTAAAATGCTCATTTGCTTAAGGAGAGAAGAAACTGAAATGGGGGGTCCAGTGAACTCGGGGACATACGGTGGCCAGGTAGGGGGCTACATACAGCTTGCCTTGTCTCCTGCTCACAGCCATCTTCCCGTCTTGGATGTCACCACGAGACAGTGAGATCATCTCCTTAACCTTTTTGTGTGGCTCACTTTGCACCCAAGAGGAAATCTACTTGAGCGGCTTAATCCTTCTGGCTGAAAGAAGGCTCTGCAAACTTGTCTGATCAAAACTGAGGAGGGAATGTCTTCACGGGCTGTGCCTGGGCCACCAGGAAAGCCCACCGTGACTAGCCTGGCTCATTAGCTGAGCTCCCCGGGGCACTGGGAATGCCTTCTGGGATCCTGCAGAGGGGGGCCACACCTTTCCTCCCCCAGCGATGACGGGTGGGGGTTTTCTGTGTTCATGCCATGGCCTACCTCCCCATGTAAGCTCCAAGGAGACGGACACTGTTGTTCATTTTGTCCTTGAAACCCCAGGGCCCTGAACGTGGCACATATGCCATGGTAGAATGTATGAAATCAAACTGGAGGGAAAACAATTTTAAAGTTTTTAATCAACAAAACTATCATTGATCCTTGTCAAAACGAGAAGGAAAAACCAGCCCTCTGCAGCAAACACGTACCGAGAAGCCAAAGAAAAACTGTAGGATTGGTCTCGTCCCCAGAATAAAAATATCCCAGTCTATCAGAACTAAAATATCCAGTTCTTCACCTTGCTCACAGGGGATGGGAAACATGTTTCAATCGTGAGTCCTCTGAGATCATGGTCGTTGGGTAGACCAGTTACAAAGTGTTTCAGAATGGCTTGTTACTGTATATGTTGTTACTGTATACGTTGTTGTTACTGTATAGGTTGTTGTTACTGTATAAATCGTTCTCCCGGTTCTCAATCGGAAACAATTATTGAGCACCTGCTATGTGACAGACATAGTCCTGGGGGTGGGGAATATAAAGAACAAAAGGGAGTCTGGCCTCGAGGAGCTCTGAACAGTGGGGCAAACTGTGCAAACAACTACGGACAAACTATGGACAGGATACATGGGGAAAAATCCACAGGGGGGGGGCATGGGGATTAAGAAACGTGGGGTAAAGGCTTCCTGTATAGAGCGGGATTTTGTGTGGAAGTGAGGGAAGCCAGGAGGCTGGCACTGAGAGGAGGGAAAGTGCTTCAGGATGGGGGGTGGCCAGAAAAAATACCCCCAGCTTAGAGATTGTGTGTCTCCAGGTGACCAAGGATCAAAGGAAATGTATTAGGTTAGAGGGGGAGATTGGGAAGATTTAATGTTCGACCCTGATGTGACAAGCGGTCCCCTGCACCTTGTTGAGAGGGGAATGACATGGGCTGGACCTGTCTGACGGCTGAGTGGATGATGAACTGGAGTGGACAAAGACTGGCGGCAGTGCCAGCAACTAATACAGTGGTCCAGACATCAGAAGATGAGCTCTGGAGCAGCATGAAGGCGGGGTCAGAAGGGGGCGGATTCGAGAGTTGTGAAAGACAAGTCCTTGGCCTGGACATGGGGGATAAAAGGAAGTGAGGAGTCCAGGATGACCTAGGGGCCTGGAAGCATGGACGGAATCGGACAGCAAGAGAGGAGGGTGTGCACGAGGGGGATGACGCGTTCAGATTCTGAACGTTTTGAATTTAAGACGTCTGTGAGACATCTAATCCAAGATTTCCAGTGGGCAGTTGGAGCTGTGTGATTGACTGAGTGTCGGCCGAGAGGTTAGAGGTGGACAAATGTGTCTGAGAATCGGCAGCATGGAATCGAAAAGGAAATCCAGGAGAGCGGATGAGATCAAATGAAGTAGTATAAAGGCAAAGGGCCCAGGACAGAACCTGGGGGACACTTGTGGTGGAGGGGATCTAGAAGAGGAGCCAGCAAAGGAGATGGAGGACTGGTCAGAGAAGTAGGAGAACCAGGAGAGAATAGGAGACCTGAAAACCCAGAGAGAACAATGTGCTGGAGAATATCCAATGATCAAACTTGCCTAAGGCTGTAGGGAGGTCAAGGAGAGCAAGGATCGAAAAAAGGCACTGATTTGGCAGCTAGGGAAGAGCATTCAGTGAAATGGGGAGGTTGAAAGTCAGGCTACAGAGGGTTAAGAGAGGGAGAAGAAAGGAACTACCAGCATCAGTTCTAGCAGCCAACCTGTTATTTTTTGATTTTTAAATAAGTTCAGTTGACATTTTTATTATTATGGTTATCTCATATATCCCTCCCCTCTTCCCAAGAGCCATCTCATATGACAAATAGTATTTTTTGAAAGGGGAAGTAGTCCAAGTGTTTGCTCTGTCAGTAAAGTCCCCAAACCTGGGTCTTGTGTTAAGATCTGTAGATCTTCCACCTCCACAAAGGGAGGAGTTTGGGATCTGCTCAGATCCTTTAAGCCCTGCTTCATCTTTACATGTATTTTTAATATTCACTTTTGACTTTTTGTTCTTTCCATTTACATTTAATTCCTGTGTAGATTGTTTTCTTGATTCTGCCACTTTATGTTGGCTTTTTTTTCATGCTTCTCTGCATTCATCACATGCAAAATTTCTCATAGCTCAGTAATATTCCGTTACGTTCACATACCACAATTTGCACAGCCATTACCCACTGTTTCTTCTAACTCCACTATCAAGTGCTGCTAGAAATCAGAGTATTTGGTGACTTTCTACTTCTTGGTTACTTCTTTGGGGTGTAAACTTAGCAATGGAGCTTCTAATTCAGAGTGTGGCTATTTTAGTCACTGTATTTACATAATTCCAAATTGTTTCCAAAATGGCCGTCCTTTGCACAGCTCCACCAATAATGTATTAGTGTGCCTATCTTCCTATCACCCCTTCAACATTGACTATTGCTGATTTTTTTTTTTAATCTGTGCCAATTTGCAGGGTGTGAGGGGAAACCTCAGTATTACTTTGATGAGCATTTCTCTATTAGTGATCTGGAGCAGTTTTCTTGGGGTTGTAAATATTTTGCAGTTCTTTTGATACCTCTTTGTTCATATCCTTTTACCATTTATCCATTAGGAAATGACTTAATCATATTGATTTACAAACATATGTGTGTGTTTGTGTGTAGTTTAAGTATCTTGGATACTAAATCCTTATCAGAGAAATTTGATCCAGATATTTTTTTCTATTAAGTTTTTTTTTAATCCTTATTTTCTTTAGAGAGGTTAGGGGGCACAGTACCCAAAGCAGCAAGCCTGGAGTCAGGAAGACCTGAGTTTAAATCCAGCCTCGGGCACTTACTAGCTGTGTGACCCTGAGCAAGTTACTTTGCTGCTGCTTGCCTCAGTTTCCTCAACTGTAAAATGAGGATAATAGCAACTGCCTTCTAATATGGTGAGGATCAAATGAGATAATAGTTCTCAGTGTTTAGCACAGTGATACATAGTAGGCACTAAATAAGTGTTTGCTATTATTATTCTTTACTTATTAGCTATTATTCAACGAGATCAACCAAATCATTTCCAATGGAGCAGTAATGAACTGAACCAGCTACGCCCAGAGAAAGAACTCTGGGAGATGACTAAAAACCATTACATTGAATTCCCAATCCCTATATTTATGCCCACCTGCATCTTTGATTTCCTTCACAAGCTAATTGTACAATAATTCAGAGTCTGATTCTTTTTGTACAGCAAAATAATGTTTTGGTCATGTATACTTATTGTGTATCTAAGTTATATTTTAATATATTTAACATCTACTGGTCATCCTGCCATTTAGGGGAGGGGGTGGGAGGGGGGTAAGAGGTGAAAAATTGGAACAAGAGGTTGGCAATTGTTAATGCTGTAAAGTTACCATGTATATATCCTGTAAACTAAAGGCTATTAAATAAAAAAATATATTAAAAAAAAACTTATTAGCTGTTATTATTATCCTAGTACATTAATGTTTATGTGGATGCTTTTCAGTTTCAAGTAATCAAAGTCATCATTTTTATCTTTTGTGATTGTCTTTTACATTTCTTTGTCATAGCTGTGAGTATATATATGTGTACATACGTATATGATCCATTTCTCTTCTAATTCTTGATAGTATAATCTTTAATATTAAGGTCATGTGTCCACTTAGAATAATATTGTGGAGTGCGGTGTAAAGTGTTGATCTAAGCCTAATTTCTACCATACCGTTTTTTTTAAACGGTTTTCCAAATTATTATTTCTATCTATAATTTGTTCTTTAACTTCACCCATTTTGTATCTTTTGTTTGTGGTCCCAAGAACCAGCGACTATTTTTATTGTTACGGTCTGTAGAAAAATGTCTTAACTATTTCTGCTACTTTTTAACATTTTGTTTTCACTATGTCTGTGCCCTCGGACAACATCCATTTCTGCAAACATTCCATACGGTGCTGAGAAATGTGTATTCTTTTGAAGCCTCGTTTAGAAAATGTATTTAAATGTATTTAAAGTTTGCTTTCTCTAGTCATTTGTTCACTTATGTATTTTCCCACTTACTTCTCTTTCTGTTAGACTTATCCAAAACAGAAGAATATTGAAGTCTCTTTCACTGTTGTGTTTCTGTTTGTGTCTTGTAGCTCAGACAGCATTTTCTTTATAAGCCTGAATGTTAAGACGTTCAGCGCATATAAATGGAAAGATCGATTTCTTGTCTGTAGTTCTTTTCAGCACAATATTGTTTCCTTGGTTATATCAGTTTTTGGATTGGTCATTTTTGAATTTGCCAGATAGCATGATGGAAACTCTTTTTTGGAGGTGCTTTATGCCTAGTAAATTTTTTCCCATCCCCTCAGCTTTCTTTGGTGTGTATCTTTGTTTTTCCAAATGTGTTACTTGTAAGTAATGGATTATAGAGTTTTGTTTTCTTATCTAATCTGTCATTTTTTTTCATTTTTTTTATTTCTTTATTCAATTACATTTACAGTTTTGAGAGTTAGATTTATATTTTCTTCTACCTGTCTGATATTGGATTAAAAAAAAAGTTATAATTCTTTCCCTCCACCTTACAACTTCTGCAGGAAAATATTATATTCCTTAATCTTTTTTTTTTTTTTTTTAAGATAGCCCTGTTCCCATTGGCTCTCTTTGTTATGCCACAACTTTTTGAGGTTTTTTGTCTTTTTGTCCTGACTCAGTTTCCCTAAATTGTCCTGCCTCGGTTTCCCTAATTGTTCTGCCTCAGTTTATAATTGTTCTGCTCAATCCTGCAAAACCACCCCTCCCTCTTAATCAGAATATTTGATAAGGATAAAAGATCTTATGTTTTAGAATATCAGAATGCCTCTCCCCATCCCAAGCTATTAGAATAACAGATACTGTCGATTTATCAAGATGCCTCTCCCCATCTTCAGGGTGTCTCCCCCCATGTCTGGTGGCTCACCCCACCCTATCAGAGTCCCGTTCCTGCTCTCAGCACCCTGACTCTGCCCCTGCCTCCTCAGTATACCCCCTGAGTCAGCCATGTGTACATAGGTCATTGAGAACTCACATTGCTTGCTGGATTCTTGATAGTCTCATGCAGCCCTGGGATCAAACCCTGGATCCATTTGGTCCCAGTAAATCTCTCCCTTTCAAATCAAATATTAAATACTCTCTAAGCTCTATCTTGCCTCAGTTTCTCCGGCATTACCTCTTCCCTTTTCCCTCTCTGTGTGCCCTTCTTTTCTCTATTTTTGGGGTTTTGCTTATTAAATACTTTTTAATCTCTCGATTTTAACTGGTTATAGAATTCTTTCCCCCTTTTTCTTTTTTCTAAGTCAAATAGCTTCCCCCTTCTCTCTTCTCCTTTGGGTAGTCCTGTTTGTTTACTTATTTAAAATTTCTTTTCCAAAAAAGATATCTCTTGCTCTCTTCATCATCCATGTTTTCTCTGTTTACTCTAGAGCCTCATTCACCAGTTCTTGATTTCTATAATTATTTGGTTTCTTGTTATCTCTATTTGTCATGCAGTCAAAACATCCAGAATGTTCATTCTAGTGGCTCCCCTCTAGCGATTTTCTGCTACTGCCTTGTAGGGTTCACCCCACGGATTTCCTTTTTCCATTGTTCCTCATTCCCAGAACAGTGCGGATTGTTGCAGAGGTCAGAGAGAACGCTACCCCCGTAGTAAGGCCCCTGTCCCTGCACTGTTTTACACCCTCTTATTGATCTTTCTACAATTGCATGGAAATCTCCCTCCATCCACATTCTGCCATTCTCCAGGTGTCAGTTGTCCCCAGGGGGTCCAACTTGCTCTTTCCCGGACAAATGACTTTCTGTCACCAAATCCACGGAATGAGAACTTTTGATTTTTGACTTAATATCATCTGCTGAAAATCTGACTTGAGGTATGACATGTTAAAGGGAAGGGTCAGGCTGTTTCTCTTAGTTGAGAAGTTGTTGAGTTGATCAAAATCTGTCTCAAATGTGAAAACTTACTTAAAGACTTAAATGTTCCTTCGAAAAGAAGTAAATCTTTCTCTTGCAGCAGCTTATTTGGGAACCTTATTAGTTTAATCTATAACTTGACTTAATTTTCCTTCAGAGTTTATTTGACAAAGTTTGTTTCCTCAGGATATATAGAAGATTACGACTGTTTACCTCAGTTTGCTCAACTTGTATGGCATGAAAGAAGTAGGGATTAAGACTCTATCTCCTCTTTTTGTGGACTAAGAAGAATGTGTGGATTGCAGTGTGTCAAAGAATTATTTGTCTGTCATTGTTTATGGATCTGGACAAACATTTCTGCAGGGCAATGAGCTTTACCCTCTACCCGACTCATCTTCCAGCCACAGGTTATTGTTGTTTGGCTCTGTCTGACTCTTCATGACAGTTTGGGCTTGCTTGGCAAAAATACTGGAGTGGTTTGCCTTGGCCTTCTCCAGCTCATTTTACAGATGAGGAAACTGAGGCAAACAGGGTGTGGTGATTTGCTCAGAGTCACCCAGCTGGTAAGTGTCTGAGGGCAGAAGAGGAGTCTCCCTGAGCATAAGTTGAATATTCTATCCTCCCTGGCACCACTTAGCTTCCCTTCAAGTGGCAGTTTCTTTTAGTCTCTAATGTACTTAAACATTTCTGTGAAATTATTCATGGGAGAAAGTTCCCTTGATATGGCTTATGGGCTTAGCCAATCTTTTTTTTTTTTTTTGCATTCTTGAGGTGGAGAAATGACTAAACTAATGAATCACCTTCCTAGGGAAAGAGTGATTAAAAGAAAAAAATACCTTAAGCATTATTTACATTTGACCTTAGGTTTTTTTGGGTTTTTTTGTTGAGGGAACAGGCTGCAAATAGCCAGGTTTTTTTTTGTTTTTGATTTTGTTTTTTTCATTCTTGAAGTGGAGAAATGACTAAACTAATGAATCACCTTCCTAGGGAAAGAGTGATTTAAAAAAAAATACCTTAAGCATTATTTACATTTGACCTTAATTTTTGTTTGTTTGTTTGTTTTTGCCAAGGCAGTTGGGGTTAAGTGACTTGCCCAGATTCACACAGCTAGGAAGTGTTAAACACAGATTTGAACTCAGGTCTTCCTGACTTCAGGCATAATATCCTGAGAATAATAATTCAGGTGCTCTATCCATTGTACCACCTAGCTGCCCCTTGACCTTAGTTTTGAGAAGCTTCAAACCTTTCCCTCTAAAAACTCCATTAAGATATTTTGGAATTCACCAAAACATTCAAATCAGAATTTAGACATTTACATTAAAGATATCACATTTTAGTTGCAAATTTACTCTCTAATCAGATCACAATGCCATAAATTCTCCCTTTTTTCCTGTTTGTACTCTTCTCTGTCACTCACCCAGCCAGAATTAAGATGGAAAAGAGATTATTTTTCTCTCTCTGATCAAAGAGTTAGTGGAAGTCTGCTTATTGGGAAGGGAAGTTCAGCATCAAAACTTCAGTTCCTCACAATGAGCAGGGAGAGAGGATGTAGGTATAAAAACTTCATTAATTAACTTAAATAATTGTGTTGAATCATCCCAATTTTCCAACCATCCTAGAATAATGGAGTTTCAAGTAGAAACTTTCTCTAAGAAGTTGAAACAATGCCAGTAGATCTAAGGGAGTAGTCCCATTTCCAGTGTCCTCTCTACCTAAAATGCAGATATATACCCTTGAAACAGGAATCTGCCAGCTACCTCTGGATTCCCAAGGCTTTTGCTTGGCCTCCAGAGTCTGAAAATGTGAGGATTGCAATGAGTATTTCCATTGCTCTCAAGACAGGGAAAAGCCCTCTGAACAGTTTGATTCATTGCAATTCTTGCTTACCCATTTTTCACTTCTTTCTTTTATCGTATTTTCATGGACACAAGGTCCTATAAAAGAAAATGGTATGTCACTCCAGTATCTAGGATCAAGAAAATCCCAAATGGGGTTATGACGACACAGCTGAAAATGACTAAACACCAATAACACACGGCTTGAAATGTAAATAAGAAAATTCATACAAGAAAGATTCAGTGGAGGGCTAAACTTGTATGTAATTGTGCACTAAGGATGAGATGAGAATAAAGATGGAAATAAAGGAAAATATTGAAGATAAAGGAAATCAGAGCGTATTCTTGGAACAGAAAAGAGAGGATCTTTAAACAAGTAGAGATGAGAAAAGAATGAGTGGACAGTTAAAAGAAGTTGGAGTCCATTTTCACTGACGAAGTACGAATGGAGACTTTGAAAGTCAAGAACTGGAGTTTGGAAAAGAGAGATTTTAACAAGTGTTTATCTCATTGAGACAAGAAGTTTATAAGAAATAATTCGAATAAGTGCCTGTTAGCAATTTGAGACAATATCCCACCAAATTTCATCTCATGGAAACTATAGAAATAAATTTTCAGTATATAATTATTTGGGTACAGCATATCAAAATTCTGTCCTTGAAGGATCATCAAAAGAGTGTGATGCAGTTTCTGTTTGAGCAATATAGAGTCATAATATTCTAGTCAGCTAGGTAGCATAGTAGGCCGATAGAGCGCCGGCCCTGGAGACATGGATACTCATCTTTGTGAATTCAAATCTGGCCTCAGACACTTTCTAACTGTGTGATCCTGGCCAAGTCACCAAACCTAATTTGCTTCTGTTTCTTCATCTTTAAAATGAGCTGTGGAAGGAAATGACAAACTGCTTCTGTATCTTTGCCAAGAAAACCCCTAAGCGATAATGGAGATTCGTACATAACTGAAACAACTCAACAAAACAATATCACTATATTTACAATTTCCATGAGGGAGACGGGATGCATGACTGCTACTATAAGGCTGTCTTTGGGATTGAGCCAACTGAAAACAGTGGGTCTACGATTTGAGCCGCTGGCAGCCAATGGTTTCTTGGGAAAATTGAGGTTTTGAATGATGCCATTTATGATTGTACATCTAGATTTGATTTGATTGAGTTTGTCCTGAAACTAAATTATAATGTGGTTTCATTTAAAGTGAGATGTAATTGGATTTGACATTTACTTCTACCGTGTTTAACAAATATTGGACTAGAAGCCATCCAGGAGAGGAGGTGGGGAGGGAGGGGGGATTGGAACACAAGGTTTTGCAAGGATTAATGTTGAAGAAATATGCATGCATATGTTTTGAAAGATTAAAAAGCTTTAACAAAAAAAGGGGGGGCGGAATAAAGTAAGATATAGTCTCCTATCAGGATACTTGTGATATAGCCATATATAGCTACTTGTGACCTGTAGCGAGGTCAGACCTTAATAGATGTTCGATATTCATGTGATGTACTTAGAAATTTCCCAAATGAGGTTCAAAAGTGTAATTACTAGTTTTTAGAGGCAATTAATATGGAATGCCAAGCTGACAGATGAATGAAATGATTTTCTATATAAGATGAATTAAAAATGCATTCAAATGGATGTTATTTGCCTGGCAGTACATTGTGTTTTGTGTTTTAAAAATCCATAATATTGTCCATGTTATTGTTAAGCTTCTCTTTTTTGGGGGGGGAGGGAGTATTTGGGAAATTACTGTATAAGAAAGAAATACTGTGGATTTGAAAAATGAACCCAGAGGGTGACACAATTGTATCTTTAAGAAATGAATTTCTCTTTTAATCTCCATGCTGTTATTGAGCTATTAGAGAATGTGATCACAATATTGAAAAACTCTTAAGTATTTAATTTGCTTTATTTTGTATTAAAATGAAAAATAATAATAACTTAATATTTGGAGAAGAAAAATCCACAGATGTTTTTTTCCTGATATGTGAAATTCTTTGAGTCTTACTAGGCTCCTTGGGACCTTCTGCTTGGGCAGGGTCATAAAATTTTATCAGGTTTGTTGGCAGCATATTGTAGAATTTTAAAATAATGAAATGGTTTTACACTTCATTTTTAATAAGAAACTAGGATCTTTTAAATGAATTTTTAAAGAGGGCTTTCAAGTTGGATTCATAAATTGTTTTGTGTTTTGTTCTTAAATTTGATAGATAGTTTGGCTATTGCTTAAGAGTCTCTTACCTGGAATCAGAGTTAAGGAATCTTTATCCTGATTTGCTTACGTGAGGCTAGTCTGTGCTCTTGAAGGGCCAAGATTGATTTTGTTCTAACTGTGTCCTTCCTCCTTCCTTTCATAGCAAACTCCAAATCAAGGTGGGTGAACGATGAAAGTTTTTGTTTCTGCTGATGAAGCCTTGTGCATATCTGAGTAACTCTCCTACGATGCAAGTATAAAAGACTTTAATGTTTGACATTTTACTCTTCTGAATCAGTTAGGGCTTGCCATCCAGCTCCTTGTTAATGATGAAACATTCATACATCAGGTACAGTACCACCTTTCTAGATGTTGTGTTTTTACACACACACACACACAAACATGCACATAGATTTATGTATATCCATGAAGGTATGATTCATAAAATCAACCCTTCTGTCTCAATATTATCCAAGAAAAACTTCAATACAAAAAACCTCATGGTTTAAGCATTTCTTTTTTATTATTAATGCAATTTTGTATTTAAAATCTGTAATCTAATTTTGAGAATGTAATATTCAAAACTCATCAAAGTCATAAGTATTTCTATTGGGTAGAGTCTAGTTTGAATGCAATGCCTTTGATTTTCTTTCTTTTTAAACATTTTTTAATGTTTCATCTGAATTTTATTTTTTTAAAGTAATAGCTTTTTTCAAAATACATGCAAAGATAGTTTTCAACATTCACCCGTGCAAAATCCTGTATCCCAAGTTAAGCAGACCCTCTCTCTCATTTTCTCTGGTTGTCCCCATGCCTGGAATGCCCTCCTTCCTCTTCTTCAACTACTGACTTCCTTGACCGGCAACTCCCAATTAAAATTCAACATTCTGAGTTTTACTAAATTCTTTCTATAACAAAGTTTGGTTTTGATACCTAAACCAGGGAGAGCAGCTCAGAAAAAGAAAGCTTTAGGCTAGTTTCCCCAATGAATATTGCTGCAGACATTTAAAATGAAACAACTACAGCGATATGTCACAAAGATCATATAGTATGACCCACTAGGATTTATACCAGGAATGTAGGGCTGATTCAGCACTATAAAAACTACGGATCTAGTTGGCCATACCAATAATAAAAAGCAACACAAATCATATTATCTCAAGAGATGCAGAAAATGCTTTTGACAAAATACGACATCCATTCCTCTTTAAATGGGAATAAATGAAGTCTTAAAATGACAAATAGTCTTTATCTGAAACCAAAAACAACTATTATCTGTAATTAGATAAGCTAGAAACCATCCTAATAAGATTAGAGGTGAAACCAGGAATTCCATTAGCACCACTATTATCCAATATTCCATTAGAAATTCTAGTTATATTGTAGCAATAAGACAAGAGAAAAAATAGGAACAGACTGGAAAAAGGAGCAAACAATAAAAACCAGTCTTATCATAAGTAGCTATTATAATGACAGTAATGATCAAGGCACAAACTCAGAAAACAATAATGTCAGAACAGTTACAAGCAAAACCTCAGGGAAAAACATGAATTCAACACAAATCTTAAAGGAATGTCAGGAAGAGTTAAAGAATGAATAAAAAAATGATTTTAAAAATCAAATAAAAGTGGTAGAGGAAAAATTGGAAAAACAAATGAGAGCAAAGCAAGAAAACTATGAAAAGAATAGCTTGCTAAAAAGAAGTTCGAAAACATTGAAGAAAATGACACTAAAAAACTGGATTGTCCAAATGGTAAAAGAGAGAGACTCATTGAAGAAAATAATTTCACAAAAAGTAGAATTGAACAAGTGGAAGCTAATGACTCCATGAGACACTAAGATAATTGAACAAGTCACAAGTTTGAGAAAAAAATTAGAAAATGAGAAATATCTCCAGGAAAACAATTGACTTGGAAAATATATCAAGGAGAGATAATTTAGGAATTCCTGGGACTACCTGAAAACCATGAAAAAAGAAAGATTCTAGACAAAATATTTCAAGAAATTATTATGAAGGAAAACTACTCAATCTTAGAACCAAAGGATAAAATGGAAAATGAATGAATCCAGTGATCATCAATTGAAAGTGATCATCAGATGAAAAGTCCCAAGAATATAATAGCCAAATTTCACTAGTCCTGGGCCAAAGAAAAGAAGAGCCAGAAAAAATCCAATCAAATACCATGGAGATACATTCTGGATCACAGGAAATTTAACAACTTCCTCCTGAAAGGAATGGAGGGATTTTGAATTCAATATTATAGAAATCAAAGAAGCTAGAATTACAATCAGCCAAGCAGAACTAAGTATAATCCTTTGAGAGAAAGTGAATTTTTAATGCCATAGAAAACTTTCAAGTGTTCTTGATGAAAAGACCAGAGGTGAATAGAAAATTTAGTTTTCAAGTGCAAGATTTGAGAGATGCGTAAAATGGTAAAGAGAAATCATAAAGGCCTCAATAAGGCTAAAGTTCACATTTCTTTATAGAAAGATTGTAATGTTCTTCTCTAAAATATAATGTTCTCTGAGAGCAGGTTTCTTGGGGGGCTTCTGGGAGCAGCCTTAGTTTCAGTTCAGTGTAATCACCCCAAAATGCAGCCAGGAGTTAAAATCCAAATCCTTTATTGACTCCTTCAAAACAGCCCAGTTAGATTTCTTAGAGTCCTATCTCTCTCCTTGGTTCCAAGAGCTCTTGCCGCTAGTCCTTTGTCTCTGCCAGTCTTATCTCCTTCACTTGGGGCTCGGCTAGTTTTCTGGAAGCTTCTGGATCTTGGTTTCAAGTGTTCTCCACAGCACAGCCTGCCACCACTTACTTCTCTGTCTTCCTTCGTTCTGCCTCACTGCCTTCTCTGGCTTCTGAATCTCCTCAACTGAATCCTGGCTTGTGAATCTCCTGAAATCCATCCTGGTTGAGGCTCCTAGCTTATATATGCTCTCTTAAAGGTGTGAATCTTGTGGAACTGTAGTAAGTACTAAGTACATCTAGAGAACTGTTAAGCACCCTGCTAAACAATCATTGTCTCTATCAATTCCACTGACTTAGCACCTTGTAAGAATTCTAACAAAAGATGATATAAATAACTCCTAAGAACTTTATCATTATTAGGACAATTAGAATGTTTTCACATAGAAAAATTGGAACAAGAGGTTTGGCAATTGTTAATGCTGTAAAGTTACCCATGCATATATCCTGTAAATAAAAGGCTATTAAAAAAAAAAAAAAAAAAGACTGTTTTCACATAAAGAGCACAGAAATGAGCTCCAAAAATCAATTAGTGTGAGAGAGGGTTGCACTGGGAGAATAAGGCAGGGAGAGGAAGAATAAGGACAATTATCTCAGTAAAAGAAGTGTTCAAGAAAAAGCTTTTACAGTGGTGGGGAAAATGTGGGGAAATGAGGAATTCTTGAACATTTTTCTCTGAATTGGTTCAAAGATGAAAGAATATACCCACACATTCAGTTGGGCATGGAAATATATCTAACTCAGTAGTAAAAGATATAAGAGAAAGGGGATGTTCATAAAGGTAAGATTGCTTCAAGGAAGGTGGTGGTCACAAACAACAGACTTGATGAGGAACAGGATAAAAAGAAAGAGAAGGATAAACAAGAGAAAATAGGATAAAAGGAAATGTACATAAGAAATCATACCTGTAAATCTGAATGAAAGTGGCTAGCAGAATGGGTTAGAAAGCAAAATCCAAAAACTATTGTTTACAAGAGACACAACTGAAACATAAAGACACATTATTTATTGTTAAATAGCCGGAGCAGAATATATTATGCTTCGGCTGAAGTGAGAAAAAGACTTGGGTAGCAAATATAATTTCAGACAGAGCAGCAGTAAAATAGATTTAAAAAGATAATTGAAACTACAGCTTATTAAAATGTACATAGATGATGAAGTAATATCAATATAAGCATGTATGCACCAAATAGCATAGCACCCAAATTTTCAAACCTTAATTGAGTTGGAGGATAGCAAAACTGCTTTCCCCTTTCAGAGCCAGATAAATCTAAATCTACTCAAAAAATAAGAATATTCTTGTTCAGTTGTTTTTCAGTCATGTCTGACTTTCTGTGGATCCTATTTGGGATTGTAATGGCAGAGATGCTGGTGTGGTTTGCCATTTCCTTCTCCAGTTCATTTTACCGGTAAGGAACCGAGAGAGGGGGGATGAAGTGATTTTCCCAGGGGCATACAGCTAGTAAATGTCTGAGCCAGATCTGAATTCAAATAGATAAGTCTTTCTGACACAGGCCCAGCTCTCTTCTACGCCACCTACCTGCTCCCAAGGAGATAAATAGAATTTTAGGAAACTTAGCTATGATACACTGCTGCAGAAAACAATGAGAATAGAAAGAAATACACCTTTTACTAAGTTATTTGTGTAGCACCTTCACAAAAATTGACCATATATTGGGGCACAAAAACACAAACAAATGTTGAAAAGGAGAAATAATAAAGGCACCTCTTTAAGATTATGGTGCAACAAAAATCCATTCAATAAAGAATCATGTAAACATAGATTAAAAATTAACTAAATAATGAAATCCTTAAGAATGAGTGGGTCCAAGATCAAATGGGATAGGGCTAACAGTATTAAGGGAAGATTTCTATCTCTAAATGTGTATATCTTTAAGAAAAAAGCAGATTGATAAATTTAAATATAACTTAAAGTGAACTTAAATTGAAAGGGAATGGATGAATTTAATTCACATGAACATTACATATATCACTGTGGACAAGAGCCTCTTAGAAGAAATGGAGGGGCAGCTAGGTGGCACAGTGGATAGAGCACCAGCCTTGAAGTCAGGAGGACCTGAGTTCAAATCTGGTCTCAGACACTTAACACTTCCTAGTTGTGTGACCCTGGGCAAGTCACTTAACCCCAATTGCCTCTGGGGGAAAAAGAAGAAGAAGAAGAAAGTAAGTCAGTTCTATGAGGATCTATAACATCATCTAGAAATAAATAATGTGATTCATTATATGAATTGGGATGCTAAAGTAGGAAATCAAAAGGTAATGGGAATTACAGGCAAGATTGGTTTGGTATACAAAACAAACCAGGGTAGAGACTAATAAGTTTTGTCAAAATAACTTACTGGCCATAGCAAACACTCCTTTTCAAAGACTTAAGAGGGGACTCTCCACATGGACATCATCAGATCATCAAAATAGAAATCAGATTGATTATAGAATTTGCATCCAAATGTGGAGAAGCTCTATACAGTCAGTTAAAACAAGGCCTGAAGTTAATTGTGGCTCAGATCGAGACCTTGTAGCAAAATTCAGAATTAAGTTGAAAAAAGTGGGAGGAAAACTATCGGAATTTATAAGTATAACTTAAATAAAGTCCCTTATGAATACTGAGTGATAAATAGATATAATGCATTACATCTGGAAGATAAAGTGCCTGGAGATCTAGGGACAAAAGTTCGCAATATTGTAGAGGAGGCAACAAGAAAAAAACATTTCAAAGGAAGAATGAGAAAACAAATGGCTGTCTGATGAGGCTTCACAAATAGCTTAGGGAGGAAGGAAAGTGGAAGGTAAAGGAGAAAGTGAAAGATATGGTCTACTGAATGTAGAATTCCAGAGACTAACAAGGAGAAATAAAGGTTTTTTAAAGTGAGCAATGCAAAAATGGGAAAACAAGGAATCTCTTCAAAAAAAATTAGTGCTAACAATGGAAAATTTCATGCAAAAATGGGTAAGATAAGACAAAAACTGGGGATTTAACAAAAGCAGAAGAGATTTGAGAAGAGATGGCAAGAATACACAAAAGAACTAGAGAAGAAAGATCTAAATGTCCCTGATAACCAGGATGGGATGATTTCAGATCTAGAGCTAGATATTCTGGAGAAGGAAGGCAAGTGGGCCTTAGGGAAATCTTACTACATTAAGGTTAGAGGAGATGAGAGAACTCCAGCTGAGCTACATTATACCCTTAAAGATGATTCTGTTAAAGTGTTGCACTCAATATAATACAAATTTGGAGAAAAAAAAAAAAAAAAACAGTGGCAACTGTATTGGAAAAGATCAATTTACGTCCCAGTCCTAAAAAAGGTCAGTGCCAAGGAATGCTCTAATTGCCAAAAAATTGCCCTCATTTCACATGCCAGCAAAATTATGCTTAAGATCCTGCAAGCGAAGCTTCAGTAATACGTGAGCTGAGAATTATCAGAAGAGCAGGCTGGGTTTCAAAGAGGTAGAGGAAATAGAGATCAAATTGCTAACATTAGCTGGATTATGAAGAAAGCAAGGGAGTTTCAGAAAAAACATTTATTTCGGCTTTATTGCCTACACGAAAGCCTCTGTGTGGATCACAACAAAATATGGCAAGTCTTCAAAGAGATGGGATTACCAGATTATTTTATTTGTCTCCCGGAGAACCTGTATGTAGGCCAAGAAGCAGCATTTAGAAATGAACATTGGACAAGTGATTGCTTTCAGATTGGAAAAGGAGTACATTATTCAACCTTATTCAACTCATATCCAGAGCGCATCGTGTGAAATGCCAAAAGCTGGAAACAAGGTTGCTGGGAAAGATGGTCACTCTCAGATATCTAGACCGAGGGCAGAAAGTGAAGTGGAATTCGGAAGCCTCTTGCTGAAAGTCAAAGTGGAGAGTGTAAACTTGAGGCTTGAAGTTTGACATAAAAGAAATTAAGATCTCAGTAATTGATCCCATCATTTCCTGGCAAATGGGGAAAAAAAAAAAAAAGGAAGTTGTGTCTGATTTTATGTTCTTGGGCAGAAAGATCACTGCAGTTCATCACTGCAGGCCATGCAATTAAAAGCTGCATGCTCCGTGGAAGGAAAGCTGTGGCAAACCTGAACAGCATTATAAAAAGTAGAGACATCATCTTGACCACAAGGGTACGTACAGTTAAAACTATGGTTTTTCTAGTAGCAATGGATGAGATTTGGAGTATGATGAAAGGAGACTGCTGCAGAATCAGTGTTTCTTTTTTTTTAAATTATAGCTTTTTATTTCCAAGATATATGCATGGGAAATTTTTCAGCATTGACCCTTGCAAAACTTTCTGTTCCAACTTCTCCCCTCCTTCCCCCACCCCCTTCCCCAGATGGCAGGTAGTCCCATACATGTTAAATATGTTAAAATATAAATTAAATACAATATATATATGTGTGTCCATGCAGTTATTTTGTTGCACTAGAAGAATCAGACTTAGAAATAATATAAAATTAACCTGAGAAGGAAATAAAAAATGCAAGTGGAAAAAACAGAGGGATTGGGAATGCTATGTTGTGGTTCACACTCATTTCCCCGAGTTCTTTCACTGGGTGTAGCTTATTCTCTTCATTATGGAACAAATGGAACTGATTTGGTTCATCTCATTGCTGAAAATGGCCAAATCCATCAGAATTGATCATGATATAGTATTGTTGTTGACGTTTATAATAATCTCCTGGTCCTGCTCATTTCACTCGGCATCAGTTCGTGTAAGTCTCTCCAGGCCTTTCTGAAACCACCCTGCTGGTCATTTCTTACAGAACAATTATATTCCATAATATTCATATTCCACAATTTATTCAGTCATTCTCCAATTGATGGGCATCCATTCAATTTCCAGTTTCTGGCCACTACAAAGAGGGCTGCCACAAACATTCGTGCACATACAGGTCCCTTTCCCTTCTTTAGTATCTCTTTGGGATATAAGCCCAGTAGAAACACTGCTGGGTCAAAGGGCATGTACAGTTTGATAACTTTTTGAGCATAGTTCCAAATTGCTCTCCAGAATGGCTGGATGTATTCACAATTCCACCAACAATGTATCAGTGTCCCAGTTTTCCCACATCCCCTCCAACATTCAGCATTACCTTTTCCTGTCATCCTAGCCAATCTGAGAGGTGTGTAGTGGTATCTCAGAGTTGTCTTAATTTGCATTTCTCTGATTAATAGTGATTTGGAACACTTTCATAAGAGTGGAAATAGTTTCAATTTCATCATCTGAAAATTGTCTGTTCATATCCTTTGACAATTTATCAATTGGAGAATGGCTTGATTTCTTATAAAGTAGAGTCAATTCTCTATATATTTTGGAAATGAGGCCTTTAGCAGAACCTTTGACTGTAAAAATGTTTTCCCAGTTTATTGTTTCCCTTCTAATCTTGTCTGCATTAAAAATCAGTGTTTTTGCAATGTGGGAAGAAGACTTTTGTGAGTCCCTTGGACACCATGGAGATCAAATCATCCCACACTTAAAGGGAATAATTCAGGTTCTTCATCAGGAGGTCAAATGTAAGCTGAAGTTTAAATATTTGGACCGTGTAATGAGAAGATGGGACTAAGTGGGAAAGAACCCAATGTTGGGAAAGATTGAAAACAAAGGCAAAGGGGACAGCAGAGGTTGAGATGGATTGATATTATCATGGAAATAATGAATGTGAAATTGGACAGAGATGGTGGAGAATAGAAGTAGGAGAATAAAAGCATAGTATCATGGTTTATGGGGTTATAAGGAGGTCAACATGACTGCATGACTGAACAATAAATGTGGAATCTCAAGATCAGTATTTCCTACAAGAGAAGGGAGGAGGATGAAGTTAATAAAGATGACAATAAAGAAGAAAAATAATAAGAAAAAGAAGAGAAAGAAAGAAAGAAAGGAAGGACGAGGAGGTGTCAGAGAAAGTAAAGAAGCAAACAGGCTAATGATAAAGAAGAAGCTGATGAGGAAAATGATCCAGAAGTTAAACTGAAGAAAGACTAAAACTCAGGGATACAGAAGTAACCCTAAAGCAGAATGGATGTGGACTGGGAGGATCCCTGCATTTAAATAGCCTCAAAAAAACTTAGTTACCTAGGTTTTTCTATTTTCTTAGTATAATCAAGAAAGCATTTTTTATTAAAAGTAAAAAAAAAAAAATGAACATTGAGAAAGGAGTTCAGTTCAGAACATAGGCTTATTATACCATACATTTTAATAGCATGATTTCTCCCCAGATGTGTAGAGCACAGGACCTTCCCTGAAGTATATCCGTTTTGACATCATGTTCTCGTGAAGTCATGTAGCCATCAAACTGTTTCTTTGAAAATTATCAAGACTATTTATTGAGACAATTATTGGATTAGGAAAAAAAATCCTTCTGAAGAACTGACCAAAGTATTGTCTCAGGAATTGAAATGTTTGTTCACACTAACCGCATCTTCATTCCTTTGTTTTAGAAAGGAAGCGATTTGTTCCAACTAGTATGTATAATGTATTTTAATATTTTATTGGGAGATTAATATATGGATTACATCTATATGGATATATGGCTATAGATGTAGAATTTTCTGGAAGACCATACTTAATGTTCCTATCCTTATCTGCTTGTTTTATTTTAATGTGATCTAGACATCTGATAGATAGATAGATAGAGATATATATGGGTATTGATATATATTTATCATATTAAGGATATTGTTTATCACTGGGGTGTGAATAAAAACTACTTTTTTAGAAAAAAAAGAACATCATTATTATATTCCAACAAATAGCCTCTGAATTTTTACCTTAAGTTCTCCAGGGATGGGGATTCTACCACCTCCCAGGGAAGCCTCTTCTCTTCTGTGATATCTCTAATTATTAGAAAGTTATTCTTGATATCTAGCCTTAATTAGCCCCATTTTAACTTCCTCTTATTGCTCCTGGCTCTCTCCTTTGGGGCCAGGCATAAAAACCTAACCTCTCTTTCACATGTTGGCCCTTTAGATACTGGAAGAAGAGCTATTCTGTTTCTCCTAAGTCCTACTACTATTCCTTTTTTCTCCAGGAAGCCTTTCACTTCCTCCCAGATTTTCTCTTCTCTAGTCCAATCTCTGATATATTTTCAAACCTCTCCAAATCAGCTCCATGCTTCCAGAGACTGTCCTTTATCTCTGCTCTTATCCCAAATATTCTCCACAGGATCTTTGCCAGAAGTAGAAGTGAGCAATGACATGGGCAGAAGAGATGAATAGGGAGATGCTTAGGGCAGTGTGGATCGGATGGAGAGCAGAGAGATCCTTCTGTCTGCCTCCTTCCATCCCTGAACTCCTAGGAAATATGCACTAGCAATAGTGCTCCAGCTTCTCTCCATCCCATATTTCTCCCAGTTCCCAGATGGCTGTTTCTTTTACTTTTAATCGGGGGCCTCATGTATTCACCTTGGTCTTACTAGAAAAATAGGACTTTCGGGAAGAGATGGACTGGGGAGTGGGAAGTGAAGAGTCATGTGTTTGCCTTATTCTTGACCATTTCAATGGTTTGGGGCAGGAGGGGTTGTTTCTATCCAGGGAAAATGTTTCCAGCAACGGACAGATTTAATCCAAGTGGGGTCTTCTTTTGAGTAGATCAGATTGCTGATATCTATCATCTAGTGGGTTATCCTACATGGAATAAAAAAAGATGAAGGGCTCTCATGAATTCTGCATTCACAGAATCACAGACACTCAGAGGGAGCTGAGATCTCAGGTTTCATGCTTGCCCATTTTTGAATCAACCTTTAGGAGACTTCCAGGGAGGGAGGAAAGGAAGACTACCCAACTCTACTTGGGAGAGTGCTGCTTATCTTTTTTTTTTTTTTAATAATAGCTTTTTCAAAATACATGCAAAGATAGTTTTCAACATTCATCCTTGCAAAAGGTTGTGTTCCAAATTTTTTCTTCTTGCCTCCTTTCCTTCTTCCTCTAGACCACAAGTAATCCAATATATGTTAAACATTGCAGTCCTTCTATACATATTTCCACAATTATCATGCTGCACAAGAAATATGTGATCTAAAAAGAAAAAACAATGAGAAAGAAAACAAAAAGCACTCAGATAACAAGAAGGTGAAAATACTATGTTGTGATCCGTTCAGTCCCCGCGGCCTCTTTCTGGAGACAGATGGCCATCTTCCTCACAAGTGATAGGGCTCCTTATCAAGAAAATTTCCCAGATGAAGTTCAAATTTGCTCGGAGTACGCCAAAGAGCAGCTTTTGAACATTTGCTGGCTGCCAGGCACTGTGCTGAATGTGAGGGATTAGAAGGAAGATAAAAACTCAGTCATTTCCCACAAGGAGCTCCCAAACTAAGATGAGAGGAGAAATGGGAACAATTCAGTTCATATCAGAGGCATAAAGCATGGATGGAGATCTCAGAGAGGAAGGCACAGGCGGGATATCATGGAAGGCTTTCTGTACAAGTTGGGATTTATGGTCAGTCTTGTGGGAAGCCACGGAAGGTATGAGGCAGAGGTGAAGAGGAAGAGCCTTCCAGGCACAGGGGAAAAGGGCAGGAGAAAGCCTAGGCTTCAGAGTGTTTATGGGCAGAGCTGGGAGACATAACTGTTGGTCTCAGATTCACATCACTCACAATCATGATTTGAGGTGGCCCAGACAGTTCATCTCTGTGAAACACATCCCGATTGCCAAAGGTCTGGACCTTTGCTGAAGCATGAGGGATGGAAGAAAGACATAGCCATCATGGGGAAGGTTCATCCCTGATGGGATTAAAAGGATAAGGTAGAGATTCCTGGGCCATAAAGGGTGGATAGGACCTAACAAATGAGAGGGGAATGGGAAATACATTCTGGGCTCTGAGGACAGTTTAAGCAAAGGCATGGAAGGAGGGCAGCAGTTTAGGGGTGGGCCAGCAGGGCTGTAGCACAGCATGTGTCCAATTGCCCCTCTGCCCTGTGGGTCTGAGGACTTGAGTTCTAATCCCAGCTGTACCATTTCCATGCAAGTTCAGAGACCTTCCAGAGATCTTGGAGTGTTGGAATTAATGAAGTGTTGGGTGTGGAATCAGAAAGCCCCAGGTTTGAAGATTGCTTCTCCTGAAGTCCTCTTTTGAAGTATCAAATTCAGTCTGAGTTTTACAGCTGTCTAAACCTATTCCCTTTCCAGTCTTCCTGCAAGTGACTCTTCCCCTGACTACGAGTGACACTGGACTCCTGTGATACAGCTCATTGTTTCCTTGGAACAGGAGCACAAAGCCGGTCTGGCACCGCTAAGATGTGCCAAACATCCCTTTGTAGAGAATCAGGACAAGATGGAGAGACCATGCATCTGGATTCGAGGTCTCCACCGGCTCTTTTTTGGTAGCTGTATGACTCCTGGCCAGTTTTTTCCCTCCTCAGACCCTGTTCTTGGTGCATTTTTTCAAGTCTTAGCTGACCCTTTCTGTCATCATTTGGGGTTTTCTTGGCAAAGATACTGGAGTGATTTGCTATTCATTCTCCAGTTTATTTTACAGATGAGGAAACTGAGGCAAACAGGGTTAAATTACTTATCCAGGGATAAATAGTTAATGTGTCTGAATCCAGATTTGAACTCTCAAAGATGAGTTTTCCTGACTCTACTGTACTACCTAAGTGTCTCAAGACATTCTGTTTATACGTTGGGTTCTTTATCTGAGGTTCATGGACCTCCAGGGGGAATCTGTGGAGAGATTTCAGAGGATCCACGAAGTTGAGGGAACAACTTTTTTTTTTAATTTATTTTTATTTTATTTTAATTTTTTAATATTTTATAAATTTTTATTTTTTATATTTATATATTTATATTTATAATATATTATAACAATATATAAAATATATTTATATTTTAATATTTATTTTTAATATTTTTATTTATTTTATTTATTTATTTATAATATAAAATAATATTATTTTATTATAAAAATAAGTTTATTTTTAATGAACTTCCTACTAAAGTTGAGCTTTCCATCTAATTATTTCAACTTTTTATTCTGAAAAGGGGTCTATGAGCTTCACCAAACTCTCTGCCAGAGAGTTTGCACCAAACTCCCTGTACCAAAGTGTATGAATCTCTGGTCACCAATGAGAAGGCTGGATTACCTGCAGTCTGAAGTCTCTTTGTTCTCAGGGACTGGGCCCAGAATGTAGAAGAACAGAAGAAAGTTCTCTTCTAGCCTCCTTCCCCATGTCCTGTTTCCTTCCCCTGCCCCTTATTTGACTTGGAATAGTCACTATCATGACAAACCTCAAATTCATCCTGCAGATTGGTTGCTTTTCTAATGAGCTATTTCCCATTGCTTTCTATTTTTTCCTTCTTTTAGTTTAGTTTTATTGTTTCTTGATTCCTTATACAATCACTAGCTTCCATTTTCTCAATTCTAATTTTGAAGGAGCTTTTTTCTCCAGTCAGTTTTTGTGCCGCTCTTTCCATTTAGCCAATGCTGCTTTCCAAGGCACTCTCCTCATTGGCTTTTCTACCTCCTTTACCCTTTGGCTTAGTCTGTTTTTGGAGATATTATTTTCTTCAGCATTTTTATGTCTCTTTTAGGAAGCTGTTGACTTGTTTCTTATGATTTTCTTGCATCACTCTCATTTCTCTTCCCATTTTTTTCCTATCTCTCTTCCTTGATTTTCAAAGTCCTTTTTGAGCTCTTCCATGGTTTGAGAGCAATTCATATTTTTCTTGAAGACTTTGTATATAGAAGCTTTGACCTTGTTATCCCTTTCTGAGTGTGTTTCAGTTTTCCTTGTCATCATAGTACCTTTCCCCGAGGCAATTGGGGTTAAATGACCAGGATCACACAGCTAGGAAATGTTAAATATCTGAGGTCAGATTTGAATTCGAGTCCTCCTGACTTCAGGGCTAGTGCTCTCTCCACTGCATTACCTAGCTGCCCCATAGTACCTTTTTAAAATCAGAATATTTTTCTCCTATCATACAACACATTATTTGAACTTTAACTCTTTATTAAAATTGGGCTTTGCTTGTCCTTTTTGTGATGGCAAGAAACTGGAAACCGAGTGGACACCCATCAGTTGGAGACTGGCTAATTAAGTTACGGTACATGAATGTAATGGAATATTATTGTTCTATGAGAAACGATCAGCAGGATGATTTCAGAAAGGCCTGGAGAGACTGACAGGAACTGATGCTGAGTGAAGTGAGTAGAACCAGGAGATCATTGTATGGCAACAATAAGATTATGTGATGATCAATTTTGATGGACGTGACTCTTTTCAACAATGAGGTAATTCCAATGATCTTGTGATGAATAGAGCCATCTACACCCAGAGAGAGGACTGTGGGAACTGAGCGTGGATCTCAGCGTAGCATTTTCTCTCTTTCTATTGTTGTTTGCTTGTATTTTGTTTTTTTCTCATTTTTCCCTTTTTTGAACTGATTTCTCTTGTGCAGCACGATAATTGGGCATATATGCAAGAATTGCACATGTTAAACATGTATGGGATTACTTGCCATCTAGGGGAGGTGGTGGGGGGAAGGGAGGGGAAAATTTGGAACACAAGGTTTCCCAAGGATGAATGTTGAAAATTATCTATGCATATGTTTTGAAAATAAAAAGCTTTAATTAAAAAAATAAAGCAGGACTTTGTTTCCAGGGTGGAGGGTGCACCACCCCGAGCTTCAGGGGTTTTGTGCAGTTGTTTTCAGAGATACTTCCAGGGACCTACAAGTTTTTCAATTCCCAAGGTGCTATGATGACAGGAGAAATGGATTTCCTACTCTCTTGGCCTGTGCTCTGGACTCTGAGTGACCACAAGCACGCTCTTCTGCCCTGGAACTGAGGAGGGTTCTTGTCCACTGGGGATGCAATCTCAAGTGTACTAGTACTCCTCCTCATGGGGACTGCCACTCGTGACTCTGAGCCAGCTTTGAGCATAGCAAAAACCACAGAGTCTTGCCTCAATGGTAGCAAAAAAGTGGTTTGACCCTTTGCCATCCGTGGGTTGAACGGGGGGAAGCAGCTGCTGCTGAGGCCGATTCAGGGGCTCCCAAGACCTGTTTCTGCTTTGCTGGGGATGTTCTGTACAGCCTGCACTGGACTATGCTCCATTCTCCCCCCAGAGAGCTGTTGTTTTGCTCCATCTTTTTGAGGCTTTGGGCTATCTAGAATTTGTTTAGAATCATTATTTAAAGGTATTTGGAGAGGGTTGGGAGAGCTCAGGGAAGCCCCTGTCTTAACTCTGCCATCTTGACTCCACCTCCTGTATTCTTTCTTTCTTTCTTTTTAAATCATAGCTTTTTATTTACAAAGCATGTGCGCAGGTAATTTTTCAGCACCGACCCTTGCAAAACCTTCTGTTCCAACTTTTCTCCTCCTTCCCCCCTCCCTTTCCCCTAGATGGCAGGTAGTGCCCTCCATGTTAAACATGTTAAAGTACATGTTAAATACAATATATGTATACATGTCCATACAGTAATTTTGCTGCACAAGAAAAACCGGATTTAGAAAGAAAAGAAAAAAAAACCTGAGATGGAAAACAATAATGCAAGCAGACAAAAACGGAGTGGAATGCTACGTGGTGGTCCATACTCATTTCCCAGAGTTCTTTTGCTGGTTCTAGCTGGTTCTGTCCATCATTGATCAATTGGAACTGAATTGGATCCTCTCATTGTCTTAGATATCCACGTCCCTCAGAACTGATCCTCATACACTATTGTTGTTGACGTGTATAAAGATCTCCTGGTCCTGCTCATTTCACTCGGCATCCTGTATCTTTCAATAGCCCCCACACTGTGAAATCTAGGAACAAGAAGGCTCCCCTTCAAAAGCTACGATTTGGGGGGATTCTCCAGGCAGGCGGACCCTCTCTGGCTAGGTGACTGCTTTCACTTCTGCTCCTGCTCCTACTCCCACACTCTTAGTTGTGCCCAAGTTACAATGAACCATATGCTTGTTGAGTCAGCAACAAGCTCAGCGCAGATGCTTTGGAAGCTGGGTTTTCTGGGATAAGAATGGCCAGGGCCAAGAAATCTGGATCCCTGAGATGTGGCAAAAGGAACAGCCAAACATGAACACAGGAGCAGAACAACAAATCTCAGCTGAAGGAAACCACTTCCTGGTGTCAGTTCCCACGGCACACAGACTTGCAAGACTCCAGGAAGACTGTCATGGAGAAGAGAGATCAGAGCTGTTTGTTTTGGCTCCGGGAGCAGAGTAGGAGGGAACTACGAAGGCCGAACTGGGCTACGTGTCCAGAATCACTTCCTAATGACTACATTGTGGTTATTGACGATTATTGATAGGCAATCATCGTCCATTAGTTTTTGCAATGATCCTGATGAGATATAGGAGGAGCAGAAGTACCACCACGTCCCTCCGCACCGGTGCACACTTTCCCCTCTAGAAGCCCTGTCCCTGTGGAGAGCTGCCTCCAGTTTGCCACCCTTCCTCCCACCAGGTGCGCTGTGAATGAGGCAGCCATTAAGGCTGGAGCCATTTGGCAACAGAAGCCCCTGCACTCTGCTTTTCTTGCTAAAGGGACCATCTCGCGTACCTCTACTCATGATAAGCAACTCTGGACAAGAGGCAAATCCCAACCTTCTGCTCAGCAACCACGAGAGCGCAGGAAGAGGGACACTTTAATGTCTTTAAATGATCCGGACTCATGCAGGCATGCCCTTGGTCTCTCCCTATGGTTCTCTGTCTCTGTCTCTGTTTCTCCCTCTCTGTCTCTTTCTCACCATGTCTTCGTCTCTCTTTTTGTTTGTCTCTGTCTCTCTCTGTCTTTCTCTCTGTCTCTGTCTCTGTCTGTCTGTCTCTGTCTCTGTTTCTCTCCCTGTCTCTCTCTCTGTCTCTGTCTCTTTCTATCTCTCTGTCTTTCTCTCTCTGTCTATCTCTCTTTGTTTCTCTGTCTCTCTCTGTCTGTCTCTTTCTCTGTCTCTCTCTCTGTCTCTCTCTCTGTGTCTCTGTCTTTTTCTGTCTCTCTGTCTCTCTCTCTGTCTCTGTCTCTTTCTGTCTCTGTCTCTCTGTCTGTCGCTCTCTGTTTCTCTCTCTCTCTCTCTCTCTCTCTCTCTCTCTCTCACACACACACACACACACACACACACACACACTCCCATCCAAACCGGGTTCCATCCCGGGCTGCACCCTCTAGAGCTAGGTGTGCCAGGTACGCCGTCAGCATGCAGAAGCAGGATGCAGAGCCAGAGCGCTGGTGAGCGATGGCCTGCAGGTGGGCAAGACCCGTATCCTCGAGCACAGAACTTCTCCTTTCACTACCGGGCCGCCCTCCTGGTGGAGGTCACCCTAATGGTGCTTCAGTGGGACTCAAACCGTAGTGCGCCTGCACCTCTGGGACACGGGGGCCGAGACGGATTCGAAACATGACAAGGGCCTGTCACCAAGAAGCCCCGGGAGCATTTAGAGTCTTCGGCGGCAGCAGCCGCTCACTCTCAAAGCAGTGACAAAGAGGGAAAGTGACGCAGGCTCTGCTTGGTGGCAAAGCGGCGGCGGCCCTTCTGTTAGCCAGGAAAGACGAGCTTCTCCACAGTGGACTCGAGATGCAGCAACTTTGTCAGAAAAATGGCTTTGTGGGAGCGTTTGAAACATAGCAAAGAAAATCGGAAGAGTGCTGGAGGCTCCGGGTGCCTGCTGGAGGCTCTGGGTGCCTGCTGGGGAGAGTGGCCTGCCGCAGACTGTGGGCACCGACACCGTTAGGCCACCTCTTCTTCCCCTCAGGCCCTCCAGCTGCTCCCCCTCTTTCAAGTCCCAGGCTGGCAGTTTGTGGAGATCTGGTGAGAGTGAATCCGCGGCTCCATCAGTCAGTGACTAGCTATTTATGGTTTCTTTGCAATGCCAGGAGAGGGAGACATATGCTTCCCAAAGCTCAAAGATGTGCCCCTCTGTCCTGCAAGGGAGAAAAACCGATTGACCCCTCCCCCCCTTGTTTTTTTTCTGAGGCAATTGGCATTAAGTGACTTGGCCGGGGTCACACAGCTAGGAAGTGTTAAGTGTCTGAGACCAGATTTGAACTCAAGTTCTCCTGACTTCAGAGCTGGTGCTCTATCAATTGACCCTTTTTAAAATTCACCAATTCAGTGTTTGCAATTTTCCAGAAAATTGCGTTTTGTATAAAATCCCAACCTCTTCTGGCCATAGCTGATCATCAGGTTAGAGCAGGGTTGGGGGCAAAGCCCTCTCATTCTTTGCCTTTTATAGCTAGGTGAGTGAAAGACACCGTGGTTGCTCATTGTCCCATAGGCCTTTGAAGCAGTGGTGGTGGTGCTAATCAGAGATTTCCTTCCTCCCAGCAGAAATAAGGCCTGGTCTGACTCAGCTCTTCAGAAATACACATCAAATGGCTTACCGTTATCCATGACAAAAAAGCTAATTGTGTGTCTTGAGTCCTTCCTCTTGCCTGTCCTCAGTAGTTTGTGTTGATGTTGAAAAGCAATGTAAAGTTTTGGGACTACCTGCCATCCCGGGGAGGGGGAGGGGAGGAGGAGGGGAAAAGTTGGAACAGAAGTTTTTGCAAGGGTCAGTGTTGAAAAATTCCCCGGGCATATGCTTTGTAAATAAAAAGCTACGATTAAAAAAAAAGAAAAGCAACGTAAAAAACTTCTCCTTCTAAGTGCTTTTCTATCAGCTTCTTCTAACTAAAGCTCCAGAGTTAACAGTGACTTGTAAAACACATACATACACATACACACACACACATACACACACAAACACACACATACACACACATACACATACACACACACACACACACACACACACACACACACACAGTGATCTAGTGAGGGGCTGTTCTGGGGAACTTGGAGCTCTATAAGCCTGCTAGTTGTTCTTTCTGGATAGCCCTCCACTCAGCCTTGTCTCTGGCTAGAGACCTCCAGAAACATGGGTCTTGCTGCTCCAAGGGGAGAGACCGATGGAACATTTACTTTAGGTTTTCGGGGCTGAATGCAACCTGTCCTAGGTCTTATTTGTAAAAACAGATTTGGACTCTGAGCATTTCCTCTCAAAGGTTGAAGAACACTTCTTGGCATTTATCCTCCACTGGTAGAGTACCGGCGTGATGACCATTCAAGCAGATGAGCCTGGCTCCGTTTCTTAAAGAAAAATCGATGTCTCATTTCATCGCAAGTTCCTGCCCAAGTCTCAGGGCAGCCACAGTTGTTTATCAACTGAACAACAAAAACAGTCAGTCCCAATAAGTAATGATTACCACCCAAAAGTTTCACGTGGTTATTTTATGTTCTTTGTCGAACTCATTCTGATGCAAAGAATCCATCGTTACATAAGAAGGAAATAATTACATTCTGGTGACTTTCATGTAAAGTGAATGAATGAATAATAGTTCGCTCACAAGCCAGAAGGGCACAGATTATAGTTACTCTGGAGAATTTGGGCCTTTAGGGCCCAAAGGGGAAATCTTTTGAGCTGGGGCCCACTGAACCAAACAGGACTCACTAATGTAACTTGGACATATCCTGGAAGAGGAGCAACTGAGCCAGTTAGATTCTTTAGAATCCATAATCAGTAATTAGACAATGCACTGTATAGATCACTTCATTACCCAATGAGCAAATCTTGGAGCGTGTGTGTGCGTGTGTGCATGTGTTTGTGTGTGTGTGTGTGTGTGTGTGTAGTTTTTCAGTAGAACTGCTCCCTTCTCACTCTCCATACTCACCTTTCTGCAGCTATTCCTGACCCAGAGCTGAGAAGGCTTTCTGCTCTTACCAAAGCAGACCCTTTATTCTCCTCTCTTCTCTGACACTGAGACTTCCCAAGGTCTCTTGAGCTTCCCCCCAATCAGAGTGACTTAATTTTGAACGAACCAGAATGCGTCCATTTGAATACTTCAGACTGTTTTTAACCAAGGAAGGTGTTTGATAATAAGATCACAAAAAAGTTCTCCTCCTCCTCTTAACAATATCAATAATAATTGCATGGAAATGGGATGCATAAGTGTTATTACCTTGATTTGTTTGAGTTCCCTTACTACCTAGAGAAGCCCAGACTGACCTGGCAATCCGAATCAGCCACAGGAGGCAGATTGATCATCTCTTAAGCTTGACATACCAGAGATCCTTTGTGGTGTTCAATTGCCGAACCCCGATCTCCTTCCAGTGTGCCAGCTGCCCTAGAACCCGTTCAGACTTGTTTTTGCCAAGCCAGTGAATTAAGGGATCTGTGGGGATCTCCCTGAACTCAAAAGGTATCGTATAATCTTTGGGAAGCAGCCCAGCCCAGGAGACCAATGGCTGACCTTGATTAGACTACAGATCGATTAATGTACCTTCCCCTCACCTACTTACAGTTTTTGTCTTTATAGTCCCTGCCGCCTAACCCCACCCGAGCTCAATTCAACCTATAGCTCCATTGCATGCCACGCACTTGAGAGAAACAAAAGCAGGCATACAGTTTAATTCTGTTTCTTTTTTAGATGGAACTCTAAGGTTGATACTGTATATACATATATATGTGCTTGTAAAGTGTTTTAATTATCTTCTCATTAGATTCTCACAACCACTTGTGAGTAAGTAGTACTGTGACCCTCACTTTAAAAGAAAGACAAAGGGATTCAGGGTCAAACACCTAGTAACTATATTCTGGAGCAGCTGGATAGAGGGTTGGATAGGTCTCAGGCATTTACCAGCTATGTGTTCCTGAGTAAGTCCCTTTACCCTATTTGCCTCAGTTTTTCATCTGTCAGATAAGTTAGAAAAGGAAAAGGGAAACCTCTTCACTATCTTTGCCAAGAAAATCCCAAATGGGGTCATGGTGAGCTGTTCCTGCCTAAAACAACTCAAGAACAATGACAAATGCTTTCTGAGGAAAGAATTGAAGCGAGGTCTCCTGTCTCTAGGCCCAGTCCTCTAGACACTAATACAAAGGCCTCGCTCTTTGGGTCTCATCCCAGAAATCGGCCTTTCTACACTCATCAGTTTCCCTGAGTCACAATGCTAGAAGCTGTAGACTTGATGCTATCACAAAATGAGACAGAAAAGTACAATGAAACGAAAGTGGCCACCTGCCAAGTGACATCAGCCCAGCTGAACTCATCCAGACAGTTACACAGAGAACCATCCCTTCCAAGCAATAAACTGGGAAAACATTTTTACATTCAAGGGTTCTGATAAAGGCTTCATTTCCAAAATATATAGAGAATTGATTCTAATTTATAAGAAATAAAGCCATTCTCCTAATGATAAATGGTCAAAGGATATGAACAGACAATTTTCAGATGAAGAAACTGAAACCATTTCCACTCATATGAAAGAGTGTTCCAAATCACTATTGATCAGAGAAATGCAAATTAAGACAACTCTGAGCTGTCAACTACACAGCTGTCATATTGGCTAGAATGACAGGGAAAGATAATGCGGAATGTCAGAGAGGATGCGGGAAAACTGGGACACTGATACATTGCTGGTGAAGTTGTGCACGAATCCAGCCATTCTGGAGAGCAATCTGGAATTATGCCCAAAAAGTTATCAAACTGTGCATACCCTTTGATCCAGCAGTGTTACTCCTGGGCTTGTATCCCAGAGAGACCCACATGTGCAAAAATGTTTGTGGCAGCCCTTTTTGTAGTGGCCAGAAACTGGAAACTGAGTGGATGCCCATCAGCTCAAGAATGGCTGAATAAATTGTGGTATATGAATGTTATGGAATATTGTTATTCTGTAAGAAATGACCAACAGGATGATTTCAGAAAGGCCTGGAGAGACTTACACGAACTGATGCTGAGTGAAATGAGCAGGACCAGGAGATCATTATATACTTCAACAACAATACTATATGATGACCAGTTCTGATGGACCTGGCCATCCTCAGCAATGAGATCAACCAAATCCTTTCCAATGGAGCAGTAATGAACTGAACCAGCTACACCCAGAGAAAGAACTCTGGGAGATGACTAAAAACCATTACATTGAACTCCCAATCCCTATATTTATGCCCACCTGCATTTTTGATTTCCTTCACAAGCTAATTGTACAATATTTCAGAGTCTGATTCTTTTTGTACAGCAAAATAACGTTTTGGTCATGTATACTTATTGTGTATCTAATTTATATTTTAGTATATTTAACATCTACTGGTCATCCTGCCATCTGGGGGGGGGGTGAGGGGTAAGAGGTGAAAAATTGGAACAAGAGGTTTGGCAATGCTGTAAAGTTACCCATGCATATAACCTGTAAATAAAAGGCTATTAAATAAATAAATTAAAAAAAAAACAATCTGACAGAAAAAAAAAAAAAGAAATGAACAGCAGGATGAATTCAGAGAGGCTTGGAGGGACTTACACGAACTGATGCTGAGTGAAATGAGCATTACTAGGAGATCATTATACACTTTAACAATGATACTGTATGAGGATCAATTCTGATGGAAGTGACTATCTTCAGAAATGACAGGATCCAATTCAATTCCAATTGATCAGTGATGTATAACAGAACCAGCTACACCCAGCGAAAGAACACTGGGAAATGAGTGTGGACCACAACATAGCATTTACACTCTATCTGTTATTGTTTGTTTCCTTTTTTGTTTTTCTTCTCAGGGTATTTTTACCTTCTTTCTAAATCCGATTTTTCTTGTGCAGCAAGACAACTGTATAAATATGTATACATATATTGGATTTAACAAATATTTTAACATATGTAACAAGTATGGGACTATCTGCCATCTAGGGGAAGGAGTGACGGGAAGGAGGGGCAAAGTTGGAACAGAAGTTTTTGCAAGGGTCAATGTTGAAAAATTACCCATGCTTATGTTTTGTCAATAAAAAGCTATAATAATAATAATAAAAGAGAATCATCCCTTCCCTTGCTCTATATGCTGGCATTTTGGACTGATCATCTTCAGGGGCCATTAGAGGATAGAGTCCTTTGGGTTCTCTTGGCTACAAAGGTTTGATACCAGCAGAGTGTCAGGGTATTGGTCCACCCAGACCATGGATCAACTAGACTATGAACCATCATTTCCTGCAATTAATTTTAGGTTTTCTCAGCTGGATCTGGGCACCAGTACATTTTTGAGACATCTAAGGTGGTATGAGGTCCCTCCCATGGTCACTGCCCACTAAACATTGGCTCTGCTTCCTCTCATCCACCCTCCAGCAGCACCCAGAATTGGATGCTAGGCAGAGTTGAGAGCTGGACCGAGAGTCCCCCCCTGTTTCTGGGTGCTGAGTCCCCTCACAATTTGTCGGCACTAGACTTGCCTGGTGCAGTGCCCACCACTGATCTAGGGCAGGGATTGGGAATGTCTCCCACTGAAGGGCTCATTGTCCTCTCCCCCTTTTCTTCTTTCCAGAACACTTTATGTTGGGGGGATTTTCTGCTGGTTCCCAGCCTCAGAAGTCAGTGGGAGCTGTCCAAGGTAGCTGTCGAGGTCAGGATTTCAAATGATGCTGAATCTAGTTCAGATTTTGACTTGAGGGAAGGATAAGTATTCTGTAGTCAAAGCAGGGGGAGTGTTAGGAATGGTGTCTATCCTTATGGAACAGAAGATGTCAGCCTGCCTCAAGTTACTTCTCACTCCAATCCATGCTGCACTTCACTACCAAAGTGGTTTTCCTAAATGCAGGTCCAATCATGTCTCCCCTCCCCAATACACCACAATGGCTTCCTCTTGCCTCCAGGATCAAGTGCAAAATGCAATTCAAGCCTCTCAGAACCCAGCCTCACTTCACCTTTCTAAGTTATTCTCTTGTTATTCTTTAATTTAGTCTCTGGCCTCCTGGTTGTGCCGTGAACAAGACACTGCCTTCTTTGACTCTAAGCTTTTTTTCCTGACCATCTATCAAACCTGAAATGCTCTCTCTGGAAAAGAGGAAACATTTGACAGATCTCCCTGTCTTCCTTTAAATTCTAACTGAACTCTCATCTTCTCCAAGAAGCTTTCCCCAAACATTCTTTAATCCTAGTTTGTTCCTTTTGTGGCCTATTTCCAATTACCCTGTACATACTTTACTTTGTACACATTTGTTTGTATGGTGTCTCTCCCGTCAGATTTTAAGCTCCTTGAGGACAGGGACTGTCTTTTGCTTCCTTTTGTATCCCTGGTGCTTACCACAATGTCTGACATGTAGAAGGTGCTTAACAAGAGTTTATTGATTGAGGAACAGATTTGTAGTTGGAGGGGACAGTAGTGCTAAGCTTAGGATTATGAATGAGAAGTACAGGTGAGCTAAGTCAGGGCTGGTTTGTGGGAAGTGCTAGCAGTAGGCTGGTTTGGGCATTCAAAGGCAAACACAAAATACTGCCCTCCAGGAGCTTTGATTCTCCTAAATGGACGCTACTACATCTTTGATAAAAATGGAGCAAAAGCAATTGAATCTTCATGAATCTCCATTTAATTCCCCTTTAAAAACTAATTTATTTTCACTTAGAGATGGCTTGCTCTTTAGACTGCCTCGTCACCACACCAGCTGCCTAGCTGACCTCAGGATGGTGATATCCTTACCCTCCTTTCTGGATGAATTAGTGCCTGACTAGGATCCCCATTTCTTGAGAGGCTTTGGTCATGCTTCCCCCTTCACTACCAATTCAACTCTCTCTCTGTCTAGCCTTCCATCTCCTCATTAATTTCTTCGTCTTAGGGGAGCATTGCCTTTGCCCCAAACTGTACCAAAAAAATCAACCCAAGGACAAGAGGAAAACCTATTTCCCCAAGAAAGTGAAGGATCCATGTGGCCTAAGACCACCGAGAAGAGTATTCCTGAGAAACCAGTAAGGCCATCAGAAAGCCCGAGAGTGGGAACCTTGGAAGCCTTGGAGAGAGGCAGCAACTAGCAGCTACACCCCTGCATGGAGCATGAGCATTACAGGGGCTTCGACGTCCCTAACGTGCTGTCCTGAGATACCGAGAGAATAATAAAGATGTAGCATTCTGAACTTCCAAGGTTTAGGGGGGTCTGAATCTCAGGAACTGAAGTTTTATGCAAGAAGCAGGGAACCTAAGGTGAGACTTTCAAACACTGGGCTAGAAACATTTTGAGAATGGGGTCTGGCCTAGCAAAAAGCCCCAAATGAGACACTAAGACTAATAGCTAGTTAAGTAGACAGGTAGATGGCTAGATAGATGATAGATAGATAGGTAGACAGACAGATGTTGGGATAGATTGCTAGATGAGAACTAGTTAGATGGTCATGTAGAGGAATATGTTGGAAGAAAGAGCAGTAAGCACTCAGTATATGCTAGGTACTGAGAAAACAAATATAAGAGAACAAGATGATCCTCATCTCCTCTAGTCTGGCAGCACCCCTCCCATTGGGAGGGGAGGGGTTGGTCTGCCTGCTTTAGTTCTCTCTCCTCCACTCCATCCTTCTTCCAATCAGCAAAGTGATTTTCCCAAAGCTCAGATATGACCATTTCACCTTTCTACACAATAGACTCCACTTACTTCATCACCTCTAGGGAAATAACCCTTCAAAACCTACCACCTCCTCCTACCTTTTCAGTCTTTTAATATCTCACTCTCTAATATATACTCCTCCATCCAGTGCCACTGCTCGCTGGCTATTTCACAAACCAGACCCTCCATCTCTGGATATCTTTTCTAGCAATTCCTATGCCTGGAATGCTTTCTTTCTCTTTCTCCTTCCATCTACTTCTCTCTCAGGCTTTCTTCAAATCTTGACTAAAATCCAGTCTTTTTGAGTTCAACCATATTCCTTCTATGACCCAAATATGCTTTGGATACCTATGCCAGGGAGAGAAAATTCAAAGAAAGTGATGGGCCATTTCCTTAATGAATATTGATGCAAACTTGTAAAATAAAATGCAAGGAATTTAAATAGCATTTTAAAAATGCATTAAATGCATTTTAAATGAAATGCAAAATGCAAGGAAACTACAGCAATATATCACAAAGGTTATGCATTATGACCAGGTGGAGTTCATAGCAGGCATGGAGGACTAGTTCAGTAACAGACAAACTATCAGTGTAACGAATTATATCAATAACAAAAACAACACAAATCATATGGTAATCTCGAGATGCAGAAAATTTTTTTTTGACAAAACACAACATCCATTCCTGTTTAAAACACAGAAAAAAAATAGGAATAAATGGAGCCTTTCTTACAATGACAAGTAGTCTTTATCTGAAACCAAGAGCAATCATTATCTGGATTGAAATAAACTAGAAACCTCAGTAAGGCCAGAATATAATCCAATATTGCATTAGAAATGCTACCTCGAGGTCTGATTCCTCCAAATTCTCCTTCAAACAATCTTGCAATAATACCTTAGAAGCCGTTTTGGAGTGTCAGCAGGAAAGTCCTCTCTCCCTGGGGTGGGAGGGGAACATAGTACACAAACAATCCAATGGCAAGCCACACCCAGAGATTCCTCCGAAAATCAGCCGGGAGACCTCGTCTCCAGGGCAGGCCAAGGGAGGCCGCTCCCTTCCTGTGAACGTGAACACCTAGCAAACAAGTTTGGAGCAAACATTTCTCCACTCTAGCAGCAGAGCCCAACCTAGAGAAGCAGAAGAAGAACTGGGAAAAGGAAATTGTAATGCTGGAGAAACTGAGGCAAGATAGAAATTAGAGAGTATTTAATAATTTATTTAATGGAGAGATTTACAGGGACCAAATGGATCCATGGTCTGATCCCAGGACTGAATGAAACTATCGTCTCCAAGAATCCAGCAGACAACGTGAGTTCTCAAAGACATATATACACGGCTCAGATGCAGGGGGTAGACTGAGGCAGGGGTGGAGTCAGGGCGCTGAGATCGGGAACAGGACTCTGACACGATGGGGTGAGCCACTGGAGATGAGATGATATAATCAAGGGGAGGCACCCTGGACACGGGGAGAGGCATCTTGATAAGACAGTATCTGACATTCCAGTATCTTGGAATGGGGAGAGGCATTCTGATATTCTAAAACATAAGATCTTTTATCCTTACCAAATATGCTGATTGCGAGGGAGGGGTAGTTTCCTAGGACTGAGCAGAATAATTATAAACTGAGGAAGAACAATTAGGGAAACTGAGGCAGGATAACAAAAGAGAACTGTGGCATAACAAATTAGTGCAAGAGAATCCCATGGAAAAGATTAATAGGTTGGTAAATCAAGCATAAAAAAAGTGGAAAATAATATACAAAGATTCATGGAAAAAAAACAGCTCCTTAAAAATAGAATCGGCCAAATGGAAAAGCAGCACTAAAGTTCCCTGAAGAAAATAATAGCTTAAAAATTAAAACTGAACAACAGGAATCTAATGACTTCGTGAGATATCAAGAAATGATAAAGCAAAATCAAAAGAATGAAAAAATAGAAAAAATATAAATTTTATCATTAAAAAAATTGATGTGGAACATAGTTCCAGGAGAGATAACTTAAGATAATTGGAGTCATGAGGAAAAAGAGCCAGAATATCTTATTTCAAGAAAAACTTCTCTGATATCCTAGAGACAAAGGAGAAAACAGAAGTGGAAAGAATCCACCAGTTACCACCTGAAAAAGATCTCAGAATGAAAGCTCCCAGGAATTTCATACCAAATATCAGAACTCCTAAGCCAAGGAGAAAATACAGTAAGTATCTAGAAGAAACAAATCTACTATTCTGGAGCCATAGTCCCATAAAAGCTATGATGAATCTCTTTGCTAAGTCCTTTTCAGAACTAAACCCATTATGAGGCTCTGTCTCCCTCCCCCTCTGTCATAGTGTCTTCCCTTTAATGGCATCTTTTTCCTTACTCTAGCTAAATCTGGTGTCTGCCCCACTTTTCTGTGGATTTAGCCTATCAGTCAGTGGCATACTTACACCTAATGGCATAATTCCTTTCTCCTGGTTAATTGTGAGTTCCACTAGGATGCTTGTCTTTTCCATTGTTAATTGTTAAAAACCCCTTTTCTTATTCATAATATATGTATGTATATACACAGATACACACCTATGTAGACACATCCATATATATGCATTATGTCTTATTTCCTATCTCTGCTAACTCTTCTACTTTATTTCTACTCTCTAATTTGTCCTACTCTTAATTAACCTCCATACCCTCACCCTTGCCCCAAGGATCCCTCCCTTATCCTCTCCATTGATCCTTTCCCTCCTCTTTATCCCTTTTACATAAACCTATACCCTTTATTCCACTCTATTAATCTACACACAATTCTACACCTGATTTTTTTCTTCTCCTTCTCCCCTGATTTATTTATAGATTTTGGAGAGTGCTATATTCTTCTTTGTATATCTCTATCATTGTCTCATCTAATTTCCAATGTGAGCAGGATTTCAGAATTACCAACTCTCCTGTACTGTCGAATTCCTCTATGTCAGTTCCTGCTCTTGCATCTCATTAGTACAGCATAATTACTGCTTTTTACCTTTTCCTACATGGTTTGGCTTTCTTAGAACCACATCACACTCGGCTCTATTGCAGTCTTTCTTTTGGGTTGTCCAATTGCTAATGACAATCTTAGAGATATGGTTTACATTTCCATGTGAAAACAGAACTAGTTTGTCCTTATTGCATCCTTTGAAATTAGTCTTTGTTCTTATATGTCAAATTTTCTTTTTTTTTAATTAACTTTTTTTTATTATAGCTTTTTATTTACAAGTCATATGCATGGGTAATTTTACAGCATTGACAATTGCCAAACTTAATTTTTCCCTCCTTCCCCCATCCCCTCCCCCTGATGGCAGGTTGACCAATACATGGTAAGTGTGTTAAAGTATAAATTAAATACAATATAAGCATTATGTCAAATTTTCTCTGGAGTTCAGGTTTGTTTGCGACAAAATCTCAAAAATCTGATAATTCATTGAATGTCCATTTTTAAATTCAATATTATACTTAATTTTGCTCTATATATTTCTGGCTGCAACTTTAGATCTTTAGATTGTTGATATACCATTCCAGAACTGACAGAGTTTTATTGTAATCAATGTTAGGTCTTGGGTGACTCTAGTTATAGCTCCAGGATATCTAAGCTTTTTTTTCTTGTAAAGTTTTCCTTTAATCTGGGGGTTTCAAAATTTAGCATTGATGTTGTAGGTTTTCCTTATAAGATCTCTTATAGATAGTGATTTTTTTCTATTTCTACTTCCTTGTTATATCACTTTAGGACAGTTTTCTTTGATTATTTCTTGTACTTCCCTGTCACCAGGCTTTCTATGGTTAAGGTTCGTTTCTGTTTTTTGTTCATTTTCTTTCCTTTTTTGGTATTTCCTTTTTTTTTTTTTTTTTTTTACTTTTATGGTCAAGCTCTGTTCCTGGAGTAAAAGGAGCACTGTCCTATGCTTCCTGTGCAGCTCTGAACAGTGACTTTAAAGCACAGGGGCCCCTTGTTTTTTGCAGGGAGTGACTTTGCCTGCTCTTTTCAGGAAACATTCTGGATTCCCAGAGTTTGCCTTCTAAGCTGGGACTGGAGGCTGTCCCATTGGTCTGCTCCTGTACTTAGCCAGGACCGGAATCATTTTCTTCCTTAGGAATTTGGATCTCCCTTTTCTAGTTGGATAACTTTCCTTTCTTGTTTTTCTTGAATTGTTCTTATTTTTTCCTTAGTTTTCCCTCAATCTACCTCATTTGATTTTTAAAGTCCTTTTTGAGTTCTTCTATGAATCATTTTTGGGCAGATAACCATTTAGTATTACTCTTTAGGACAGGCAAGAATTTTTTTCTATCAGTATCCTCCTCTGAAGATGAACCCCAGTCTTCCCTATTTCCATAGTCACTTTCTATACTTTAGTTCTTTTTCTTTAGTCTACTCATTTTTTAAAAAGTAAGAAATTGTTAGTGTAATCACCTCTAGTTCTGGTTTAAAGGGGTGGGGAGTGGGATAGTACTTCTGACTCCACGTCTTTCCTGAGTTTTCCCCTCTCAAAAACAAGAACTCCACCCTCCTGTATGCGTCCATAGTCTGCAGCTTCCCTGACTCTGCTTCTGCACTTACTGGGTGTGTGCTCTTTTCACAGGGCAGCTACTCACAGCTGGGCCTGGCCCTTCTTATCAGTAGAAGTTCCTTCAGTCTTCCTGGAATCAAACCCTGAACTTTCCACACTGTCTGGAAGGTGAAAGTCCCTGTGGCTGAAACAGAGGCTACCTTCAAATCCAACTAGCCTCAGGGCTCTCTGTTTGCTGTTTCAGAAGAGCTAGTCTGGAACTATTTACACCTCACAGGGGCCAAACTTCTGTCCAGGGGTCTTTCTTTGGATCTCCTCCAGTTGTCTCAGGAGCACCACTGTTCTGCCCCAAATCTTATTTGTTTTTCACCTTTCTGACACCCTGAAGTTCGATTTTGTTTTGTTTGTAGGGAAGATCTGGAGAATTTGGAATTTTCTGACTATTCAGCCACCTTCCTCGAATCCTCTCAATGAACCTATTCTAGAAAAGGAAATTGAACAAGTCATAAATGAACTACATAAAGAAAAATCCCTAGATGAGCTCTATCAAACAGTTAAAGAACAATTATTCCCCCACTATTTGACAAACAGGTAAAGAAGGAGTCCTACCAAATTCCTTCTGTGACACAAACATGGATTTGCTTGGAAAGACTCAAATGAAAGTGAAGTGAGCAAAACTAGGAGGCTGTTAGTAAGCAGTAACAGCAATATTGCACAATGATCATCCGTGAATGACTTAGTTATTCTTAGTACAACAATAATCCAAGACCGTGCCAAAGATTTGTGATAAATAATGCTGTCTACTTCCAGTGAAAGAACAGATGCAGTCTGAATGCAGACCAAAGCACGCTTTTATAAATTTTATTTTTCCTTTTTTGGGGGTTTCTTTTTGACTGTATGTGTTTTTGAAATAACACGGCTAATATGGAAATGTGGCTGCACATATATAGTCTATGTGAAATTGCTTCCCATTTCAGGGCAGTGAAAGGAAAGGAAGTGGGAGAGAGAATTAGGACATCAAAAGCAGTGATGTCATTGGTCCTAGTTGGGAGACCATTGCTCCATGATATCTAATTCAATGGCTTTTCCTTGTCAGGTTTTCCTTTGGCACACCAGTAGATGGCAGAGTTGATATACAAAAGAACTTTGGCTGGTTCTAGTGTTCTGGGCCAAATGGATGAGTAGAACCAGAACACTGTACACAGTAACAGCAATATTCTAAGGATATTCAGCTGTGAAAAATTTAGCTATTCCAATCAACACAATGATCCAAGAGAATTCCAAAGAAGAACCCATGATGAAAAATGTGTGTGTGTGTGTGTGTGTGTGTGTGTGTGAGAGAGAGAGAGAGAGAGAGAGAGAAGGAGTAGGAGGAACTCTGAGTAGAGATTGAAACTTTTTTTTAAACTTCTTACTTTTTTTGGAGTTTTTTGCGTGTGTTCTTTTGCAATATGGGTAAAATGAAAATGTTTTATTTAATTTCACATGTGAAATCAATGTCACATTGCTTGCTTTTTCCAGTAGTGTGAGAAAGACAAAAAAGAAGAGAATTGGGAGGAATTTTAAACTTAAAAAAAAAATGAATTTCAAAAATTTTTAGCTGAAATTGAGAAATATTTAACTAAATATACTTAAAAACAATTTATAAGGGGAAATAATGGAAAAAGGTAGAAATGAAGAGAAAATAATTCACTCAAATCTCAAAATACATTAGGAAATAACAATCAATCCTATTTGGTATTGGTTAAAAATAAAGAAGTAGGTCAGTGGGACCTCATAGGGAAAGAAAGAAGAATTAGAAACAATGGAACCCAATAACCCAATGATTGATAAGAGAGAAAACAAAACTTACTTAGGAAATAGCTCCTATTTTATCAAAACTGATGGGAAACATTAGGAAGCAGTCTGACAGAAATTAGACTTAGATCAATATCTTATGCCTTATTCCACAGGACATTACAAATAGACACTTGACCTTAATATTAAAGATAATGTTATAAAAAATTAGAAGAGAAACAGATGTGATATCTTTCACAACTATGAGTAGGAGATGCAAGGATAGTGACAATGAAACTGAAAACCTCCTGCACAAACAAAATTAATGCACCAAGGAGATGAAAGGAAGTGGATCAAATGGGGATATAAAAAATCTTTTCATCAAATTTCTCTGATAAAAACTTTCTATCTAGGATATGTAAGCAATTAGTAGCATGTATATATGTACATAGGCATCTCACTAAATACCATTCTCCATTAATAAGTAGTCCAAACATAAAGTGCAATTTTCAACAAGATTACTTTTTCAACATTTTCAAAAGATTACTCTCAAGCTGTTAATAACCATATTAAGAACAGGGTCCTCTGGGCTAATTTGTTAAATAGAAGTGTACCACTGGGGCTGAGCTTGACAGGCCTGGATAGAAAAAGTCACTGAGAAGGGAGAGGAAGCAGGGTTGTTACTTCTGCCTTCTAACCAGAAAGCATTATAACCATACTCGTTATTGTTAGCATGAGCCTAATCGAGGCCACTGTGAGGAATGTTCAAATTACTGAAAAACTGCTTCAAAGTATGTAATCAATTTGCTTTCTGCCTTGCCTGTCTGTCGATGTCCATGTATAGAATCACCATTTGGGTTGTTGAAAAAAGAGATTTGTTATGACTTGTGAGTTATCTTTACAAAACTATTAGTCTCTGCCTTGCCTCGTTTTGTCCTCCACGATCAAATTCGCATGTTCTTCCCATTATCTTTTTTTTCTTCCCATTATCTTTTGATCGTTGAGTGTGATCTAGGTATTACTTCTAGGAGATATTGTACGTCTTTGTAGAACTGATCCACTTTGGCCTCCCTGGCATAAATGATTGGGGCATAAACTTGTATGACTGATATTTAACAGTTTGCTTTGGATTTGAATAGATGCCATTTTGGATGTTATACACCAATACTGATTGTTTTGACCCTTTCATTGAGTACAAGGGCTACTTCATTTCTTCTAAGGGATTCTTGCCTTGGTCGTGTGAATTAATTTCACTCATTCCCTTGTGTCCACAGTGACATCTTCAGTCTTTCCATCTCCTGTTTGACCACATGCAGATGTATGTTGGTACATATATCTTATAGCTCAGGTTCCTGTATGGTAGTCATCTTTCAGCATCAGACTTTCCCTTTGTCATTAGATGCATCCACAAATGAACTTTCAGTTTTGGCCCAATCACTTCATTATACGAGAGCTACTTTTAGCTGCCCTCCATATTTCCCCAGTAGCATATTGGCCCCCTACAGACCTAAGGGGCTTATCTGATGTCATCTCTTTTATCACTGCCTTTTCATGGTGGAAGGGTTTGTGTAACTCAGTGAAACTAGGAGCTTTGTCGGACAGATTACTCAAGACAGAGAGATCATAGTGCAGAGTTTTGGCAAAAGTTGATCCCCTGGAGAAGGAAATAGCAAACTATTCTAATATCTTTGCAATGAAATTTCATAGGTAAATGAATTTTATAAAGATTTTATAATAGACTCATATAAAATAACAGTTTTGAAATTTGTAGAAGTATCGTCCAGTTCTCCACTCTAAAGCATCTCAGAAAGAGAAAAAAAAAAAAAAAAAGACTTTGGAAACAGTTTTCATCACAGTTCAAATTGTTCCATGTCCCTTGTATTTCTATATTTTTCTTAATGGTCATCAAAACAACCTTTCATTTCCAGTTTTCCAGAAACTCTGGCAACCCCTAATTTCTGGTCTATCAGACAAGAAGAGATCTGAATTATCTGGCTCTGATTAAATATGTCTTCATTTAAAGCTCCTTTGGGAACTATTCAGTGGGTTCAAAGGGAAGTTCTATTCGGGCTTTGACAAATCAGAGAGTTGGAAGGAGGAGAAGTGTGAAGAAGAGAAATAGGAGAAAGACAAGGAGATCCTGAGCAGATGGCATTAAAAGAATAAGCATTCTCTAAATATATGGATTTAACTAGATAGCTGCTGTATTTCTTTGAACTCTTTCATTCTGTGATGCTAGAGTTCTCTGAAGAAGGACTTGAGCTGAAGGAAGAAGAGAAGAACGAATCAAGGAGAAGAAAAAGCTGAAAGAACAAAGAGAAGTGGAGGACTCAGGCTGAAGGGGGGGAAAGGAGCAGATCAAGGCTGTCACACATTCTTGTTCACCTTTTCCTCCAAAGGACACCTGATGTCTGGAATATATGAGATACTGGTGCTTGCATCAGTGTGGAATATTGCACTCATTGGAAACCAGCCAATGAGGGAGGATGAAAATCTTAGAGTGTTCCTCCTCCCCCCAGTTTTCCCTGTCCCATCCATTTTCCCTAACCTTGGTACCCAGGCTCATTCTGTGCTTTAGAGTACATTCTCTGTGATTGTACTTCCATTATCTGCATATTTAAAAAATAAGTTAATTGGCCAGTGCCTGGAAAACGCCCATTAACTTCTGCAAATTATTCCCTTTCCTTTTCATTAATCAATCAACAAACATTTAATAAGTACTCAATCTGTCTCTAGAATTATCTCCTTTTGTGTCTTCAGGATTTCTTTCAAGGGAGTTTCCCCTGGCTGCACAGCATGCATCTCTTCTAGTGTTTCCTGCTCACCTCTCCTTCCCTTTGGGCTTGAATGACAAAGCCCCTGCCATATCCATTTTTTATCTGGTCCTCAGCAAGGATGCTGTCTTTTTTTTTTTTTTTTTTCATTTTAAGCTGTTGTCGAAGAAATGCTTACCCTTCCTTCTCCCCTTTAGCATCATCGCTAAGTAAATGGCTATATTTGGCATCTAAGAGTATCATTTTTGTGAATAGTTGATTTGTATGAATGGAAACACAATGCTTGGGACTCAAGAAGTAAAATGGCTAGGGAGAAAATGAATTAATCCACAAAAGAAATATTCCCAGGATTTTTATTTATTGATTTATTGCTGAGGCAACTGGGGTTAAGTGATTTGCCCAGGGTCACACAGCTACTTAGTATTAAGTGTCTGAGATCAGATTTGAACTCAGGTGCTCTTGACTTCAGGGTTGGTGCTCTCTCCACTGCGCCATCTAGCGGCCCCTATTTCTAGGATTTTGAGAGAATCAGAATGCTCTAATTCCAGAGTGGTTTTTCCTCTTGGAATCTATCTCCCATGTGAGAGTAGGTGGGGAATAGGAGAGTGAGTAGGTATCCGCACACCCATAAGAGAGGCGTGAAATGCTACCATTGTAGGGGGTTCACTCCACTCAGCAATTAGACACAGATGAGAAACACAGTGGGAAGATTCTACCCATAGTAGCATGTGCCAGAGATAATTTAGTCAGCGAGTCAATAACCATTTATTAAGCTCCAAGGAGCAGGTCCAATGTTCTCCCTATGAGAGAAACTTCATGAGGAAGGAAAATGTGTTCACCCACCTCCCCAAATCCCAATTTTCTTTCAGATTATTTAAATTGTCAGAAATTAATGGGATGTCATTTGATCTTTTTACCATTTCCAAAACCAGTTGCCATTATAACTGGTCACAGTCAGCTTCCGAGCATCTACTTAAGAGGTTCCTGCAGGGAAATGGAGAGTGAAGAGGGAATGGTGGAACCATATAAAATTCTCTTCCTTCTTCCTTCTTCCCTTTTTCTTTTTCCTCCCCATCATCTTTTGCATCACAATGTAAGTGCATTTTTATGGGACCCTTCCATTTGCTCGGAGAAACAATGCACACAATAGCCCAGGCACAAAGACAAGGCAAGGGCTGCTACTCCCATGTTAGAGAAGAGAGACAGCGGCCCAGGCCAAAGAAGAGACTTTCCCAACCACACAAAGCAAGAAATTTGCAGAACTGATTCACATTTGAGCCCAGATCTTCTGAATCTAAGACGAGTGCTCCTTTTGAGGAGGATAGTGTAATGCCAAAGTTCCCTTTTAATGGGGTGCCCAGTTCCTCCAATTGTCCTATTTCATAATTTTGCCTTAAGGTTATGACCGTCCCCTCTTAATGGTTGAGATAAAGGTTTTATAGACATTCCTTAATATCATTAGAATATCAGTAACCTCCTTCTATTCAGTTATCCCCACCTAGGTCCCTCCATTGTTGTTATTCCATAAAAGGCTCCCTGCCTAGAGACTTGGGGCTAGACTCTTTGAGATGCTAGTCTCGTCTAGCCCTGGGATCAACATGGATCCCAGTATTTCTCTCCATTTAATAAATTATTGAATTGGTCTCTAATCTCTGTCTTGCTCAGTTTCTTTGGCATTACATTTGGAGGCTCCCCAGTGAGATAATTAGAAAATGAGCAGGATTAGAGATGAGACTCTCAGGTCTCTGCCTTGGGCAGGGTGGCTGCGAATCTGAATTCTTGGCCTGGAGAGGTCGGGCCCTCCTGGATTTTTTTTCCAGAGCCTCCAGGAAAGAGAGCAGTTTCCAGCCGCAACAGCCTGATGGTAGACAATCCCATTACAGGAGAGTAAGTTTGTCTGGGTACCTTTTGGGGCACCATCTGGTTATGTTTTAAGACTTGTTTTGTTTGTTTGGTTTGGTTGATTAGTGAATAACCGGACGCGGTTGTCACTTGGGGTGCCCTTTTTGGGGGTGCCATTTGCTTGGTTGATAAGTGGCCTACCGGACGCAGGGGTCGCTACTAGAGTGTGAAATATGGAATTTTGGACAAGGTAAAAGACTTTTCTTTCCTTGTCTTGTGGTGGACACTGCAGGCATCAAGACTGCAGTCGTTGTTTGGAGCTCTTGGGAGCTCTGGCACAATTCTTTAGGAACTGCTGTGGGTTTATCTCTAAAAAGAGATATGAGGGAGGCTGCAAAAGTTGGGAAAACTAAGTTTTTACTTGTCTGCAATCTAGACACTCGGCCGCCTCAAAACTCTTTTCCTGGAGCAGATGCTTTGCTTGAGGAAACTCTTTCTGTCCAACTCTTTTCCAGAGACAAAGCCCTGTCCTTTGCATCTCCATGCATTTCTAAGAGAGGTCCTCCCACTTCTTCCATGGAGTGGGAAGTATATACATTTGAAAATGGGACTCAGTTTCCCTGTTTGGGTCATCCTGTGTTAGTTAGAGTAATGCCGGCCCCTCCCGCTTTTGCATGCTCAGGGGGCTATCTACAGGGACTGGGGTTTTAAAATGCCATTTGGTTTGGCTTTAATGTTAGTGTCCTACTGAATGTTGTAATTGTGCAGTCTAAGTGTGATCAGTGTTCTGTATGTCTTGTATGTTATTGGACAGTCTAGTTGTGCTCTGTGTTCTATGTGATTTTTGTGAAATTGTTTGTAATTTGTTTGTCTGTTTCGGTAACTTAAGAGCTCTGTTAAATTTAAGAACAATGATCAAATTTGGGAATTGGTCATTTCAATACTGAACTCCAGCTGGTGGAAACATTTGATTAGGAATTTAAAGATGATTCTAAATTTGGGAAATGAATTGGTTTTCCTTAAGTACAAGATCTTAAAGGAACAATAACTTGTTAAAGAAGTTCTGTTAACTTGCCTGAAAGAGGTCATGTGCCTCTAATTTTACTTAAAGTATGTAACAAGGACTTTTCTGAAAGCTTCATCCCTGGCCAAGCTGGGCTTAGGAGAAGTCCATTGGGAATAATGGCCACATGGGGCCAGGAGGAGAGAAAGAAACTATGTTGTTTTATTATTTGAAATGAGATAGAAACGGACTATATGCTTTAAATCCTGCTCTGCTGGACATGTAGGTTTTACAGGATTCCCCTACCCACCCACTGATTTCTGCTACTTTAAATGTTGGGTGGGGTAGGGATCTTTTGTAAAGATTTAAACTCTTACCCTCCCCTCCCACTGCTGCTACTTCAACTAAAGGAGCCATTTAGTTAGCTTGGAGTGAAATTTAGTTCAACTTTGCTCCCCACCCTTCCAATCTGGTCATCGGTAATCATTATATCCTAAATACTTGAGCAAATAAGTATTTAGTCTGGTCATCTATTGGTTACTAGATATTGTGTTTGGATATTCAAGTTTGTTTTTTTTTTTTTTAAGGTTTATAACTAATGAGAGGCCACATCTTGTAGCAGTCCTTGTGGACTGGTCTTTCTATCTCAGACTGTTCTAACTTTTCTTTGTTAGATTTGTTTTTATTTCTAGATTTGGTCAAATTGCAGGTATATTGACTTGCTTCTGGGACCTAGATCAACCTTTGATTGTCAGCTCGCCACACTACAGAGCCATCCCCCTCGTGGACTGAGCATCGTCCCTGTTCAGCATGAAGAAGCAAATGACAACCATCACCCACTTTTCCTGATATAATTTGGACTGATGGGGGGGAGTGGAAAAGTGGTCAACTTGTTAGAATTTTCACTGTATTACTATGCTGTGTTTAAGACTTGGGATGGAAATTGTTAAACTTGTGTAACTATTGCTGTTATGTTTGATCTGTTATGTATATGCATACGTGTATGATTTATATGTGGGATGGTCATTTGATAATTCCTTTCCAAAAAAAAAAAGGGGGGGGGGGAGGAGAAGAAATAGGAAATTGGAAAACTGGTATCTTGCTAGTTCAGATTTAATTGGAAGTCCTTTACTCCTTGCTTAAATTTACTAGACTAAGATTTGCTGGTTGTGCTTTACCTTGGAAATCCCTTATTCTGTTGGAATTGCCCTGGCAGACTCAGTTTTGGGGGATTATTTTGTAGAAACAACCAGAAATTGGATACCTGTCTTGGAACTGGCAGTCTCTCTGAGCTGTTTCTCCGCTCCTGTTACCCCAGATCCTTAATTAGTATTTCAGCGTATTTAAAAGAACCTTGTTGATATCGAGGCTTCTAAAAGTTTGGGGTTTGCCTGCCTTGGTCTAACGGTGCATAATCTGCATTCTAGTAGTAGCCCTGTTTGTTCCTCTGGGTGGGACAGGTGGGGCTACTCCAAGCCTCGCCCTTCTCTTCTGGAGCCTGATGCCCCTCTGAATGGGCAACTGCCTTGAGCCTGCTGCTCTCTGTAAGCAGAGGCCGAGTCATGCACAAATGACCACAGCTGTCCATATGCTCCCCAACGGCAGAGGATCTGACAATTGATTGTCAGAAATAATTGAAATAAGGAACTTTGTGTATTGCTGATTAATTCTGGGATTATCAGGGAGAGATTTGACCTACCATAAGTCCTTGCATTGGTCTAGCTTTATTTGGATTTACTTCACATAGGGTTGTTCAAATTATAGTGCTAAGGCCTTCTAGAGGAAAGTAATTCAAAGATTTGAATAGTTCCAAGAGAAAAAGGAGGGAATGTAATGCCAAAGGTCACTTTTAATGGGGTGACTAGTTCCTCCAATTGTCCTATTTCGTAATTCTGCCTTAAGGTTATGACTGTCCCCTCTTAATGGTTGAGATAAAGGTTTTATAGACATTCCTTAATATCATTAGAATATCAGTAACCTCCTTCTATTCAGTTATCCCCACCTAGGTCCCTCCATTGTTGTTATTCCATAAAGGCTCCCTGCCTAGAGACTTGGGGCTAGACTCTTTGAGATGCTAGTCTAGTCTAGCCCTGGGATCAACATGGATCCCAGTATTTCTCTCCATTTAATAAATTATTGAATTGGTCTCTAATCTCTGTCTTGCTCAGTTTCTTCAGCATTACAATAGTTTCAAGAGACCAGTTTAGAGGCTGGATTAAAATGCAGGTCACTCAAATTCTCTTGCTTCATGGTGAAGGCTACATGCCATATCCTCCGGGGAACCCAACCTGTCATTTAATTCATGATTTACCATATTTGCCAAGATCTCTCAAGCTAAGACCAGGACCTACTCTGTGACTTTCTCATGAGTCACATTTCTTTTTGTCTGCGATTTATGCCCCCACTCCCACCCCAGACTGTAAGTCATGTGAAAGAAGAACTCCCTTCTTTGTCCATGACTAGCTCTGATATGTATTCAGCACAGAGTGCACCTTATGAACCTGTAAAACAGAAATGACCTGGGGTCCCGGCTGTCCAACCTCATTTCTTTTCAGTCGTGCGTGGATCCTGGTTTGACCACTTCAGAGGATGGCTTCCCATGACAGATTTGGTGAAATGTTTGCCAGCTGTAGAGCATTACATCATTACATCACATTAAGTATCACACTAAGTATGTACTTAGCTAGAAAATCCTTATCTCATCAATCATACCTTATATCATCAATCAATCATTTCAGAGTCTATATTCTTTGCTGCTTTTGGGGGTATCTTTATGTACTTTGCATTGCCTTTAATTTGGATTTTGAGTCTATATTGTATCAGTATAAATGAGCTCTTACTTTATTTCTCTGTCTGTCTGTCCTGCTTTCTCTCTGGCTCTCTCTATTTTTTCTATCACTATCCCTTTGTCTCAACCCTCTCTTTTTGACTCTTTATTTGTGTCTCTCTTGATTCTGATTACGCCAGATAGTCTTGCAAACCCCAAAACTGAACTTCACTTTACATACCTCTTCAGTATTGCAGTTAGAATGGGATTCTTCCCATTAGGGGGTGAAGGAGTGACTGGAGCTTTAGGATTTTGGGTGCAACTGATGCTTTCTTAGCTGTACCTAGATATCCATGGGTTTTCAGTGCTTCCAAGATGGTATAAAGGGGAGAGGGGTGGTCTCTGCCCTTTTGGTTACTGTCCCTGGTTCCTCTCCTCCCTCCCCTATTGTTGGGCTCAGAATGGGGTCCTGGATAAAGAAATCGTCTAGCAGGGTCCACCTGTGTCCCAAGACGGCACAGAAATCCTTTGGGATCTCTCTCTGATCATCCCCTTATAATCGGTACTTGTTGGGCACCCTCCCTGGGGTACAATGCTCATGGGGTGCAGCAGTTGGGAATGTCTCCAGGTTGTCTACTTTGATTTATAAGTAAACAATAAATTAATACTTTTAATAACAAATAACTAATAAAAAATAAATAAAACTGGATGGAGCAGGCTTTCCTAGGAGGTGACAGCATCCTCATCCTCATAGGTCTTCAGGTAGAAACTGAGAGTCTATTTGTTTGGATATAATAGTGAGCATTATTTAGTTTTTATTCACACCTCAGTAATAAACAGTAACCTTAGCATGATGAATAATTTTTTTTTGCAGATCACTCTATCATTTTAAAATGAAAAAAGTAGAGGGGATGCTGGGGAAATGACAATAAGGCGGGAAATACCACCTCTAAAGATTTATCACACAAACAAATTAAAACATGGTTTGAACAGCAGAAATAATTAAGAGTTAGGGCCAAGCAATTGTCCTCTTAAGACTAGGAACCTTAAGAAAAGCCTGACCTCCAGAGCCAGAGTCTGGCCTTATTTCTATTATTTATTTATTTTTAATTTATAGAATTAAACTAGCATTTCCATAACATAGTACAATCAAAATAATGATTGAAGTGCAAGCCTTCAGGCAAATTCTGCTGAATTAACAAAAAACACGCCATGGAGGCAGTTGGGGCTGGGGGTACCCTTCAGGGACATCCACCTCACTCACAGTTGATGGGGGAGGTTTGATGACTGAGCCAGGGAAGACGTTAGAGAAGAATTTGGAACAAGCACAGAGAGCTATAAAATTCTGCACATCCTTTGACCCAATAATGACATTTCTGGGTTTGTATCCCCAAAAGATCAAAGAATAGGAAAAAGGACTTATGTAGGCAAAAATATTTATAGCAGCTTTTTTGTTGTAGCAACAATTTGGAAGTTGGAGGATGTGAAACATCTGGGGAGTGACTTCACAAGAGATGGTAGATGATTATGCTGCAATATTATTTTGCTATAAGAAATGATGAACTGGATTATTTCAAAACAGCCTGAGAAGATTTATATGATATGATACAAAGCTAAGTGAGCAGAACCAAAGGAACATTGAACATAATAGCATCGATATTCAAAGGAAGATCAATAGTAAAAGATGTAAATGGTCTGCATCTGATCAAGACAATTGCAAAGGACAGATAATGAAAATCACAGTCTGATTCCAGAGGGAGCACTAAAGAACTCTGACAACAGATTGAAAAACACTTTCAAAAAAATCTTTTTTTTTTTTGGGGGGGGGGAGTTTAATTTGGTGTTTTGTTTTGCAACATGGCTAAAATGGAAATTAATTTTGCATGAATTCACCTGTATAATCCATGTCACATTGCTTGCCTTTTTAAGAGGTGGGAGAGGGGAGAAAAGGAGGTAGGGAATTTGGAATTTAAAAAAACTGTGAATAAATGTTACCTTTTTTTTTTTTTTACATATAATAGAGAAGCATTAAAAAATAAAAATATATTTTAAAACAATTAATTGGAATAAATAATAAAAAATAGAAATAAAAGAATTAGCAACTCAAACCTTGAGCTATGTTATAGGGGAACAATCATCAATTCTATTTGGTACTGGTTAAAAAATAAAGAAGTGGGTCAATTGAACAGATCAGGGATATAAAAAGAAATAAAAAACAATGGAACTCAAAGACTCAGTGTCTGATGAAAGAGAAATCATGAATTACTTAAGAAAGAACTCCCTATTTGGGAAAAAAAACTGTTGGGAAAACTGGGAAACAATCAGACAGAACCTGGACAAATCAACATCTTATCCCATGTGCCATAGCAGATTATGAATGGATACATGACTGTTGGAGTCCAGCTCTAATGAATATCAAGAGTGTGGGTATGATGAATATGCATGAGCCAGGCGGAAAATATGTCCAGCAATTTTCGTTTATTACTCTAAGATCCAGAGTTTATATACTCTTTACACGCGTGTTGCATTAACTCAGCTACCTCCACACAACACTATGTACATTCCAGGGTTAACGTATAGACTACACTTTGACATTAACTAACAATGTATCTATCATAACAGAGTCCCAAATAACAGTCACAGACAATAACAATGTGTTTATCATAACAGAGTCCCAAATAACAGTCACAAACAATAACAATGTATTTATCCTAATGGTCATAAATAGCAGTAACTGACAATAAACGTATTTATCATCAGCAGTAACTATGACAATGTAGTTATCATAACAAACTCGTAAATAGCAGGAACTGACAATAACAATGTGTTTATCATAACAGTGGTAAATGGCATAGCTGTGCCGCCTTGTTCCTGTCACATGCATTCTTCATCAAGATTACCCTGAATTTATCTCAAACATGTCATTCATTCATTGTTAAGGGAGAAGATGAGCCTATGCTTTGAACTGTGTGCCCATAGAGAGAGCAGGGCTCAAGTAAAACCTGGACCAGGCTCTTCCTGTACATGGATTTCTTCAGTACTGGCCTTCTACATTCCCCCCCTTTTTTATTCAGAAGGTGAAGTCCGTGAACTTCAGTTCCCGTAGCTGACAATGAGTGAAAAACATACTGGAAAGCACAAGGGGCTAAGCCAGTGAGTATAAGAATGACCCATGCAAGGGGAGCAAAATGCAAAAGCACGAAGTCAGATTATTTTCAGGATATTTCAAACATGCCTGTACGGTATATTTTTGAGGGGCCTGAAATCTCATGGAATCCCCTATCTGAGATGTGAAAATTTGTCCCATCCTTAAGTCCCCAATACATTGTAACAGGAGAGCCATCCAGACACTGGATACTTTGGAGTCATTCACCCATCAGTTCCAGTTTCTCTCCAAACCAATGGACCCCAAAATCCTCTGGGGGCAAGGGCAATGATCTCATCTTCTGAAACTTCTTCCTGCTGAGAATGGGCATAGAGCTGAATCACCTGCAGGGTCCCATTCATTTACGGAGGGGGTATAAGCTGGAACTGACTGAAGCATCCAATGGTTGATTCAGCTCCTTGAAGCTGGTTAATGCAGCTGTAACTGACCAATATCTAGGATAAAAAACAAATCTAACAAAGAGAGGTTGAGCTCATCTGAGCTAGAAAGACACGCCCACAAGGGCTGCTATAAGATGTATAGAGATCAATATAGATTGGCCAGCAGCTTTTCATGTAAAGAAATGTATCTGTGTCACAGGACGCACAGTACATATAAATATTAAAGACGCTTTAGCTTTAGTTTCAATAAGCAATAAAATAATAGGTCTTACAGACAATCTTGTTAATTATTCTCATATTATTTTGGAAACTTTCAAGAACCTTAGTTCCTACTGACACAAACATCTAATATCTGATAGATGACTAGGCCAAACCCTCATTCACCGATTATTTACAATATGATGACTACGTATTTTCAGATCAACAAGATATTGCGTAATTGGATTGTGCTTATGGTTAATATTGACCTTTTGCTCTAATTATAGAAATTTGCTAGATGAGGAAAATACAGGGATAGGATTATAATACCACCAAAACTGGTTCTTCGGGCCTCAGCCTGGGAGCGCACACACAACAGGATACAGCATCCTTAGCTCAGTTTGATATCCAACAATAGTTCCACTCTATAGCCAGGCTCAGGAATAATCAGGTAGGTTCTTATTCAAGGAGACACAACTGGGAAACTGAGTCAAAAGGATCCCACCTTGAGGGGAGGCCAAGATTGTCCTTTTAACTCTTGTCCAGATACAGGCTTCAACCTGCAACAGTTCAGGATCACATTTCTTGGAATAGCTTATGGTATTTCTCTCAAAGAGTGGGTTACTAATTGAATGATCAGGCAATCAAATTCAAAACTCAAAAGAGTATCAGTTACAGTCCCAAGAGATTTTATCTCTAACAGCAAATGCTACTAATTGAAGTTTAGGATTAGATAACTTATTTTTTAAAAAGGTTACCAAGACTTATACACCTAGGAGATTTTGTTAAATTTGTTTTATACGTTTAAACTTATCCTGGTGCAAAGGATCAATCATTAAACATTATAGATTCTGAGTGAACACATTCCTTGTTTAGAAACTATATATCCTAAACAGGCTCATTTCTCAGGGCTGATGACTTTGTTTACCCTGAGAGTTTCACGAAAACTGGTAAGCTTATAAATGAAGGGGAGTCGACAGAAACCCCCGAAAAAGGGCTGAGTTTGCTGTTGCTCGCCCCCATTAATCTGTGCTGTTTGATACCTCCCCCAACTCTGTGAAGGGGGAAAAATGGTGATGCATACTCTTATACTTGAAGGCAAACTGATGATGCCTTTACCTCCTCCTCCTTGTTCCACACACAGTAATTACCTATTTTAGTTTTAACATGATGACAGTAAGTCCAAAGAACTTAGTTAACAATTTTAGATTTTTCCTAAGTAATAGACAAATAATCTTAGCTGTAATTTACTCCTAATTTTCTAGCAAAGGTGAAAATACCTAATTCCCTAAATTAAATTTACAAAATAGTATAAAACAGGATTAGGAAGGTTAAATAAACTTTCCACCTTCTTCTAGTTGTTATATTTATTCTGTCCCCAAGTTATTGAGCTTTGAAAGTTCTCAGGGAGGATTTCCATGATCTTAAATAAAGTTCCCCTTTGTTGTAGGAAGAAAACAAAATAATTTCTAAAAATTGACTAAACTTCAGTTCACGAGACTCCCTAAATTCTAATTAAATGTTCCAGACAAACTGACTTGCCATTTGGTTACTTTCCAGTTCACACAAATCATTTCTCTTTGTGAGCCAGGAAAGAATTAAGGTGTCAGTGTATTTATAACCTGTCCCTCTGAAGTTTGACTCTAGATAATTAATTCCAAAAACAGTCTGTTTGTTGCCAGAGGTTTTAAAGTAGCAGGAACTGCTTTTCTCTTTTCCTAAAGTTAGGAAACTTTTAAATCTTCTGTAAACACAGTGCAGACAGATTGCAATTTGCATATCCCTTTACTGGGCTTTGATTAGAACTCTTTTAAAACTAGTATTATAGGGGCAGCTAGATGGCTCAGTGGATATAGCACCAGCCCTGAAGTCAGGAGGATCTGAGTTCAAATCCAGACTCAGACACTAACACTTCTTAGCTGTGTGACCCTGAGCAAGTCACTTGCCTCCAGGAAAAAAAAGGCATATTACTATCATATTTCAAATAACAAATTTCACTGAGCTAGGTACAAAAAGAGATTTTCTTTCCTCTAGGCAAGAGAAAGAGAACACCCATGAGACTGGAGCATACCCTTGGTTGGCAGGTTGAATCCATAGAGGAGTTTAAGTACCTAAAAGGGTGAGTTAGTTATAAGGAGAAAGACACCATGAGCCATGGTGAGGGATCAGAGAAGAGACACCATGGTGTGTGTGTCTGGGGGGGTGGCAAGGCGGGGAGAAAGACTCCATGAGGCAGAATGCCTTGGTGGGTTATAACCCCAAGAAGGAGTCAGTAAAGATGGCGTGATCCATGGACAGATTTATAGGGGAATTTTAACCACAAGCATTTGACACAACCTGAATTTCTTGACTGGGCACGGCAAGGGGGCATAAAGTTGAAATGACCTCCTTGCCTCAGGAACAGTTTCGTCAATATTCCCTAGGAAACTGTTTTCCCTTGAGAGAATTTAAATACATTTTCAAGTAAAGGGAATATTTGTTTGAACCTTTAGAATCTCAGCACATCAAATCTGAAAAGAAACTAACTGAACCTTGATCCATTTAAACATCAATGACATTGATGATGTAAAACAGGCAACGAAAAAGAGATGACCTTGGTGTTTAGTACATTAAGAAAATACAGAGTGTTCAACTGCCACAATCAGAAGAGGAAATGAGCCAAGACAGGATATTAGTCAGCAGGCACTTGACCTACTTTCCAAGAGGAGAGATGGTCATTTAAAGCAGCCCCTATTTAGAAGGGGACAAAAACTCCAAAAAGAGATTTGGACAAAACAGAAAGGAAAAAAAATAAAGGAAATGACCTATATGTACAAAAAATATATATAGCAGCTCTCTTCTCAGGACAAAACATTTAGAAATTGAGGGAATGAATATCAATTGGAGAATGGCTCAATAAACTGTTGTATATGTTTGTAGTGGAATATTATTGTTCTCTGAGAAATGATGAGCAGGATGCTGTCAGGGGGAAAAATTGAAGAGTCTTCCACGAATGAAATGAAATATACTGTATACAAAGAAATAGCAGTGTTCTGGGATGACCAGCTGTAAATGACTTTGTTATTCTCAGTAGGATAATCAACCACAACTACTCTAAAGGACTTGTGATGAAAATTCTTACCCATACCCAGAGAAGGAACTGATTGTGCCTGAGTACAGATTGAAGCATTTTCTATTTCTCTCTTTCTTTTTAACTTAATTTTTCTTGAAAGTTTTTATTTTCATTAGGATGGGAGATCTATGTTTTCATTCACAACTTGACTTTTATGGAAATGTTTTATGTAACTTCACATGTGGTTTCGTAATGGTGGGTGGGGATAAGGGAGAGTGTGGTGTTCTCTTCTTTGTATAATATATGATCGTTCTCTGTGGGAGCAGGTTTCTTGGGGAAGTTTTCTGGAGGCAGCCTTAGTTTCAGTTCCATGTAATAATCACCTCAAAATTCTCTTTCCTCGATTCCAAGAGCTCTTGCAGCTTCTCCTTTGCTTCTGTCAGCTTCTGCCTCTAGCTCAATTCCGACCCTGGCAATCTTCCGAACTGACTGACTGACTGAAGCTCTAAGAGCTTTTTATATATGATCTCTTAAAAATGTGAACCTAAAGGTTGACTCCTCCTCTGAGAGTGGGATTATGGGAGGTATGAATTGGATATCTCAAACTGAACCCTGAAATCTCCCAAACGTGTGAACTAATGTGTGCGCTAATGTGTGAACTCTCAAAGGTGTTAACTTAAGCACTGTTTCTATCAATTCCATTGAGTTATCACCTTGTTTCAAGTTCTGGCTCATAACAGAAGAGAACCTAAAACTCAAAACTCTCCAAAGCAAATGTTTAAAAACTCATTTTGAATTTAACTGGGGGAAAATATCAAATAAACAAATCAAATAAAAATAATAATACCAATTTAAAAGAAAAAAAAGGAGAAAAACTCCTCAGTGAAACCCTACAAAGAAGGTTGGAAGATCGCTATTACAGCATTTCATAGCAGGGATAAGCACTATAAGAAAAAGCTATTGAGAGAATCTTGATAAGATATCTAAGGAAGTAAAATCATGGCAAAACATATTTAAGGAAGAAAACAGAAAAAAGGCTTGTCATGACTATCAAAGACAATGATCATACTTGTAACCTAACATCAGGGTCCCTGGTGTCCAGGATCATCTGTCATTATCCTGCTCTTTATCTGGCCACTATACCCAGCTAACTTTGGGGGGAGGGGGAAGTGAGGGGGGTGACTTTGCACAATCCTTTCTCGCCTCAATCCCATTCGCCTCCCTGATGTCATGGTGCTCTTTGAGAATGAAGGACAAATAGACTTGTGGTAGAGAGAGCCATCTGCAACCAGAAAAAGGACTGTGGGGATCACAGCATAGAATTTTCACCTTTTTGGTTGTTGTTGGTTTTTTTGTTTGCTTTCCATTTTTATCCTTTTTGATCTGATTTCTATTGTGCTACATGCTAAATGCAGAAATGTGTAGAGAAGAATTGCACATGTTTAACACAGATTGGATTGCTTGCTGTCTGGAAGAGGAGGTGGGGGGAAGGGAGGAGAAAATTTGGAACGCAGGGTTTTGCAGGGATGAATGTTGGAAACGATCTTTGCATGTATTTTGAAAATAAAAAGCTTTTAATAAAAAAAAAAACTTTAAATGAAGGGCAAATAATAACAACCTGGTGTCCAGAAATGACAACAAAGAAGAGAAAAAATGAGAAAGCAGCCAGATTGACCAAATGTACGTATGAGAGATCTATGTGTGAAGCACAAGTTTGATGGTGTTAAGAAGTCAATTTATAAAGTCTTTTTAAAAAATGATTTATTTTTACTACATATTGCTTTATGATTCTCTTGCCTCCTTTTGCTGTAAAACCATATAAATCACTTCCTAAATCCCCAATATTTGGAGCGGACATACAAGTTTACAGTTCCCACAACCATGTACTGTATTTGCACAATAACTGGTTCTGGGTTTTGCATTTGAATTGTACCTCTGTTCCCTCTGCTCAGGCAGATACTCTACCCAATTAATCATTCTGCCACAATTAATCAGTGCTAGCCAGAATCTGACTGTAATTCTTTATAGTCTATACTTTCACCAATATGTGTAAACAATTATCTCATTTTTTTCCTTTCTTATTTAAAGCTCTTCAGATTATATTTATAACAGTCCAGAAAAATGCATTCTTCTTAGTCTTCTTCATGCATTATCCCTCCCTTTCTGGGAGCTTGTTTTTTGTTATATTAAGCCAGAGATGGACCAGAAATTAATGGATCAATAGTGATGCAAAAAATAAGACATTTTCAAAACTATTCACCATGACCAGATCGGATTTATTATAATTATTTGGGGGAGATGACTTTAACATTATATAATCTCAACATAATTTATTAATAAATGATTATAATAACCATTATATCAATAGATAGGAAAAGCCTACAACATTCAACATTCATTTTTGTTTGAAACACTCAAAGTCATAGCATTACAAAGAACATCCCCCAACGTCCAAAGCGTGATTGTCAAGGATAGCATTAACATGATGAGTAATGGAATCACACTGGAGGTTTTCCTCTGGAAAGAATTATGGATGTCCTGAGCCTCTAATATTACTTTTCTTTGTGCAAATTATAGCAAGAAGAGAAGAAAAAAGGAGAGAAAAGGAGAGGAGAAGAAAGGAAAGGAGAGGAGGAGAGAGAAGAAGGGGAGAGGAGAGGAGAGGAAAAGAAAGAGAGGAGAGAAAGTAGGGGAACAGGGCTAGGGAGGAAGAGGAAGAATTATTTCTTATTTGAAGATCAAATATGAACAAATTAGAGCACAACAAAAATTTCACAGTTGACTTCAGCATTGATTCCATGGGAACAGGTCCTGGTCCAACCCTTCCATCTTCTCTTGGTATAGCTTGTTGAATGTTTCCATCTGGGCCACTGTGAAATAATTTTTCCACTCTCCACAGATTCCTGCCACAGCAAAAAGAGGGCAACATGGTCTGGAGACAGGTCTTTTAGTGATCATTCTTTTCCATCCCATTTTCCCTCCCTCCTCAACCCTATAAGGAGAAAGTTGATGGACCTTTAGTGACTGCCATTTATGGGCAGTACCTTCCACTGCAACCAGTGAGTGATTCTTCTCATTCATCATTCAGGGAGTATGGATGATGAGTCTGCTTGATTTTAGCTAATCTATTTTCTTTCCCTTTTCTTGTTTTTCTGGGAGGTTTTCTTGGATTCTTGGGCAGCCTATCTCTGAGTAGGTCAGAGCATAGATAACATGGCACTACCTTTGGTATAAATGAAGGAAATCTGGCTGCCTGCCAACTGTTATGTGTTTTGTGATTCTCTGATACTATTTCTGGGATGCCTAGTTTCTGTTGGGGTGGGACAAGAATTCCCCTATTTAAATCCCATGTAGCCCTAGGATCATTCTTCCTCACCTTTTCTCATCAGCACCACTTGGTTACGTCGCAGATATTCAATTGACTCATTGTTTTCCAGTCTATGTTTTTCCATAACTTGAAAGGAGGCATTCTCTAAGACTGAGCTTATTTCTTCCTCACTCAACTTTTTTCTCAGGAATCTACAAATCTTCTCCACACTGACCTTGAGATCCTAGGAGAAAACATCACACCCTCAAATTATGGGGCAGGAAGAAAGAAAAGAAGGACAAAGGGGAAGCCAAAATGAGAAAAGAGAAGAAGAGGAGACCAGGGAAGAGGCAGATAGTAAGTGCATAAGGGGTGAGCATAGGAGATGGAAGAAAAGTACTCAGGTAACAGAAGGAGATTTAGGAGATTTAGGAGAAGCAGAGAGAATGAAGAGCCTTAGGGGAAGATCTGAGGGGAAGTGCAGGGGGAAGAATGGTGGAATCTTTACAAAGTTTTAAGTCATTAGAGTTGATAGAGACAATAATTATCTAATTTGGCACGGTTTAGTATGATTGATCTGATCCTACTAGGATATGTTATGGGCCAGAACTTGAAACAAGGTACTAAGTACAACTGATAGAAACAATGCTTGTGTTCACACCTTTAGAGAGCTCATATAATCAAGACATATTTAAGTACTCATTGGAGTTCACATGTTTGGGAGATTTCAGGGTTTAGTATGAGATATCTGAATTCACACCTCCCCTGAAGCTCTCAGGGTCAGAGAGCACTCTGGGGGAAACCCAAAATCCCACTCTCTCAGAAGAGATCATATATAAGAAACAGACAGAGGCTCTCTCAGAGAGTTGAGCTGAAAACATTGAGAGGGGAGCCTCAGATCAGTTCAGGAGAAGCCTTCTCTCGGAGGGGCAACCAGATTCACTTCATCTCACACAGCTGTGGTGGCTGGGCTCCTGCACTTCCCCCACTGAGACCAAGGCTGGTCTGAAAGGCTCTCCAGAAAGCTGCCCAGCCCCAGACAAGGAGGTGCTGGCTGGAGGCTGAAGAAAGCAGAGGCAGAAGCAAAGGACAAAGCTGCACGAGCTCTTAGAACCAAGCAGAGAGAGAGGCCTCTAAGAAAGCTAACCCAGCTATATTGAAGAACACAATAAAAGATCTGAACTTTTAGCCCCTGGCTGCATTTGGGTGCTTTTAACTGAAACTAAGGCTGCCTCCAGAAAACCTCCCCAAGAAACCTGCTCCCAGGGAGAACCATTATCATTTTAAAGACAAAGAACACCACAGAAGAGGAATTGGAGGCTGGGGGCAGAGGAGGAGCTACATGGGAGCTGGAATTGGAGGTGGCAAGGAGAGGGAGCGCTGGAGCAAGAGTGGGAAGGGAATTAAGCAAGCAAGGAGAACACGATGAGGATTTGGAGGGAGCACAGGGAAGAGGAAAAAGAAGTAAATGTAGGGGATATGGTGAATGGGTGAAGAGCTCGTGGGGGAGGTAGAGATAAAGAGAAAAAAGAAGAAGAAAAGAAAAACAGATAAAGAAGAAGCTCTGGGATTTTTTTGGACAGGCATTTGAGATTAAGTGACTTGCCCAGAGTCACATAGCCAGTAAGTGTTAAGTGTCTGAGGCTGGATTTGAACTCAGCTCCTCCTGACTCCAGGACTCGTGCTCTATCCACTGAGCCATCAAGCTGCCTTCCAATTTTGTTTTGCTTTTTTTTCAGGAAGAAAAGAGAAAGGAGGAGAAATTATTAAGAAATATTGGAGGAAAAGAGTGAGAAAATGGAATAGAGACATAGAAGGAAAGAAAGAAATCATTTTTAAAAAGAAAGAGCAGCAGGGAAAGAAAGGAAGAAAAATAACAAGAAGATATGGATGGAAAAAGAAAGGATGTAGCCTGACAAGATAGAAAGATAAAGGAAGGAGAGGGGAAGAAAGAAAGGAAAAAAAAGTAGGAAGTGGAAGGTTAAGGGATGATGAGTGGATGGCAAAGCAGGAAATACATACAATCAGGAGGATGGGAAGTGGTTGGGGAGAAGAAGGAGAAAGGGAAGAGGAATTAGATAAAATAAGGACAAGAAGATTAGCAAAGGAGGGCTGCAGAGGAGAAGGCAAGAGAACTTTAAGGAAATTGAAAAAGAATGAAGAATTTAAGAGGGAGAAAGAATTAGACAAAGAAGAGAAAGAGAACAATCAAAAGAAGAAAGAGAAAAGGAAGGAACAGAATCAGAAAAATGGAGGAAAGGAAGAGCAGGCAGGAAGGAAAATGGGATGGAAAAGAATGAAAGTAGACAAGGAGAGGGAGTAAAGGAAAGCCCAAGGGTGGCTGGGGAGAAAAATGAAGTCCTTCACAATCATGGGAGCTCCTCTCATCAGACCACAACAACACTAAGGACATCAGCATCATGTGGCTGGCTCTGGGGAGAAGTTTCTGACACATACGGACATGGCCTTGAAAGAACTCTTGCCAATGGACCCAGAGCTGGCAGGGACTGAAAAGACCACTCACTGATTTTGAAAATATGTTACCACATTTTATGGTGCTATCTTCAGGGCCCAGCTCTGGCTGGGCTTGGAATCCGGTCTCTCTGAATTGTCCCTCCTTGCTCCTTGCTCCGTCAGCCCCTCGGTTGATGAATGGGCTGCCAAGTTAGGCTAATACTCGGGCTTCTTCCCCGAAAAGCGTGGCTTCTCTTTTCCCTAGTAGTGCGTATCTGCTTTCCCCTCAGCCTTAGACTGGAGGGCCCCTAGCCTCCTGCGTGTGGATCTCCTCGTCCTCTATGCACTGATTGTTACAAGGTCCTGGCTCTGTCTGTGAACGGAATAAGCTCTGGGGTAAAAAGGCCTCAATCGGAGGCTAGTTCCCTTTCCATCGGCCACCAAGGCTTTTTCCTCTAATCCACTTCATTCACTCTCCTTCCATTTCTCTTTCTCCCCTATATGTGGCTTTGAAAAATCAGGTTCTGCTGCTTTTTGGGGAGTTTGGAGGTACTTAGAGTAACCACCTCAGTGAGCCTGAGCCAGCAAGCCAAGGGCTGCCCCATCTGAGGAGATCAAGTTCGAGATAAGCTCTTCCAGACTCTGGCTGAGTGTGGGGGCCCCCAGAAGACCAGTATTTTGGGTGAAAGGGGACATGGCCAAGGATGAGATGGAAGGAGTGGAAAGGGAGAAGGAGTTGGGTTTGGATGAACTTGGAATGGCACACTTTTGGGGTGCTTTTGGGATTTTTTCCTGGAGTAGAAATCTCAACCTCCTCACCCTCATTATCCTTGACCTTTCTGCAGGCTGGTCACTCTCTCCTGGACACTCTCCTGTCTCAATTATATGGAACACCACGGTCTCCTGGCTATCTTCCTATTCCTCCACCCACTCCCTCTCTATCTCCTGGCCTGCCTTTTCACGCAGGTCATTGATTCTCTCCAACTCTGTCTCGGCTCCTTCTTCCTCCCTCTATACATACTTCTTTGGCGATTTCACTGGCTCTCATGGATTCCCTTCCCATCTCTCTGTGGATGATTCTCAAATCCACCCTGCTGCAAGCTCTCCACACTCTCACATCTCTACTTCCTCTCAGACATCTTGAATTGCATGTCCAGCAGATGTCTTAAACTAAACAGACCCTAACAGAACTCATTATCATTCCCCCTAAAATCTCCCCAATTCCTGCCTTCCCTGTTTTTATAAAGGGAAACATGGCTCCATTCTCCCAATCAAGTCCCAATCTAGCTGTTGCCTTTGATCACCCCCATCTCTCCCCCTTGTCTCCGAGCTCTTGTCAAGGCCTGTTAGCCTTACCTCTGTACCGTCTCTCACATACTCCCCCTTTTCTCCTCTGACATTATAATCATTCTGGTTTTGGCCCTCATCGCTCCAATTCTGAACCAGGGCAGCAAGTGCCAGGATGGGGTCTGCCCGCCTCAAGCCTCTCCCCACTTCGGGCCACCCTCTATTCAGCTACCAGGGGATTTTTCCTAAAGCTCGTATCTCATCGTGTCGCCTTCTGCTCAATAATGGCTTCCCGTTATCTCCAGGATCAAATCCAAAATGCTCTGTCATTCAAAGCCCTTGCACAATCTCCCTCCCTCCCTCTTTCCAATCTTTTTACACTTTATTCCACAACACCCACTATGTGATCCAATGGCACTGGCTTCCTGGTTGTTTCAAACAGAAGAGATGGTTGTCCTCCATCTCTTGGCTCCAAGCATCCTCTCTGGCTGTCCCCCGTATCTGCAACACTAACCCTTTGCTCTGCCTTCTGATCTCCCTGATTTCCTTTGGAGTCCCAACTAAAACCCCAACTTTCACAGGAAGCATTAGCCAGCCACCTTTAATTCCTGTGTTTTCTCCCTGTTTAATGTCTCCAATTTATCACATACACATATATGTATATACATGTACATATATGTGTGTGTGTGTGTGTGTGTATGTATGTATGTATGTGTGAGGTATACAAAAATACAGTTCCTGTCCTCAAGGAATTCCCAGTCCAATGGGAGAGGCAATATAGAAACAACTATGTGCAAACAAACTCTACAGATAAATATATATATATATATATATATACACATATACATGTACATAAACATACATACATGTACCCATATCTCTTTGCCTCAGTTTCCTCATCTGAAAAATAAGATGAGAAAGAAATGGCAAATCACTCTAGTATCTTCGTCAAGAAAGCTCCAAATAGGGCCATGAAGAGTTGGATACAACTACTGGACCAAAAAAAACAATGTTTATTGATTGACTGAGACAACTTGTAAACAACCATGCATAAAAGAGATATACACAAGATGAAATGAAGACAATTAACAATTGAATAGGAAAGATAAAAAAGGAAAGAGAGAGAGCCTACCTGATGAAGTTCCTCATAAGTTAGGAACAAGAACTTCTCTGAATTTCTCATGGACAGCCATCCTTTGATGTGATCAAACCAGGACCCATACACTACTGGAAGGGAATTGGGGAAGAGAGATGGGAGCCCAGGTCATTTTGGTTTCACAGATTCACAGGGCGCTTACTCTATCCTAAAGGGTGAGTAGAATGGGGGTCTAGGACAGAGAATTAAGTTCTGCTCTCGTATGACATATAGGGTAGGGTGTGACATGATTCCCAAACACAAAGAAATGTCTCCCAAGAGAAGGCTAGCTGGGAGAAGGGACATGAGAAAGTCACCAGGTGCTGACTTCAGCCTGGGGAATCTCAGCAAGGACATGTTAGAATGGACTCCCTGGGTGAGGTTGGCGGACTTGAGTAAATTGCAATCTATGCTCTAAGTTAGTCTCTTGAGACTCTGCTCCTCAGAAAGAACTTAAGATTCAGAAATCCTGGCCTCAAATGTGGCCAGTTCTGCCAATTTCTTGGTTATAGAAGCTTGAGAAAATCACTTCCCCAGTCTGGATCCTCATCTCTCTGCTCTAACCGGGGAGAGACAATCCTTGTTGTCTCTCATCCCTAAGCTGTTGGTAGGAATGCGTGTCCCAGCAAGTGGAAGGGCACAAAGGAAACAGGAGGTTTTGTTTTTATCCCAAGGGGAATGGGGAGGAAAAAGAGAAAAGGGAGAAGAAAGAGGCTTATGATATGATTCTGCCTTTCTTCCCTCACTCACCATTTCCTCGCAGGAAGCTCTCAAAGAAATTTTCAAAAGCTGACCATGAGCTATCAAGTGCAAAGGGATTGATGAAATGGTAATAAGATACGATGACATCCCTTGGATTCCTGGCAATATAAATCATCTGAAAGAGAAATCAGGAAGAGGAGGAGGAGAAAAAGAATTTAGAGGATGACCTGAAGAAAGAGCAAAATCCGTGAAATAGTATGGATGTGACTTGGAGTACTTGACTACATTGAAATAGACTGTATACAATTTAGTTACGTAGGTTTTTGTATTTTTCTTGAAGGAATTATGAAAACAATTTTTGTTAAGGAAAAAATACAAGAAACATTGAAAAACTAGATCAGAAGATGGGGCTCATTCTATCTCATGTTTTAATAACATGATTTCCCGCCAGATGTGGGGAGTGTCGGACAGCCTTTGGAGCACATATCTTGTGACATCATGTGGCTCTTGCAATGTCGTGTAGTCATTAGACTGTTGCTGTGAAAATGATCCAGACTGTGTCCCGAGACAAATATTGATTTAGGAAAAAATCAATCTTTCTGAAGAACTAACTAAAGTCTCGTTTCATCCCAGGAACTGAAATCGGTTATTTCTGCTCGCGCCAGCTATGCTTTCATTACTTTGTTACAGGAATGAAATGGTTTGTACTAACTGGAAGACATAAGACATTTTGCGATTTGTTTCGAGAAGAGAGTAGTTTATGGTTAAAATACCCAGCAAGACCACATCTCATGTTTTAATTGCCTGTTTCTTGGATTTTTTTTTCATTTTAAGATGACATAATGATCTGTAAGAAATTGAGTCTTCATGTTAAGGATATTGTTTACCATTGTGTTGTGAATAAAAATAGTGTTTTAGACAAAAAGAATACTCGTTATTTGTTGTTGTTGTTATTGTTCAATCGTTTAATCAGGGCTGACCCCATTGGGGGTTGTTTTGCCAAAGACACAGGTGTGGTTTGCCATTTTGTTCTCTAACTGATTTTACAAATGAGGAAACTGAGGCAAGCAGGTTGAAGTGATTTGCTCAAGGCGACCTAGCTGGTAAGTGTCTGAGGATGGTTTTTAACTCATGAAGATGAATTTTTGTGACTTCGGGCCCAGCACTCTAGCCACTTGCCACCTCATTGCCCCAATGCTCACTATTACATTTTTTATATGTCCTTCTAGTTTCTGCCTTAACATTTCCAGGAGGAGAGACCCCACTACCTCTCTTTCTTTTGTGCTAGTTCTGGTTGTCAGTCAGTAGTTTCTGACATCTAACTTCAACTAGATAATTTATAACCTGTTCCCGCTGCTTCTGGCTGTCTCCTCTGGAGCCCTCCAAGGCTCTTCAAATACTGAAAGAAAATCTGTAGTCTCTTTTGAGTACTTCCCTAGTATTCCTGCTCCCCCCACTCAGCCTCCTCAATTTCTGCCAAATTTGCCCTTCTCCAGTCTAATCTCGGTCATACTTTCAAACCTATCGAAATCAGGGGCATACTTTCATCTTCTTCCCTTTCCCTTCTCCTTTATCTCACGCCCTTCTGCCAATTGTTCTCCACAGAGTCTTGGCCCTTGGCTGCCCAGAGGGGAAAATGAGCAGTCACCTGGTAGGAGGGGATCAGCAGGAAGGTGATTAGGGTGGTGTGGAGAGGACTGGAGGTGGAGAGCTTTCTTTGTCTGCCTCTTCTCCTCTCTGAATTACTAAGAAATATAGCCGAGGTGCTCTAGCTTCTGAGGGTCTTATGTACTCACTTTGGCCTTGCTGCTAAAATAGGATTTAGGGAAAAGATGGACTGGAAGATGGGAAGTCAAGAACCTTGGGTCTTCCTTATTCTTGATTAATTCAAAGCCATTTTTCATTTCTATCCAGGGAAAGCGTTTCCAAGCAGGGACAGATTTGATCCAACTGGGGTCCCCATTGGAGTAGATCAGACTGATGATATCTATCATCCAGTGGGTTCCTGAACAGAAGAAAAAAGAGGGAGGAGGCTCATGAACATTTCCTTCATACAATCATAGACATTTAGAGGTAGGAGACACCACAGAGGTATTAATGCAGCCTATATTTGATCAAATCAAGGAAAGGCTTCCAGGGAGGCAGGGAAGGAAGAATGCCCAACTTTACTTGGGACAGTGCTACTTGTCAAGAAAATTTCCCCGGCACAAAGCTCAAATTTGCCTGAATAGTTGGATGCACACATCAAATAATAAATAATCATTCAGCAAATTTTTTTGATCACTTGCTGATCTCAAATGCTGTGGTGAGCGAATGCCTGATACCAAAAAAGAAAGTGAAAACACGGTCTCTTCTCGACGGGAATTCGCAGTCTAAGGTGTGGGGTCACATGTAACTAACTCAGTGCGCAGAAAAAACATACAGAATGGATGGAAGGAAATCTCAGAGAGGAGGGCACTGGCAGTCTCAGAGAAGGGTTCCTGCAGAAGATGGTATGTGGGCTCAGTCTTGCAGGAAGCCAGAGGAGCTGAGAGGCAGAGGTGAGGGAGGAGAGCCTTCTAGGCATAAGAGACACAGCCGGTGCAAAAGCTAAATGTGGTCAAAGTTGGGGGGCATCAATACAGGATCCCTGATTTCTTGTTGCTCACAATCATGGCTTGGGTCACCCAATAGACTGTGAACTCCTCCAAGGATTTCTTACTTTTCACTGCATCCCCACAATCTCACTGGGTGCCCGGCACATGATATCGGGGACTGGTTGCACACCTTCTCCCGTGAAGTGGGCCAAAATGACATCACCGTGTTAGAGTTGAGCAACAGTGTGTCCAACAGTGACCGATTGGACCAGTATGAGCCTCCAACTGCTCTGAAGTTAGGACAAGAATTACAGCTGACCCTGGGTGAGATTCTCTGAACGTGCACATCTCCCATTGGGTTGGAGCTGATTCAATTCTGCTCTGCTCACAGGGCACAGTACTTTCTCTGATGAGGGCACACCAAGCTGGGTGGCCCAGTACTACAAATTCCAAAGTTCTCGAGAAGTGTCCTCGTCTTAATTTTTCCGACCACCACGTGAACATTTGTACTGTGTGGGATCCCCATAAAATAGTCCTTTTGGAAAGCATAAATTTGGCATGAAAACAACATGGCTAGCTCATTGAAGATGGCAATTTGGTTCAAGAAAGGATCATAGTTTCCAGGACCTGATCCTGCCAAGTGACCTTCAGAATCATCCCGAGACAATTCAAATGGCAGCCATCCAGTTTGCCAACGTGGTGCTGATGGATTGTCCAAGTTTCCCAGAAGCACAACCATGAGGTCAGCACAAGGAACTCTGGAGACCTGCCTGGGTCTCAGGCCTATCCCTGGGAATCTGGGATTCAGCCCTATCCCTCTCCTCTCCCACACTTTCCTTCGGAGCCTCAGGAACTTGTACTGACAAGGAAAGTAAACTTATCCACAGAATTCAACATTTCACCATTTGCATATGAATAGTATGGCTGATGAAGCCCATGATTGGTGTGAATTATTAGGAACAAATTAGCACAAGCATCAGAGAACTGATCCCCACAGCTTTTTAAAGGTTGGTTGGCTTGTTTTGACTTGCCTCCAAAAGGTGAAAGACCCAACAAGGAGAAATTTGATTCTGGATCTCATGATTTGAGGCTTAGATATGCAGGAACAACAGAAAGCTCACCTCTTGTGATTCCTTTTCCCCCTCCCAGTTCCCCACCTGCTCCTTACCTGACTTGGGGTAGGTCATTATGATGACATCTTTGTCCCGAACCTCAAACTCATCGTACATTTTTTCGATTGCCTCCACATTATGGATTTTCTGAATGAAAGGGATCCCCTTCACTGATGGGACTTCGTCCGGGTCTTCCATGGAGGCTGACCTCTCCTGGGTGGGTGACCAATCTATCTAGAGTTCTTCTCACAACCTCTGTTTCCAGAAGTTACAGTGAACCCCAGGCCTGTTAGTGCTCACAGATCAGAAGGAAATCTTTAAATGGCTTAGAAAGCTGGAATATCTTATAAGAGGATGATCAAAGTTAATGACTTTGAACCCTGAGGCCTTCTGGCAAGAGCACCTTAACTAGGAACACTAGGAACAAGACAAACCCTTATTAAATAAATGAGGCAATTTCTAGGAGGCGGTTTGATGACATACTTTTATCTTCAAGAGTGCAGGAGGAGGGAGGATCCTGGGAAGACAGTGGAGCAGAAAATTCCAAGTTCTCCAGATTTTCCCCAGGAACAAAACAAAATTGCACCTTGGGGTGAACATAAGCTGATGAAAAACAAATAAAACTTTGGGGCAGAGCCGGAGTCTTGCTAGGATTACTCCCAAAAGACCAGAAGAAAGACTCCAAGAGGGAGGAGTAGTTTGTGTGAAACATAAACACCTCCCAGCCACAGAAACAAAAAGTGGGTAGCCCTGAAGGTAGCCTCAGCCCAATCCAAACAGGGGCTGGGTCTGAGAAGACTGAGGTAATCTCAGCTGATCAAAAAGAGCTGAGACATAGCCCTCAGTCAGAAGGAGCCAGCACCCACCTGGAGCATGCAGAAGTAAGTAGGGCAGGGAAGCTGCTGGCTGTGGGCACTTACAGGAGGGTGGAGTTCTTGGTTGGGGGTTCTAGAGCAGAAAGAAGAACTGAAGTGAAGCTAGAAGCATCCCCCCCCCCATCCCAGGACTAGAGTTGGTTACACTGGTAAATTGTAATTTAAAAAAAAAATGAGCAGGTAAAGGAGGAAGAACCCAACCATAGAAACTTATGGGAATAGGAAAGACTAATGTCTATCTTCAGAGGAGGACATTAGGTAAAAACAACAACAGCAACAACAACAACAACAACAAACCTCTCCTACCCCAAAGAGTAACATTAAATTACTATCTTCCCAGAAAGAATTGTCAAAGAAACTCAAAAAAGATTTCAAAAATCAAATGAAAGAGATTGAGGAAAAACTGTTTTTAAAACTGCTCAAGAAAAATGAGACCATGAAAAGAAAGCCAAACAACTACAAAAGGAGATTCCCCAATCTTAAAGAAGAAAAGCAGTATTTAAAAATTAGAACTGGGCAAGGGGAAGTCAGGGAAGCTTTAATAGACCAAAGAATAATAAAACAATATATAAAGAACGAAAAAACAGGAGAGGATGTGAAGCATCTAATAAGAAAAACAACAGATCTGGAGAATAGATCAAGAAGAGAAAATATAAGAATAATTAGACCTGAAAGCTATCACCAAAAAAAGAACTTTGACACAATAATACAAGAAATCAAGAAAATTGTCCTAAAGGACAGAACAAGAGAGGAAAGTAGAAATAGAAAAAATCCACCAATCATCACCTCAAAGAGATCCTACTAGGAATAGATATAGGAACACTATTGCTAAATTTGGAAATCCCCAGATCAAAGGGAAAATTTTAGAAGAAACAAAAAATATGCAACTATAAGGGAGCTAAAATTACAACTGCACATAATTCATCAGCAGCTACAACAAACAACTATAGGTCCTGGAATATTACATAATGATAGTCAAAAATATTATAGCCAGCAAACTTAAACATACTACTGAACAAACAAAAAGGACACTTAATGAATTTGCAGACTTTCAGGATTTTGTTCTGAAACAATCTGAACTCGATAGAAAATCTAACAAGTAAAGTCAATATCAAAGAGAAAGTTCAAGGAACTAAACAAAGACAAACTGTTGATGTTTTATATGTGGAATTATAAACCATATCTCTAAGATCAATATTAGTTAATCCAAAAGAAAGACTGGGATATAGCTGAGTATGAATTGACTCTAAAAAGCAAAATTATTTAGGAAAAGGTAAAAATAGTTATTGTGTTATACAAATGAGATGCAGAGGAAGAATCAACACAGAGATATTAGATGGGGAGAAGGATTGGTAGTTCTGAAACCTACTCACATCAGAAAGGAGTTAAATTAGGAATAAGACACACACATAGGACCTGCACATATCTTTGGATTCAGCTTTAGAACAATATTATAATTTATCCAGCCATTCCTCAGATGATGAGCGTTCACTTGGTTTCCAGTTCCTTGACAATAGGATAAAAGCTGCATTTTTGCACATATGGATCCTTTCCTCTTTTTTATAATCTCTTTGGGATACAGATCCAGTAGTGAGATTGCTGGATCAAAAGATATGTGCAGTTTTATAGTGCAGTTCTTTGAGCTTAGTTCCAATTTGCTCTCCAAAATGACTGAATCAGAACATCACTCCACCAACAATGCATTAGTGTCCCAGTTTTCCCACATCTCCTTTTACATTTATCATCTTTTCCTGTCATCTTAGCCAATCTGAGATATGTGAAGTGATACCTCAGTGTTGTCTCAATTTGCATTTCTCTACTCAGTAGTAATTTGGAGCAATTTTTTTCATATGACTAGAAATGACTCTAATTTCTTCATCTGAAAATTATTTGTTCATATCTTTGGACCATTTATCACTTGGAGAATGATTTGTATTCTTACAAATTGAGTCATTTCTTTGTATATTTTAGATATGAAGTCTTTATCAGAAATATTAGCTGCAAATTTTTTCCCTGTTTTCTGCTTCCCTTCTAATTTTTGCTGCTTTGACTTTGTGTAAATTCTTTTTAATTGAACGTAATCAAAATTATCCATTTTGCATTTTATAAACGGGGACATTAATTAACACTTCGATCAGATTTGGGGGAGACACAGTTATAGAATAGTCATGCACAAAAATCCCTGGGTGTTTCAAAGGCTTCCAAAGACATAGTTTCCTCTCTGTTTTTTCAAGTATGGGTAGTGTGGAATTACAGAGAAAAAGACAGAAGAAAGAAAGGAAATCCTTTTCTGAGTTTGTAACAATTTAAACTACCATGAATTAGGGATTCAATTTATAACTGAAAGGTAATAGCTTGACTGTAAAATTTCAAACTATGGCTTGAATATTTTTGTAAATACTGAAATTTCTTAGTGGGTTTTGGAGGGCTTACACCTCATCCCAAAATTAAGATACATGTAAATAGCACTTAGATTTTTTTTTTTTTTTAGCATTCTTTCTCCCCTGGAGCATTAATAGATTTATTGTTTTAATAAAGAAAGTGAGTAAAGGTGGGGGTTAAGAAAGTCTCCAGGCAAAAAGAAAAAACATAGGTTTGTAGTCTGTATTTTATAAACGTGTCTGATGCTTACAAACCACCTATTATGAATTCTTTTCTCCACCTTGGAAATGAATTCTTTTCTCCACTTTTGCAATCAAGGTATAATTTGAAATAAGCAAAATTTAAGTGTAGGCGGATGTTTTTTTTTTTTTTTTGGCACTGTATTTTAAACTTCTGTGAATGATTAAACAGAACTTAATTATATGGGTCAATAAGCAGCAAAGTCACTTAAAAGCAACTGAAATAGACTTTGTTACTTGAAATATCAAACTTTTGCAATTCTTTGAGATTACAAAAGAACAAGTGCAAAGGAGAATCTCAGTGGAGTGTTATGTTGGGATATGATTGAGAAATAAAGACGAGAGGGACCAAGAAAATAGTGAAGGGTAGAATCCGAGAGTGAAAGGAGAGACAGACTTTTGAAATCTGAAGGGCTTTAAATTCCTGTGTAATTAATTTGGACATTAAAGTGATACGTTTAGAAACTATAAAAATTCAAAGTGTAATTGAATCAAAATGATTCCATATTAGTCCCTAATGTAATCAGCCTAAAGTATTGATGGATAAAGTAGTTGTCAATAGAAAATAATTCAGAAATGACTTCAGCTGCATTTATATGATTTGACTGGCAATAAATATTGTTTTATATTTCATAATCCATCATATTATTTGTGTTACCGAGAGCTTCCTGTTTTTCTTATGGGCAGAGAAGTAATACAGTGAATAAAGCCTGGGGTCAGGAAGATCCGAGTTCAAACTCATATAATTACTACCTGTGTGATCCTGGACAAGCCATTTAACCTCTATTTGTCTCATTTCCTCCTCTGTAAAATGGAATCCATTGAAGAAGTAAATGGCAAGCCACTCCAGCTGATAGAATTGTTTCCTTCGAAGGGGAACTTAGGAAATTTATCTAAATGCTGTTAAATTATGAATTGAACTTTTAGAGAAGGCCATTGCAATGTTTAAAGACTGTTCGGTATCTCACTGAGTGTATTTTGCTTTAAAATGAATACTGATCACTTAATCCTTTCGAAAGAAGTCTAAAAAGCTTTGGAAATTCTACTCTGGAGCTCTTTGGGGACTTATTTCGAGGACTTTAGGCAACGCCAAGAAAACCCCAAAGGGGATTCTGAAGAAAGACAGAAAAAGACTAAACAACAGCAACATAAAATCTGCTCAGTTCTGGGAAAGACGGTGCTGAACGAACCTGGGGAAATTCTAAGGTCATGAAGTAGTTTAATGAGAAACTAGGACTTCCCACAGGGAAGAGGGGAAGGGGGCCAAGACATCAATTTATAGGAGTGATTTTTATCGGCTCGGTCATCTGATCCTACAGGGTACCTGGGGAGAATGTCAATCTCCATCTCCTCCTTCCTCTGCCTCCCCCTCCTCCCCCTGCCACTTTCCTGGGGGCAGTTATTGCCTTCATAAGAATAAGAATAAACAAGCTTTTATAGTGCATTCTAACAGTGAGAGTGAGAACCCTTCACAAATAGGATTTCATTTCTCCTCACCAAAACGTTGTGGGGCAGGTGCTTTTAGAATCTGCATTTTACAGGAGAGGAAACCGAGGAAAACAGATTAAGTGACTTGCTCAGGCTCACACGGCTAGAATGTGAGGCAGGGTCTGAACTCGGGTCTTCCTAGATCAGCACAGTGCCAGGCTCACAGTAGGCATTTGGTAACTATTTGGTTGGTTGACGCTGGGCTTGGCCACTCTAGCCACGGGGACCAGCAGCTGCCGGCTTTGTCCGGGGAGGGGATCGGTGTCCATTTAGCCAATGGGAATCTCCGCGTGAGCCAGGACCCTCGGGAAAATCGCCTTCACTGGGTTTCAGCGACCCCCAGTGGGCGCGGGCTGCAATACAGGGGACCACACAGGGATGCGTCAGGAAGTACCATCTTTACTGGGGGCCAAAGGAGGGGACGGAGCCCGAGAGGTGCAGGAACGAGGGAAGGCGCTGCAGAGGGGGGCGATGGAGCCAGGGAAGGGGGTGGGAAGTGCCCGAGCAAGGAAGCGGGGGTGGCGGATCCCATGGGCGCTTCTCTTCCGGGCTCCCCGAGCCGTGAGCAGCTTTCCCTGTGCCTGCGCACGGCCGGTCTCAGCTGGGGCCGGCTGCGGAGGGAGCAAAGATGCTTCAGCCTGGGCCAGGGCTTCTCCCGGCCAAGCCCTCCCCTGCCCTCCCCCTTACCATCTCTGGCTAGGGCTTTCCTAGGTTCCTCCCGGGGGCGTCCTCAGCGGGCCGGGACAGGAACAGCCCATCTAAAGGAGATCGCGCTTTAGCTCCCGAGGCTCCAGGCCGTCCGCAACGCCAGCCACGCCTGCAGCTTCTGCCCGCCTCCCTCCTGTTGCTGAGCTCCCCGCTTCCCCACGAGCTCCCCTCCAGAGACCCCCGCCGCTCGCTGTGGAGCCCTTTCCACTCCACAAAGGCCCCTCGGCGGCCTCCAGCCCCACCACCATTTACCGTCCCGGACAGTTTGCAAAGCCCGGTCACTAAGACCCGACAGTCAGCGACAGGACGTGGCCAGGGCCAGGGCCAAGAAGTCGACAAGCGTCGGCGAAAGGCAAGGATTCCTCGCGTTCTGCACCACGACCTCGTCGGCCGGGAACGAAAAGGGCGGGATTAGGAGATAATCCCACGGGGTTTGGGCGGGGACTGACCGCTTCTCCTGGTCTGGCCCCGGCCCTGGCGAGCAGGGGAATGGCAGCACTGAGAGGCGGGAGGGCGGGCAGGGAGCAGGAGCCACGGGAGGGGGTCTCGGGAGCACAGAGCACAGAGCAACCTCCGGCTGGCAGGAAGCTCTGAGGCCTTGAGTCCAGCTCCTGACATACCTACCAAGCCACGGGGAAGCCTATGCCTAAACCCTCCGGGGGGAGCCTCCCATCCCATCCCCCCTCCTAGTCTGAAAACCTTCCCCGCTGGGCAGCTTCCTCTCACACAGCGCAGCCCCCGGAGGCGGTCAAAGAAGGGGCAACGGCGTCTTCTCCCTCACCCTTGGCTTCCCCCGGGGCTGGGAGCTCAGGTTCCGGGACTTCCCTGCAAGGTGTCTGATGTTTTCCCCTGGGAAGGCGAAGGATTGCGAGACAAGAGGACAGCATTAGCCCAGACAATCTTCTGTCAGATCTTCCTTACAGGAAAGCTACTGAGCAGAACGCAACGATAATTGTATCTAGAAGATCCAGAAGAAATATAAGAAAATCAGCAAGGACCAACTATACAGCAGGGATCAAAGACAAACGCTCTACTTGTGATATAATATTGGTCATTGTTAGTAGTAATCGTATTTTAAAACCTGATCATAACTAAGCTAGTCTGAAAGAAAGGTTGGGTCTGAGTTGTATATAATGAGGTGATTATAGAAAAAATTGGTTTAAACAAAAGATTAAATGGAGGAATTATCTGATAAAAAACATGGTATGAAAGGAAGCATGTGGGGGTGGGGGGCTGGAGTGTTGGAGCCTGACTCTCATCTGGGATAAGGAGGAAACAACATATACATCTGAAAAGGTCTAGAAGTCTTCTGAACTTCGGCGAGGTGAGAAAACTGGGGGCAGGGCAGTTGGGGGGGACTTTTAGTAGGATTGTTGATTAAGACTGGAGGATGGGGTAGATAGATAAGGGAGGCATTTTAAAAGGAGGATACAATAAGAAGAAAAAAACATAAGGGAAGAAGATAAGTACCCGGGAGAGGGTGAAAATAGAGCCTGAGACGCAAAACAGTGAGTCCAAATAAGATGGAAGGAAATTAATAGGTAGTAATTATGTCTTTTTAGTGTGAATGTGAAAAGGACTGGAGAACGACTGAACAAGTTGTGGTTTATGAGTGTGGCGGAATACTGCTGGGCTATAAAGTGGCGAGCTTACTGATTTTTGAAAAAAAATATGGAAAGTGTAAGAAATAATGAAGAGCAAAATCAGCAGAATCAAGAGAACAACATACATGGTAATAGCAGTATTGTTCTAAGAGGAAGCTGGGGCAAATAAGTTATTGTGACTAATGTAAATATCCAAATTAACTCTAAAGAAAAATGCTATCTGTATCCCGAGAAATAATGGATAGAATATGAATACAATAATTTCTGTATGTATGACTGTTTCTATCTAATGATAGCTATCTCAAGGTTGGGGGAGGAAAAATTTACATGATTATTTTGTTGCATATTTGAAAGAAGTAGCAAGATTGTCACTTTCATGTACAAACACTTTTAAAAACTGTATTACGTTATGAAAATGTTTGTTCTACTCCATAAATTAAAAATAAAAGAAATTAGAAAGAAAAAAAATCCATTATGCACAAGGAGGTACCTACCCTGACCCAGCAAGTAGCCAGCGCTGTTTAGCGTCCATCCTCCATGTATCTGGATCCAGACAAAAGAGAGGGAAACAAAGTCAGACTTCCAAAGAGCTCATCAGAGAGGTTGCCTGTCAAGCTCTCAACCATGGCCTCTTCAACTACAATGTAGGAAGGGGTCGGGGGTCCTCCCCTTCTTTTCAAATTGGTCCCATCCTAAAGACACACAAAGGGAGAGCTTGGACAGTTTGCCCATTCCCCACCCTCCAACCATCATTTTCCCAGAACTTACAAATTATAAGTGATCGGAGGGGAAAGAGATTTAGTTTTGTCTAAGCATCTATTCTTCTACTAGGGAAAATGAGACACTGGGATTGGCAAAGAACCACCAAGGACAGGCTGAATCTGAACCCAAATTTGCTGACTCCCAAACCACTGCTGAAATTCAAGCATCATGGGACAAGGAGCAGGGACAAGGGCAAGAACAAGGCAGGAGCAGGAAGTGGGGAAGGGATGAGACAGAAACTGGGATGAGAGAGGAATCAAAGGGGTGAAACAGTCAGGAATAGGGAAAGGACCAGGACCATGGGCAGTAACAGGGGCAGAGGAAGGGCTTGGGAAAGGACTAGCACCAGGGCTAAAGGCAAGGACAGGGCTACAACAGGGCCATAATATCTCTTACCCGGTGTCCTGGGGCAGCCTCTGGAAGCCAAGGCAGGCTCAGGAGGATGAAGAAAAGAACAATGGATGGAACAGAAGTTGTCATCTGAGGAAGAGATCCAAAGCCAGTGGTCTGGATACCAAGGAAGAAGCAAAGGGAGGAGGAGGAGGAGGAGGAAGAAGGAAACAGAAAAACAGAGAGGCAGAGATAATGAGAGAAAGACAGAGATAGGGTAGAAGGAGACAAGAAATAAAAGAAAAGAGACAGAAAGACTTGGAAGAGCAGAAAGAGACAAAGACAGAGAGACAGAGAAAGCATCATAGAGAGAGAGAGCTCGGAGAAAGAGAAAGACAGAGATAGAGATAGAGATAGAAAGATGGGAAGGGGGGAGAGAGAAAGAGAGACATAGACAGGCAGGGAGAGAGGTAGCCAGAGAATGAAAGGCAGAAAGAGAGAGGGAGGGAGGGAGTAGAGGAAGATTGGGTAAAGAAAGGTGAAATAGGGATAAGCAGAGAAAGACACATACAGGCAGGGATGGACAAAAAGAGAGAGAACAGGGGAAAACAGGTGGAGAGGGGAAAGGAGAAACAGAGAGGAAGACAGCAAGAAAAAGACAGAGAGAGAAAGAGAAAGCGAAGAGAGAGAACAGGGGAAGGGAGATGAGGAGGGGGAAAGAAAGAAGGTAAGGGATACAGAAGAGATGTTTGGAAGTTCAAAGATGAGAGACAGACATAGAGATCCAATGAATGAATAAGAGAGAGCAGTTTGGACAGTGAGTCCCAGAGAAAGAGACCTTTATCCTCCCACCCCAACTTCCCCCTGGCCCAGTTGGTCAGACGCAAATTCTCACCTCTCCAGTTCAGGGGATGTGACTCCTAGATCATGGTGCCAGGAGACGTGCTTTTATGGGAGCAGGGTGGGGAGGAAGGAGGGGAAGGCTGAGTCACAGAACCATGGCACTTCAGAACCTGGGGGCTTGAGGGAGGGGGCCTTCAAGATGCCCAGGTCTAGCCCACTCACTTAGCAGGCAGAAAGATGAAGATCTAGTCCTAGCCAGATGTAGTGGGGGGCCATGGGGGGGGACAGAGAGCCCTGTGCCCTTTCCCTCTGCTCCCCTTTACTCTTCTATGATAAAATAAGAGACACCCATTCCTGGAGACCTCTCCAGCTTTTGGTTTCCCCTTCTTCCTCATTCCTTTAAAAACATTTTTTTTTTAAATTTATGGAATAAAAGAAGCATTTCCATAACATAGTACAATTTTTAAAAATTGCACATAAAACTGCAAATATACTAGGCAAACTTGCTATTTCTTTCAAATATATAAGAAAAATAAAATATCAATTTCTTTTTTTTCATTTTTTTCCCCTCCCACCCACCCACCGCCCCAGAGAAGGCTACCGTCACACACACACACATTTGTATACATATATGTAAATGCACATGCATGTGTGTCAAAGGTCGTTCTCTGGATGTATATAGCATCTTTTTTGAGTGTGTGGCTTTTAGAATGAATTTGGGTGATGAACATCATTCTTAAAGAGGACCAAAATGACTTTACCATGCTAGAGTGGAGTTCCAGTGAGCCCGGCTGTGGCCGATCAGACCAATATGAGCTCGGAATGCCCCGCCACACATCAGACACAAATAGTCCCCGTGAACATTTGGGAGGCTTCTCTAACCGTCCATCTCATCTTTCTTTTGAGCTAATCCAATTCTGCTTCGCTCACAGGGCCCTAACGCTGATGAGGACACATCATGCTGGACGGTCCTGGGCCAGTGTGTCCTATGTCATGCAATCAATCCTCAACTTCTTAAAAGAGATCTGGAAAATGTCCTTGTATCAATTTTTTTTTTACCATCTTATGAGCATTTGGCCCATGTGAATTCTCTGTAAAAACAGTCTTTGGCAAGCATACATTCAAACAATGTGGCCAGCTCAACGGAGTCATGTTCTCCGTAGTAGAATTGGATTTGGGGGCAGTTTCGTTGGAGAAAGGAGCTTGGTGTCCACTCCCTCATCCCAGGTGATCTTCCTGAGACAATTCAGACGGGGGTGATTCCGTTTGCCGGCAGGGCGCTGATGGACTGTCCAGGTCTCACAACCATACAACAAGGGCTCTGTAGCCCTTCAGTCTGCTGGTCCGTCCAACGCCTCTCCTCCCCCACACTTTCCTTTGAACTCTGAGCTTGCTCTGGTAATACATGTGCCAACCCCATTATCAGTGTGCACATCCCCAGAAAGTAGACTGGCAAGGTCCACAGCATTCACAGGGTCCCAAGGTTCCACATACAGCTGGTGTGGCGCTGGCTGGTGGAGGACCTGGGTTTTCTTGGTGTTAATTGTTGGGCCAAAATTAGCAGGAGCAGCAGAGAATCCATCTCTGCTTTGGGGGCTGCCTTGAGGGCATGGTGATCTGCAATAAGAGCTTCCACCCAGCCCTCCCTCCATTTCATCTTTGGCTTGGGACCTTTTCAAGTTGGAGAATTTACCATCCGGGTGCCACCAAGAGAGTGCCACGTCCATCCTCATGGCAGGTGTTTGACAACATGACTGAAAACACCATGATGAGAAGCCTGGGTGCAAGCCCACAGCCTTGCCTCAGTCCGTTGGCGACTGGGAAGGCTCGAGAGCATTGCCATTGTCCAGAACCCGGGCAAATGTGACGTCACATGATGTACTATATTGGTGAACTCTGGGCAAACAAATTTGGCCATAACTTTCCATCCCTCCTCATGACTGGCAGTACCAAGGCAGATCAGCCACGTGGCATGCAGACCCCTGTCCTGCTCCCGGAGTTTCTGCTGGAGTTGTCGGGTAGTAGACAACAGAAGTACTATTCCTTAGCCCCGTCTGAAGCCACCGGGTAGATGGCCTGCCAGATGCAGCATAAGCTTTTCAAGGAGAACTCTGACAAGAATATGGCCAGTAATGACCAAGAGAAACCCCTAAGACATTTTGAATAAACCTTAGAGAAGACTCCAAGGTCCAGGTTTGGTCTCAGCGAGGTGTAAACACCTGCAACCTTCTTTGAATCGACAAACAGTGGGGCCTGAGAGAAGTAGACTGAGGCTCAAGAAATTTCACTTCAGGAACTTTCATCTAAGGCAGGTCTTCTTAAGCTGTTTCCACTCCTGACCCTTTTATATGGGACTTGGGAAACTTTTATGTGACCCTGGAATGTAGATATGTAAAATAAGCATACAAGTCAAACATTTACTGATAATAAATCATAATTTATTGTCTCTAATCGGTTAGATGGCCCTAAATGGAGTCATGAGTCACAGTTTAAGGAGCTTTGCTCTAAGGAACACCAGATGCTGAGTTAGGGAAGATGGAATGGCCTCTTGCTCTTTCTGAATGTCAGACCAAGTAGTGCTGACCATACATGATTCTAGGCTGTGGGTGTGGGTGAGGAGCCAAAAACAGTAAAGGTAGAAATGCAGGGATCAAGAACATTTTAGGGACAGGATGGCTAGGCTTAAAGAAGGAAGAGAGAAATCCCTGAAATTGAGCTCCTGAATACAAATCGGAAAACAACGGTAAGAACTACCTGAGGCTTAGGGCAATATTACTCACACCTCAGGATTAAAACTTGATGATAATAATACTAATCATTTTTATGAGAATAATAATACTCCTTCAAAATAAAAGGAGTAAGCAAAGGAAAAAGAACCCAACCATTGAGACTTACTTTGGTATAAAATAAGATCTGGGTTTACATTGAGAGGAAGATAGAAAGATAAATAAAAAAGCCATTTCTACCCTAAAGAAGAACATCAATGGTCACAAATATAAAAAGAAATCTTGGAAGAACTTAAAAAGAAATGCAATGTCTCTCTTCCATTCCTTCTCAGCCCTTATATACTCTATTACAATTACATCATTACAGCATAGTATGTATGTGTGAACTAGAGAACCATTATATCACCATGCTAAGTACTAAGTACATATGGGAACTAGAGAAACATTAACTCATCAATTCCAGTGAGTTAACTCCTTGTTTCAAGCACACTTCTCCAGAGTTCCTGCCCTCTACATATTTATAAGAACCTCATCTGAAAGGCTGGAGCAGGATATATTATGCTTCAGATGAAGTAAAAAAAAAAAAAAAAAGCAGAAGTATCAATCCTGATCTCACATGAAGCAAAAGCAAAAATAGATTTAATTAAAAGGATAAAGAAGGAAACTACTTGCTAAACAATACAGTAGATAATGAAATAATATCAATACTAAACATATGTGCGCCAGTGATATAGCATCAAAATTCTTAGAGGAAAAGTTAAGAGAATTGCAGAAAGAAATAGACGGCAAAACAATATTAGTCGGGGAATCTCAAGCTCCCTTTCTCAGAACTAAGTAAATCTAAGCACAAAATAAACAAGAAAGAAGTTAAGAAGATGAATAGAATTTTAGAAAAGTTGGGTTTAATAGATCTATGGAGAAAATTGAATGGGGAATATTAAGGGAATTGACATTTTTCTCAATAGTATCTGGAATCTATACAAAATTGATCATGCATTAGATGTAAAAACTTCATAAGCAAATGAAGAAAGGTAGAAATATTAAATGCATCCTTTATTAGATTATGATGTAATAAAATTACACGTAATAAAGGGACATAGAAAAATAGACCAAAAATTAATTAGACACTAAATAATTAATTGGAAACTAAACAATCTATTTCTAAAGAATGGGTAGGTCAAGCAACAAATAATTGAAATAATCAATAATTTCATCCATGGGAATAATAGCACTGAGACAACATAGTAAAACTAATGGGATCACATGTGCAAAAATGTTTGTGGCAGCCCTTTTTGTAGCGACAAGAAACTGGAAACTAAGTGGATGCCCATCACTTGGAGAATGGCTGAATAAATTATGGTATATGAATGTTACGGAATATTATCGTTCAGTAAGAAACGATCAACAAGATGATTTCAGAGAGGCCTGGAGAGACTGACGTGAACTGATGCTGAGTGAAATGAACAGAACCAGGAGATTATTGTATAAGGCAACAGCAAGATTATATGACGATCAATTCTGACAGATGTGGCTCTTTTCAACAATGAGAGGATTGAGGTCAGTTCCAATAATTTTGTAATGAAGAGAGTCATCTACACCCAGAGAGAGGACTGTGGAAATTGAGCGTAGATCACAACATAATATTCTCACTCTTTTTGTTGTTCACTTGCATTTTGTTTTCTTTCCTTTTTGAGCTGATTTTTCTTGTGCATCAAGATAATTGCATAAATGTTTACATATATTGGATTTAACATATATTTTAACATGCATAACATATATTGAGTTGCTTGCTATCTAGGGGAAGGGATGGGGGAAAGAAGGGAAAATGTAGAATACAAAGCTATGCAAAGGTCAATGTTGAAAAATTATCTGTGCATATGTTTTGAAAATAAAAAAAACTTTATTAAAAAAAAAAAAAACTAATGGGATGCTGCCAAAGCAGTTCTTATGGGAAAGCATCTCTAGATGCTTACATGAATAAAACAGAGAAAGAGGAGATCAACAATTGGGCATTTAACTAAAATAAAAGCTAGAAAAAGAATAAATCAACATAAAAAAAGAACAATTAAATATCAAATTAGAATATCTGAAAATCAAAGGGGAGATTCACAAATTTGAAATCAAGAAAACTATTGAACTAATAAATATATCTAAGAATTGGTTTTATGAAAAAAAAAACAACAAAATAGACAAACCTTTGATTAGTTTGATTAGAAAAATAAAAGAACAAAAGAAAAGTACTAGTATCAAAAATGAAAAGGGTGAATTTACCATCAATGAAAAGGAAATTGAAGCAATAATTGGGGGCTATTTTGTGCAACTGTATGCCAATAAATCTGACAATCTAAAGGAAATAATGAATATTTTTAAAAATACAAGTTTATATTTACATAAGATTAACAAAATTCTTAAATGAAACATTTAAATAACCCCATTTTAGAAAAAAATATTGAACAAGCCATCAGTGAACTCCCTAAAAAAATCTGGTAAACATTTTTTAACAACAGTTTCCAATAAAGGTCTCATTAAAAAATATAGAGAGAACTGAGTCAAATTTATAAGAATACAAGTCATTCCCCAATTAATAAATGATCAAAGGATATGAACAATTTTCAGATGAAGAAAGTAAAGCCATCTATAGTCATATAAAAATGGTTAGAGAAATGCAAATTAAAACAACTCATTTCTAAAATATATAGAGAATTGACTCTATAAGAAATCAAGCCATTCTCCAATTGATAAATGATCAAAGGATATGAACAGATAATTTTCGGATGATGAAATTGAAACTATTTCCACTCATATGAAAGAGTGTTCCAAATCACTATTGATCAGAGAGATGCAAATTAAGACAACTCTGAGATACCGCTACACACCTGTCAGATTGCCTAAGATGACAGGAAACGATAATGATGAATGTTGGCGGGGATGTGGGAAAATTGGGACACTGATGCATTGTTGGTGGAGTTATAAACGGATCCAATCATTCTGGAGAGCAGTTTGGAACTGTGCTCAAAAAGCTATCAAACTGTGCATACCCTTTGATCCAGCAGTGCTACTAATGAACTTATCTCCCAAAGAAATACTAAAGAAGGGAAAGGGACCTGCATGTGCAAAAATATTTGCGGCCTTTGGAGCTCCCCCCAGCTAGGGCATCCCAGATTCCCCGAATCTCAGAGCGAGCAGAATGGCCAGAGCTCAGTAGTCTTTGCCACGCCAGAAAATGGGCGGATTCTTAGGATTCTTACCAGGTGCTAAGTCAGTGGAATTGATAGAGACAATAATTATCTACTTTAGCCTGGTTCAGTAGGATTGATCTGATCCCACGAGGAGATGTTATGGGCCAGAACTTGAAACAAGGCACTAAGTGGAATTACTGAGACAATGGTTAAATCTAGTTTTGCATTGACTAGCCTGGGTCTCCTTCAAATTCCAGCTCGGGGCAGAACCACCCAGAGGAAGAGTCCTCGAGGGCCATGGGCATCTGGGGTGGGAGATTGTTCAAGGGGTGGGGGGAACTTCCCAAATGAACAGCTCTCTCTGGCTGATGGGGGCAGGTCTTGGGGGACATCCCAAGGGCAGCCTGGAGGAAAATGCAGGGAAGGATGTTCTTGAGGACAGTAGGAAACCGTTGTCTGGGGTTCAAAGGCTTGGAAGCTCAGAACTGCACATCAAGAAGGGACCCTGGCGTCCACCTAAATCCCTCAGGGCATAACTGCGGAATTTCTCTAAAAGAACCCCTCTCAGCGGTCTCAGGTGCACTGCCGGTGAAGAGGAGCTCACCACCAAGCAAGGTCCTGCAGCCAGGGGGGGAAGCTTGGGCCGATCTGCACGCTGGCAGCAGCTCGAGCTCCCTCCCCATCCCTCCCCCTTCCTTCAACCCTCCCTCCTTCTTAGGAACACTGACGTCCAAGCCCCTCGGCCTCCTCTGCCTCCTCTTCCACTCGAGCTCAGAATGAGAAAATTAGTAAAGTGGCTAATTGGCTCGAGGGGAAGATAATGAGTGTTCTTGGCAGGCTTGAAGGGGGACAAAATGTCACAAAGGTGGGGATGGGGAGAGACACAGTGATAGAGAGACAGACAGAGACAGGGATGGAGCTAGAGACACAGTGGCAGAGCCAGAGAGAGAGATAGAGAGACAAAGAGACAGAGACAGAGACAGAGCCAGAGACAGACAGAGACAGGGACGGAGCTAGAGAGAGACAGTGGCAGAGCCAGAGAGAGAGCCAAAGAGCCAGAGAGAGACAGAGACAGAGACAGAGCCAGAGCCAGACAGAGACAGGGACGGAGCTAGAGAGACAGTGGCAGAGCCAGAGAGAGAGCCAAAGAGCCAGAGAGAGACAGAGACAGAGACAGAGCCAGAGCCAGAGACAGACAGAGACAGGGACAGAGCTAGAGAGACAATGGCAGAGCCAGAGAGAGAGACAGAGACAGAGACAAGAAGAAGAAGAAGAGAGAGACACACAAAAGAGACAGAGACAGGAAGGAGTGGGGAAGGGCAGGCCCAGAGAGAGAAGAGAAGAGAGACAGAGAAAGAAGGGGAACAGACAGAGAAAGAGACAGAGACAGAGATAAGCAGAGGGAAGAGAGACAGGGGAGAGAACAGAGACAAAAACAGGAAAGACAGACAGGGACAGAGCCAGAGGGATTATGGAGGAACTAGAGAAACAGACAGACCTGATGAGGTTTAGGTTTTCGGGTTCCCTTTTATAGGAACCAAATGATAAGGTCCAGATTTAGGAACCAAAATGGATTAGGGTTTTTGGCAGGGTTAAATGAAAGGTCTATAGGTTCCCGGGTTCAGGACCAAATGGAGGTTTTCCCCGTCCCCTTGGGATTCAATAAAAGGGTTTGGGGACCCTTCGGGGCCCTTCTGAAAAGGGTTACAGACCCGGATTGAAAAAAGGTTTTTGGGGGACTGGAAGTAAGGTCAAAAGTGACAGGGAGGCAGGTTCTTAGGGAAATAGGTAGGTAAAGGGGTGGTTGGAAAAAGAATATTGTCCCAGAGGGCAGAGGTTCCTTTTTAAGAACAGTTTTTGAACCCCAAGGAGAGGTTTTACTTTGGCTCTTTAAATGGGACTTGGGCTAAAGCGAAGGGGCTCGTGGGGTCCCAGGCTGGCTTTAAAGCTGGTTTCAGTGGATGTTTGAATGGGATTGAAGGAGCTAATTGGATCAGGTTGGAATCCTTTTGCTCAGGACTGACCCCCAATAAACGAAATGGAGCTGTTTGTCTCCGTTCCCTCGGGCGGGGCCCTCACGGAGGCAGAGGCCCAGGAGAATTTCTCCTTCCAGGAGTTTGAGAGTTTGGGGTCCCTTCTTAAACCACACAGACAGAGACCCCACAGAGTTAGCGCCCAGTTGGGGCCCCACCTTTGACTGGTGGGGGCCTGGAACCGGCTGATAGGGGGGCGATAGGGGCCCAGGAGAGCCTTTGTCCCAGACCAACCGGGCCCCAGGTCCCAGCTTCTTCCTTCCCCAGAGTCACAGATGCCACTCTCTCACAGGAAAGGACCCACCCAGAGGGAGAGAGACCCTTCCTCGAGGGGATTTGCCCCTACAGATCTGCTTCTAGAGCGGATTGACCTTGTCTCTGAAGCCCAGGACCAGGGTTCCAGCTCCACCTCTGAGGCTCAGGCAAGTCAGATACCTCTCTGTGCCTCGTACTCCTCAACTCCTCTTGGTTCCCCGGGGTCCCACCTCAGCAAGGGCAGTCCTCTGTAATGAGCTCAACATCACCGATTAAACTTCCAAAATGGCCCTGAATGTCCTCCCCCAACATCCGGCATCATCCAAACCTCCCAATGCTCGTGGCTTAGCACAGGGCCAGGGAAACGGGGGCCTTCATGAATGTGTTTCTTCCTTTCTCCTCCCTCCCTCCCCCCTCCCTTCCTTCCTTCCTTCCTTCCTTCCTTCCTTCCTTCCTTCCTTCCTTCCTTCCTTCCTTCCTTCCTTCCTTCCTTCCTCTTCCTTTTTTCCTTCCCTCCTTCCTTCCTCCTTTCTTTCTTCCCTCCTTCCTTTCTTCCTTCCCTCCCTTCATCCTTCCTTTCTCCCTTTCTCCTTCCTTTCTCCCTTCCTCCTTCCTTTCTTCCCTACCTCCCTCCCTCCTTTCTTTTTTTCTCCTTAACAAAAGTTTTAATTTCTGATTGCCTCTCCCAGCCACTGGATGCCCTCAAGGATTTTATGGACGCCATCATTTCTGAGTTGTCGTGGGCTCCAGTGGTCCCTCAGTCTACCCCCGACCCCCACAAGGACGCACTGTGCGACATCCCCGGGGAGGGATCCCTCAGCCTGACACCTCGGGTGGACGGGGCTGATGTTCTCCTGGAAGGATGCACAGAACCTGTGCTGGGCCTGGGTAATTCTGTTCCTGCATGTGATCCACCTGGCCTTGAGATTTAGCACTTCAGACTCCCAGGGACCCCTGAACCGGGCAGGCTGCAGCCCTTGCTGGGCTGGGAGTCAGGCTCCCCCTCCCCTCTCGGGGCTCTGGGCTGGGGTCTGCAGAACAGGGAGGCCAGGGCTCTTACATTGGGGGGTCAGGCCTTTCTCTAGGCCCTCACCTTGGTCTCCAGGCCCATCTGTCAATGACGCATGGAAAGTTCTGGCCCTCCTTGGGGCGCCGAGGAAGGGCCGTTAGGGCTTCTGGGCTTTGGGCCCGGCCCAAGTCTCCCTGGCCTTTACTCTCCTCGAAGCCTGGACCCCAAATTGCCTCCTCTAGTAATCCTCTAGAGAACCCCCCCAGCTCCCTGGGCTGGCCTGGCAGGCCACGGGCTGTTCCCTCCATGCCGAGGGGCCAGGCCATGTGGGCTGCCCTCCCCAGGATTTCTGGGGAGACAGAGTTTGAGAAGAGGGGCACAGGGAGTGTCCCCAAAGTCTCCCCAACCCCCCAGCCCCAAATGGAGCTGACCTGGAGAACTGGGGGAAGGGGGCAGCCAAGAGCTGGTGCTCGGGGAGGGGATCGGCAGTGAGCCAAGGCCAGACCAGGCCCCCCCCAGCCAACCAGGAGTCCAAAGCCAGGGATTTCAGTTAGGGATGACGCGGTCCTGGGAGCCCTTCCTCCCTCCTGCCCCCTCCCTTCCGTCCCCTGGGCTCTGCTTCCCAGCAGCCCCATTGACACCTCAGTGCCAAATCCTGTCCCACCTCCTTCTGGCTCTATTCTTAGACCTTTGTTCTTGGTTCCATCAGAGTCTCTGAGAGGGCACAGGAGCGGGTGGGGGAGGGTGCAAGGGGAAGATGGGGGGGGGCTAAGTCATCAAAGGATCAAAACATTTCCTCCTGGGTCTCGTTCCTGAAGCTCAACGCCGGCTGCAATTCAGTGGTCTGCCTGGGAAATGCAGACTCCTGGACCGTGGGAAAGGAGAGAGATAGACCAAGATGGATGGGGAAGACCCTGGGGGCAGACCCTGCGGGGGAGACCTGGGGGAGAACCTGAGGGGAGGACCCAAGGTGGGGAGACCCTGAGGGGGGGAGAACCTGAGGGGGGAGACCCAAGGTGGGGGAGCCCAGGGGAGCAAAGAGACGGGTCAGAGAGAGGCAGTTGGGGAGAGTCGGATCAGAGATGGAGCCCCCAAGTGAAAGGCGGGGAGGTGGGGAAGCAGCTGCTCCTGAACCCAACGCTGCCCCTCCTGGGTTGTCTGCTGCGTTTGGACACCCCCCTCTCCCTCACCGAGCCTCCACTTTCTTCCTGGAAAACGAGGCCCTGGAGTCAAGGATCTTGATGGTCCTTCTAGCTCCTCCATCAGTGATGACACCGGCAAACCCTGAGCCACATCCCTTCCTAAGATCTCCCTCGGCTCCCCCAGCCCGTGGCCCCCAGGATCAAACCCCAAGTCCTTGGGGCGCCGCGGTCTCCCTTCCACCCTTCCCTTTCTCTGTTCCAGTTCCTCTCTCCTGCCTCTGCTCAGAGCCTTTTCCAGCAGCTTTCAGGGCTCCTCCCACCTCCACTGCCCTTCAGCACCCCACACCCTGAGACTCGGCTTCTGGCTGTCCTAGACCCAAGACAGTCCATGGCATTTCCCCACGCGTGGAAGGCTTTCCTCCCCATGGGATGCTTTCCCTCCCCCTCCGCTCCAGGCTTCCTTCAAGCCCCAGCAAAAAGTCCCCAGGCCCTGGCGAGGTGACTCCCTTCTCTCCACGTTACTCTGCACATAATCGTTTGGCTTGTTCCCTGCCCCTGCTCCCGAATTAGATTGTGAGCTCCTTAAGAGGAAGGATTATTCCTTTAGCCTTTCTTGGCCGTCTAGTATTTAGCACAATCCCTGGCACACAGTAGGTGTTTAATAAATGTTTATTGACTGAATTCACAGCGTGAGATAGGAACAGGCTAGAAAGGAGGGAGGAGATGGGGCTCCAAGGCCGGAGAGGCCTCCAGGGAAGACCCCTACTTTTATCCCCCCCAAAACGGAGGGACAGAGGGGAGCACAGGGCCCTGCCCACCTTGCAACCCCCAATCCATGTGGCAGACTGGCAGTGAGTGGGCTGCCCTCGGGCACTTCTCAGTTCCCCTCCTCCAAGCCCCGCTTCTGACTCTGGTTTCCAAGAACAACATCCCCTAAGCAGGGAGAGGAAAGTTGACTTGGGCTTGCTGAGGATTTCCGGGCTCCCAGATCACTGGCTGGAGGGGTCTGTGGGGCTCACTGTCCAAATTGTTCTCCCTTCCCGGCTCACTGGATCTGTCTCCGCCCTCACCACCCTTGGGTTTGTCCCTCAACCGTGAAGCCCTCAGTGTCTCTCTTCTGCTGCACCCTTGTTTCTCCTTTTCCCGTTCCCCCTCTTCCCTCTGTCTTTATCTGTCTCCTTCACTATCCCTATCCTGCCTTAATGAATGGGGGTTGCCTGCGGCACACTGTGAAACCCTTAGCTTATGAAGGCCAAGGTCCATGGGCCAAGTCCGACATCTTGATCTGAATCTGGCCACTGGGCCCAGATGGCTCCGGAGGACACACCCGGTAACTCCCCAGAGCCCGAAATCCTCCTCTCGGCATCACCTTCCTGGCCACACGGCCCTCTTGGAGAACGAAGGCCAAGCAACCTCCCTTTACCTCCCCCAAACCCCCACCTCTCTGTACAACTTTGCCTGTCTCTCCCTTCTTTCTCCTTTCCTTTGTCTTTCTCTGCCTTTTTCTCCATACCTCTATTTCCCCTTCCCTTCTTTTCCTTTTCCACCTTTGTCTCTGCTTTCTGTCTCTGTCGGTCTCCCTGTCTCTCCTTTCTTTCCTCTTTCTCTGCTTTTTCTCCATACCTCTTTATTTCCCCTTCCCTTTCCCTTTTCTTTGTCTGCTTTCTGTCTCTCTTTCCCTCTGTTTGTCCCTCTTGCTGCCTCTCTCTGTGTCTCTGTCTCTTTCTCACTTCCTCTCCTCCTTCCTGCCATTCTCCCCAGGCCCCGGGGGCTGTTCCTCTGTGTCGGAGTCACTGGCTTTGGATGCCCCTTCCTGTAATGGGGGCTCAGGCTCCTCTCATTGTTCTCATCATGAGCCGGAGCCGGCCTTGGGTTCCAGCAGCTGTCCTGGGCCAGCCCTGTCTTGGACTTCATTCCCCGGCCCAGCCCTTCCCTTAGCCCCGGTCGCTGTCCATGGTCCTGCCGGGCCTTTCCCAGGCCCACCCTCGCACTCGCCCTAAACTTCCCCAGGCACCAGTGGGATGAAACCAGGCCGTGTGCTTTGCCCCCGCGCTTTCAGCCACGATGTCGCGCACCTTCAGTGAGAACAGGCACATGCCAGATGCCGCCCCGCGTCAGATCCTCCGCCCGAGAGGCTTGTAGAGGGAGCGCTGGATACGCGCTAACCCTCCCTACTCTAGCTCTAACCCTAAATGGCTCCCGCCTCCCGAGCTCGGCTGCTGATGGCTGCGCGCTCGGTGCAGCCTCTGAAGCTGGGATGGGACAAAGCCCGAGTCCTACTGCTTGGGTTAATTTGGCCTAACAAATAACACCAAGGAAACACAGGTTCTGCACAAGCCGGCATCCATATGCGGAACCATAGAAAGGAAAGATGAACAAAAGAATGGAGGGAGGAAGGAGGAACAAAAGAATGGGAAAAGGAAGGAAAGGAAGGAGAAAGAAAAGATGGAGGAATGGAAGAAGGAAGGAAAGATGGAAAAGAATGGAAGAAAGGAAAGGAAGAAAGGAAGTTTTTCCATTTGTAAGAGTTGACCGTGATAACACCAACGATCCTCTGCATTCTGAGGGGCTTTAAGATTTCGGGTCACAGGGAGAAAGCCTTGGGGCGCCTGGCTTGAGTACGAAGGGGACCCAGCCCTGCGGCCAGAAGCTGGCCACAGCCGGATAGGCTGGCAGCTGGCCCGGCCTGGACTTCACCCCAAAGCCAGTCAGCAAGTCCGGGGCAGATGAGGACTTTTTCTTCTTGCAGCAGGAAAGCTTGGAGGAGAATCCTCCTCTCCCTGTGCCATGGAGACCCCTGAGTGCTCCTGCCGGGATGGGTGGGGGAGAGTGACATCCCGCAGGTATGTGGCCCCTCTTTTTTTCCCTACCAACCACTGAGGACAAATTGCTTGGCAGTGGAAAGAGTACTAGATCTGAAGCTGGATGTCCCGGGTTCAAATCCTCCTCAGCCATTTAATGCCTGGATGACCCCAGACAAAGTTTTACCTTTCTGGGCCTTCCCCCATCTGTAAAGTGGGCTGGGAATTCTAGACTTTCCACGGCCGTTTCCAGTGCTGTCCCTGGAACGGCCTGGAGCTCCCGCCCAGCTCAGCATTTCACACTGCCAGCCTTGCCCCAGACAGGGCCAGGGAGTAAGGCCGGTGTCCCTCACTCCCCCCTTGCCTTGGGGCCTCTGCTTCCAGACTTGCAGCCGAGGACCTCAGAGACCCTCCCCTTAGGGATAAGGAAGCTGATCTGCCCCCTGACTCCTGGGCTCACCCCGATCTGTGTGCCCTGGACTATCCCCCTCTGGGAGGTCCGTGGAAAAGAGAGTGTATTGCCTCAGTTTCCCTAAATTATTATGCTATGTCCTGAATAAAACATTATGGCCCCCCCCCTCCTTTCCTTACCCCGCTAAGCTCTGGCTGCTCACATCCGAGTGAGTCACAAAAGTGCAGACGGCTCATCTCAAACGCCTGGGCATGGCTCCGTCTCTCTCGCCCCAGACCGGCGCCTTCCAGACCCCCAGCCTGTCAGAACTAAGGTCACCGTCCTTTCCTGGAATTTCTGCTCGGCCCCCTGCCCCGCCTTTGTTTCCCTGATAGCCGGAGCCCTACAAAGTCTCTGGGATTAGTTGCTCGCTGCTGGACACCAAGTCCCGTTAGCCGGCTGACTTTGGCTACTCTCAATATCCCACTGTTACAAACCTAATCTCTGTCTTGCCTCAGTTTCTCCGGCATTACAGGCTCGGGCTTGTCCCGCTTGGCCGGGAAGAGGCAGCAAGGGACGCCGCAGGAATGTGGCCCTGCAGAGGCTTGGAGGAGAGGGGGTCTGGCTCCTGGGAGTACCAGGACTTGGGACACAGACCTCTTCCTGGGCCGGCCCCAGATCTTGCGGCTCCCCATCTGTAAGGGAGGGGGCAGGCTGGGGGGGGGTGGGCCTTAAACAGGCTCCAGTTTTGAGGAGCAGCCGCGGGAGGAGGCCGGGCCAGTCTAACTCGATTTCCCTGAGCCTGCAAGGCTTCTAAAAACTCGGTTCCGGGCTGGCAAACCAACAAGCATTTATTAAGTGCCTCAAACGGTTTATCAGGGTTACACAGAAAGGCAGAAGACGGTCTCTGCTCCCAAAGAGCCACATAAGGGAATAAGCATCGATTAATCACCACGTTGTGCAAGGCACTTCACAAATATTGCTTCCAATCCTCACACCAATCCTGAGGTAAAGTGACATTATCATCTCTGCTTTCCAGTTGCGGAAACTGAGGCAGGCAGAACGACTTGCCCAGGGCCTCTTGACCGCAGGCGCAGCCTTCTGTGCCCTCCCCGAGCCCGTGACAGACCCAGGATTCAAGGGAGAGAACCAAAGGGAAGGACCTGACGGGTTGGGGTCCGCCGAGAAGGGAGGAGGGGCTTCAGGCTTGGGGTGCCCAGCTGGGAAAGGGAGGGGCGCCCATGGAGCTGCCAGGGGCTGGTATCCAAGGGCTCTGAATGCCCACCCTGGAGGCGACGGCCAGGTGAGAGCCTTCGGGGACCCCCCTCCAGCAGTCACTGCTACAGTTCAGCACGAGGGCCTGCACTGGGGGGTGGGGGGATGGGCAGCCCATCCCGGCTCTGGGAGGTGACACCGGGGGCTCCGACCGTGGGACCAGGAGGACGGGAAAGGCAAGGACCAAGTTTGAGATCCATGGGGATCCAGCTGGAAAACAGCCAGAGATGGGCGCGCGGGGGCAGCAGAGATCCGGTCAGGGGGACAAGAGGACCGGGGATGGGAACCCACCGCTGGGCCGGGATGGCGGCAGGGTTCCACAGGACGAGCCCGGAAGCCGGGAGGGAGACCAAGACCTGTGAATGTGTGTCAGGGGGAGGAGGGATTCATGGGGATGGGCGGGTCTCTACTGCTGGGTGGTCCAGGGGGGTCCCGGACACCTCGAGGGGCGCTGCTGGTCAGGAAGCATCAGTGTCGGTGTGGGACCGGCTCTCCCTCATGCATCCCCAAGGTCCTGTGTTCGGGGACCAGACCAAGGCCACTGCACGGGGCGGCTGGTCTGGAAGGGCTGGAGTGTCAGGGTGGGGGCGGCCCTGCCGGGGAGGCTTCCTCCCGAGGATGGGGCCTAGTCACCGGCCTCCGCCCCCTCACAGATGACACGGCCACCGAGGGGCAGATGGGAAAGTGGGGCTGACAGGCCTCCCCTCTCTGCCCACCCCCCAGTGCCCCGGCACCACAGCCCCTCCCTGGGTCAACCGCGGTCCCCGATGGGGTCCCCGCCCTCTGCAGACCCCACCTGCCCCGGCCTGCTTTCCTCGGTGGCTCCCGGGTACCCAATGAGCTTTTAAAGCCCCCTGCCCAGGACTTGGGCTGCTGGACACGTCCCCGGCCCCAGAGCCTCTGCTTCCCACTGCGTGCCCCTCCAGGGGCTGGACTGGGCACCAAGCAGGTGAAGCCCCCGCCCCTCCTGTAAGGCCCCATGATCTAAGGCTGTATGCGATTTGGAGGCCAAGGGGAGGCGGCCCAGCGCCAGGGTCTGCCACTGCAAGCCAAGCCTGAGACTCATCCTGGCCGAGGGGGGTCCCCGGTGCCTGCCTCAGTTTCCTCAACTGTGGCCCATGCCCCTCTCACATGGCAAAAAGCTGACCTCTCCCTCAATGTGCCCGGCTAAAGTGGGGGGCTCTGGATGCACTTGAGGAACTGGGCTCAGCTCCCCAAAACCATGCCACTGGAGCCGGCCATTGTGCTCTCCCTCAGGGGTGACAGCCCAGGGCGGGGGACTCCTGTGTGACCCACTGACCCCCCCAAACGAAGATCCCCGCTCCTGTCTGCAGTGCTAGGCTCCAGGCCACCTCAGGCTGTGGCAAGAGGATGCCCAGTGTGGGCCCTGCCCCCACTAGCTGAGCTGGGGCCCCTCCTCCCACAGCCTGCTCTGGCCTATCCCTCCCCTGGACTGGCCCAACTTACACCAAGTGACCCCCCACCCCATGGCAGCTCACCTGGCCCAACATCCTCCTGGGAGGGGGCTACTATTGCACCTGGGGGAGGGGGGGAAATCTGACCTCCTAGACCCCAGAGCCGTCTCCCCTTCTCAGGGTCCCAACAGGACAGTGCTGCCCCATCCAGGTCCTAACTGGGAACTCTTAAAAGGGAAGGTCTGCAATAGCTGAGGGGGGGCGAGGTGGGGGGAGTGATCCTTCCTGGGGCCCCTTGCTTGGCGGGCTTTTAATGAGTGAGGGCCTCTGGGAAGCCAGGGCCAGGCCGTCCTCCCAGGCTGCATGGGGCCTCTCAGGAGGGAGCAGGGGCCTCGGCTGGGGCCCCTCAGGAGGGAGTGGGGGCCCTCAGGAGGGGGGACTTCAGCTGGGACGGGGGCCCTCAGGAGGGAGCGGGCGCAAGGGCCTGCGGGTGGGGGGCCAGCTGCCTCAGCAGCCCCTCGGTCTCGGGGGTCAGGGGCGTGGGGAGAAGCTGCAGTGGTCCCCCTGGTAGCACTTGGCGCCGGTGTGGAAGAACTTGCAGGGGAACTCGTGGTGCAGGAAGCGGCAGTGCTCGCCCCGCGTGCAGTAGCCCTGCACGAACTTGCAGAGCTGCTGGAACTTGAGGCCCTCGGCGGCGTGGTCCAGCCGGCACTGCTCCCCACGCACGCAGCGCCCCGCCAGGAAGTACTTGCACACCCTCTGCGAGCCCAGAGCCACCGTGTTCTTCTGACAAACTCCTGGCTCACTGGGGCGCACGGGCGGGGGGAGCGACTGGGCGGGGAAGGCGGGGCCGGGGCGGTAGTCTTCGGGCCGCTGCCGCTTCTTCTTTCTTGGCCGCTGGCCCCCGCCCCGCGCCCTCTTGGCCGCTTTCTTCACCTTGCCCTCGGAGGGCGGGGGTCCTGGCTCTGACGCGGGGGTCTCCCTCTCGCGTCTGTACTGCTCTAGGAGCTGGGCGAAGTCCTCCTCCTGGGGCTGCATCCCCTTGGCGGCGGCGGCCCCAGCCCCCTTCCTCTTCTTGCCCTCCGGCTGCGGGCCCCCCCCTCGGTCGCTCCGGTTCCAGGGCCGGGCTTCACCCCGTTCTGGACTGCGGGGGGCCGGCCCCGGGCTCGCCGCCTCGGGATCTGGCCCAGGGGCCTGGCCACTGTCTTGGCTGGAAGCGGACCCGGGGGAGGGCGAAGCGGGGGCTTTGGGGGCCATGCTGGAAAGCATGGGGTTGGGTGGCTTGCAAAACAGGTCCCCAAAGTCCCAGCGGGGGGAGCCCCCGGAAGGCAGGCGGTCGGCGGCCCTGGGGCCATCGGGGCTGGCGGGCTTGCGGGCCGGGTCCTCCAAGGAGTCGTGTTTCGGGGGGGTGGGGTCCCGGGGGGCGTGGAGGCCGGGTCCAAGGGGCGCCGATCCTGAGTCAAGCTGGGGCCCAGCATGGGATTCGGGGGCTTGGAGAAGAGCTCTTCAAAGGGCACCAGGCCGGCGGGGCACAGCGTGGAAGACATGCTGCAGGCGGCTCCTGGGAGCGGCCCCCGGGGGGCCCTGGGATGCTGCAGGCAGAGGCGGCCCTGAGAACGGGCAAGAGGCTGGGAGGGGGGCTCCGGGAGCTCCCTCCACTGACCCCCCCCACACACGCCGGGGAGGGCAGGGACCGTCACCGGCACAGGGTCTGGGCCCACAAGAGGGCGCCCACGGGGTTGGGGCAAGGGGCATTTGTGCGTTTGGGGTTTAGGGCCTCCTGCCCCGCCCCCCAACATCCAAGGCCCGGGACCATTCCCGAAAGCCCCCCTGAGCCGCCTCATCCCCGCCCCCAACCGCAGGCCCCGCACCTGTCTGCTGGCCCCGCCCCGAGGCCCTTCTCCCAAACTCCGCCTCGTGAGCCCCCCGGGAGGGTGGTCCGCGCCATGGAGGGGCAGCTCCCGGGCTCCAGAAGGAAGGGCAGAAGTGCGGGCCTGCGGACAGAGGGAGAGCGGCCCGTGGCGCGCGAGCCCGGGCTCCCACCCGGCCCCGCTCCTTGCGCGCCGCGGGCAGCGCCCCCCCCTTCCCCCCGAGTCACCCCTGCCCCCCCCCGGGCCGAGGGACGCCCAATGCCTCAGGATGGAAAAACCCAGGCCCAGCTCCGCCCGCACCGGGGCACCTGGAGCCGCGGGCTCAAGGGGGGGGCTGGCCAGAGGCCCCCCCGGTTTTGGGAGCCCCTCCCCGGTCCCGGACAGAGCCCCAGGAAGCCAGGGTTGGGGGGGGGGGGGAACTTGGGCGCCAGAGGCGGGGGGAGGGGAGCCACGGGACTGACCGCGGAGAAGGGGCTCACCAGCACCGCACGCACCTAGGACCGAAAGCCTCGCGGTGTCACGCAGCCGCAAACACGCTCAGAGCGCCCGACTCCGCCCCCACGCGGTGCGGCGGGATGCTCCGCGCATGCGCCAAAGGCGCAGCCGTCGCCATAGCTACGGGAAAGCGCACACTCCCCCGCCCTCGCGTGGCCTTCTCAGCGGCCGCGGCCCGGGAGCCGAGGTCGGCCCGAGGCCGGCGCGCACCCAGGGCGGCCCCTACACGGCTCCCGCAGCCTCCACGTTCTCATGTGGACATACATGTGTCCGAACCAGCCCTGGGCGGCGAGGCACGCGCGGCAGCGGACACGCCGGAAGCGTTTCGTTCCCGAACCACTCTCGGGCCGAACTCCCCCGCCCCCACGAACTTTCACCTCCGTCATTCTCGAGCTCGCCTAGGGTTTGGGCGCCGATCGGCGCTACTGCGCACGTGCGGAAAAGGCAGAGAAAGCGTTCCACCAATCAAAAACCACAGTGCCCCCTCGCCCTGCGCGCATCGCGTCTCTATGGCAACCCCGACTTATCAGCCCCGGGACGTAAGAGAGACGAGCTTATTGGCCACTCGGAAGACGGAAAGCAGCTGCGTTGCTCTGGCGCTGCCCCTAGGAGGGGTCTCCAAGCGCACCTTCAGAGGAGGGGTTGCGGATCTCCGGGCCCCGCCCACTTCTCTCCAGCCTGGGGCCGTTCCCTTCCGGTCGGGGGCTAAGGCCGCCACTGCCAAGGGCCCACCCTGAGGCGAGGGCCAGGGGCTCCGCCAGTGCTGCAGGGCCGGAGCTGTGCCAGGCGCCCAGAGTGCGTGCAGGGAGGAGCGAGCCTGCCCGGTGTGCCGGAGCGCCGGGATAATGGAAGCGGGCGGCCGGAAGACGGCCCCCCCGGAGTCCCGAGGCTGCCTATGGGGCCTCGTGGGAAGGCGCCTCCTCCTCTTCAGCGGGGGGCGCTGTGGACACCGGGAGAGCGCCATCCCCCCCGGGCAGCAGGAGGGTCCCAGGAGCCCCGCCCACGGGGGCGCGCCTTCTGCCAGAGCACTCCCCCCCTTAGAGTGTCGGACTCCCAGCAAGGGGTCCCAGGCCCACGGGGCGCGCCTTCTGCCAGAGCACTCCCCCTTAGCCGACATTGGGGTGTCGGACTCACAGCAGGGGTCCCGGGAGCTTGGCCGATGGGGGAGAGCCTCCGCTTGCCATTCTGGCCTTCGGCACTAGGGGATCTCCAGGGCAGAGATCCTTGGTGCGTCAGGGATGGGAGGAGCCCCTCCGGATTCACTGGGGAGAGAAGCCTTTGAACGTGACCGGGGGCGGGTCTCTCCCTTCCAAGGGTGCTACTTCCTGTAGCATCAAGATGGAGAAAGACCCTAGCGCGGGCTGTAGGAGTGCACTCGGTGCTGACCAGCCCTGATCCACTGCCAGAGAATTGGGTGCCGGGAAACCCTGTGAAGGCTGGGGGAGCCTCGGCAGCTGGGCCTCGGGTCAGAGCCTTCCAGTGTAGTCCAGCCCTGATCCAAGACCAGAGAAGGACCCAAGGGCCAAGGAGACCAGCCTACGGCGATACCAGTTATATTCTGCTTCCCCGCGCATCTTCTGCTAAGTTAGCCTGGATTTGCATCTCCCAAAAAGCTGGGGGCCCCCGCAGGGGTCACTTAAAATGATTAGGCAGCCAGCAAGCAGGAACCTCGGGAGAACCCGTCACAACTCTGCTGGGGTGGACAGCAGGGCCCCCGATTGGAAAGAGTTAAGGAGGAAGGAAGAGAGGGAGAGAAGAAAGAAAAGGAGGAGGAAAAAGGGAGATGGGGGGAGGAAAGGAAGGAGGGCGGAAAGGAACGGGGAGGCAGGGAGCTATGGGCCACCTTGTGTCCTCAGCTCTGGGAGAGCAGATGTCTCAGGGGGGCTCACCCTCTGCTGGGGAGGCTGACCCCCCGTGGGGAGCTCTGGTCTGAGGAGTCGGAGACTGAGCCAATCCTCGTGGGAGACAAGACAGGAGGGGTCATAGGGTCCAGGAGGATGGACATTACCCACTCCCAGACCCGTGAGCTCAGGCTCCCAAGAGTCTTCCTTACTCGTGGCTTCTGACCAGGGCTGGTATAAGGAAACGAGGGGAAGAATTCCAGGGAACGTGCTCAATCCTTTCATCACTTTTTGGCCTTTTGGCGGCGGTCCTGCCTCCCCTCCCCTCTCCCACCCTGTGGCCGCCGTTTGCCCTTCCCCATGACCCATTCCGTGTGCCGGGCACTCCGGGCTTCCCGCCCACTGGGAGCTTCCGTCCTCCTGGGGAGAATACAGAGCAGAACTTTAACTTGTGTGAAACATTCACACAGACGTTTCCCGGGGGGGTCTGGGAAGAGACTCCCCGCGGGAGGAGGGAGAATGGAGGACACTCCAGGCCGGGCCCCGGGTCTGTGTTCTTTCCACTTGACAGAAGAGGACAGAGGGACCATGGAAGATGCAGGTCTTCAAGTCCCTTCGACTAAGAATGGGAAAGGCAGGGAGCCAGTCCCCAGGAGGGGGCTGACTTCAAGCCGCTCTAAATGGCAAACCCCCTTTAGGTCGTGTGCTCGTGGACACTCAGTGAGCCGCAGCCATCCCTCCCCATTCTGCTGACAGTGTCCCCACCTCCCAGGTACCGAAGGCTCTTCTGGGGCCTCCCTTCACTGTGGGGGAAATCAGACGTTTTCTCCACACCACAGAAGGGAAAGGTGAGGGGGAAGGAATCGGACATCATGCTTTGGCAGGCTATTTGTAGGATTGGGGCAGTCAATGAGCATTTAGTAAGAGCTAGAAGGGACTATTGGAAATGGGGGTTTGCAGAGTTAGGGCTCCCTCGAGGTCCCATGGGCAGCACGGGACACTCACTTAATGAGCATTTATTAAGTGACCTTTTCAGTCATGTTCACATGGCCCCATTTGGGGTTTTCTTGGCAGAGACACTGGAAGGGTTTGGCCATTTCCTTCTGCGGCTCATTTTACAGATGAGGAAACAGAGGCAGACGGGGTGAAGTGACTGTCCAGCATCACACAGCTGGGAAGCGAGGTCGGATTTAAACTGCAGCCTGGCATTCTCTCCGCTGCCCAGCCCAGCCGCCCCTTAAGTGCTTCCGGTAACCCAGGCACCCTCCACCCTTGGCCTGGGGACACAAAGGCAAATGGTCCCCGGCCTCCAAGAGCTTACATCCAAATGGGAACTGAGCTTGGTGTCTCGGAGCTGAAACAGGACAGTGTGAGGTAGCCGGCTGTCCGGGCAGCTTCGGGGGAGCTGCTGTGAGGTAGGTATTCCCAGACTGGCCAGGGGAGTGGGAGTGGGAGTGGGGGGGGGACTGGGAGGGCTCCGAGTGCCACAGGAAGGAGCCTCTGGGGAAGGATAAAGCGGGTCAGGGTCCTTTCCTCCAGCCGCGTCCCTACCAAACGAGCATAGAAAAGGGAAAGTGGCCCCCACGCGCCAAATTGGTTGTAATGGCGAGGAACTGGACACTGAGTGGAGGCCCAAGTTACTGTAAATGAACATAGAAGAATATTGTTCTGAAGGAAATGACCAGCGGCTGCTTTTGGAGAAGCTGGAGAGACTTACAGGAACCGATGCCCAGGGCAGTGAGCAGAGCCAGGAGATCATGGTACACGGCCACAGCATTATGACGACCTGCTGCGAGGGACTCAGCCCTTTTCAACAATGAGCTGGTTCAAGGCGGTTCCAGTCGACTTGGGATGGAAAGTACCATCTGCGGGCAGAGAGGCCCACGGGCACCGCATGTGGACCAGCAGAGATTTGCACCCTTCGTTGTTCGCTCGGTTCCCCCCTTTCTCATGGTTTTTTCCTCCTTTTCTTGTGAAATATGTTTAGAAGAAATGCACATGTTTAACCTACACTGGAATCCGATATCGCTTGCTGGCTGTCTGGGAGGGAGGGAGCAAACAAACATAAGGCGTCGCAAGGGTGAACACTGGGAAGTCTTATCGCCATTCTGGGGAAAATGCAAAGCTATTAAAAGGAGCGGCTCAGTCTGAGGCCGTGAGAGGATCGCCAGTGGGAGAAAGCCGGAGTTTGCTGAAGCAGCTCCGGGAAAGGGAAGTGGACACTGACTAACTGTTGTGTCCTCTCTCTCTCATGGCTTTTCCCTTTTGCTGTTTTCTCTCATGAAGGAATATGTATTAAAAAATTAATGTACACGTGTAACCAGAAAATCAAATTTTAAAGGGGGGGGGGGAAAGGGAAGGAGGGTGGGTCCCAGTCCCAGAGAGGCTCTGCTGGCCCCAAAGGGCACCATTTAGAGCTAGCTCACAAGGGCCTCTGGGCAAAGGCCAGACGAGGGACTGCTGGATGGGTGAGCTGCAGGGAGGCCCCTTCTTGGGACCCCTTCTGCTCTGGAAATGCTATGGGCCACGGGCAGCCCCAAGAAGAATGGAGGGTCTGAGGCAAGTCCCAGGATGTCTTGGAGCTTTTAATCTATAGAATGGGGACAAGAATGGCAACTAGCCACCTCCCAGCTGTGAGGAAAGCTTCCCCGGGAAGCCTGTTCCCTTCCCACCGTGCCCCACCTCCTCCCCTTTAGCCCCGGCTCCCCCACAGGCTGTCCTTCGGGTGCCAAGGGACTCACCTATTTTGCAGCAGAGAGGAGGCATCCTCTAGGGGAGCCTCTCCTTTGTGGGGAGCCTTTGGGAGAGCTGAGGGGATGTGTGCCATGGAAAGGCCGGGGGAAGGGCTGCTGGGGAGGCAGGCTGCTCCTGGACTGGCTGTCGAGCAGCCCCTGCCCTGGTCCCGGCAAGAGGAGTCCTTTCTTGCCTATCAGCATCCTGGAAAGAGAAGGGAGGGGGCACTGGTGGGTCCTCCCTGGCGCAGGCTGACCAAGCCACCTGGGCCCTTATGCCCAAAGGGCAGGGCCAGGAACAGCCTCGGAGATGGACTCAGGGTGCAGAGAAGCTGCTCCGGAGGGGGCCTGGCCCGGGTCTGCCCTGTGGGGAACCCACCCTCCGGGAAGACTCCCCCAGTGGCTGCATCTGGAGCAGAGCCCTTTGTAAAAGCGCACTGTGCTTCTTGGGGGCCGGTCACCGGCGGCTAGCAAAGGCCGGAACGAGGACCAGGCAATGGCGCGAGGAAATGGACTCGGCCCCAGGCCCAGATGGAGCCTGCTCAGGATGCTCCCCCACCTTTATGGCAATAATGGCCACTTGGAGGGAGGGATGACTCACCTGGGCTTTGGGGGCCAATCCTCCATGGAGGCAGCAGAGGCGGGAACTGATGGGCCTGCATCCCTGGAGAGGGGCCCTGCCCTGAGGAGCTCTCAGGTATCACCGAGTGGGGGGCAAGTCCCAGAGGCTTCCAAGCTGTGTGTCCACAGGCTATTCCCTGCTCCCCCGGGGTTCTCTGGGAGCCTCAGAGCACCCCGGGGACAGAGGAGGAAGAGGAGGCGGCAGCGAGTATCAGGACTCACAGATGGGAGAGGGGCTGCCTCCGGAACCCTGGCCTCTCCCACACACACACCAGAGTTTGGGGCCACAGCAAGGCCACGGGCCTGCCCCCCTGCAGCAGAAAAGCAAGGTCAGGGAGGAGGCCCCAGAGTCTCTCCTTAGTCTTCTCTCTTTTCCCATAAAGGGGAAAGAAATGATGGGAGGGGTCCTAAAGCGGGGACCAAAGGCTCTGGCCCAGCCGCTTGGAGAAGGCCGGAGAAGGCCACTGGCCCCGCTGGCAGGGAGGAAGGTCCCACTGGGGGGCGGGGCAGGACGGTCTGGGAAAGGGATCGGCCAGAAGCCATCGGCAAGCACTTAGGAGCCCGTGTAGCCCCTGTCCTAGGCCCGCCTCCGGCTGGCCCTCAGAGCTGGGCGGCAGCGTGGAGCCCCCGGTGTGTGAGGAAGGCCGACAGGACCCGGAAGCCTTTCCCGCACTCCTCGCACCGGTAGGGCCCGTTCCCGGCGTGGATCCTCTGGTGCCGGCTGAGGGCCGAGCAGTAAGTGAAGGCTTTCCCGCACTCGGGGCACTGGAAGGGCTTCTCCCCGGTGTGGAGCCTCCGGTGCTGGGCGAGGTACTTGCTCTGGCTGAAGGTCTTCCCGCAATCCCCGCAGGCGTAGGGCTTCTCTCCCGAGTGCACGATCCGATGCTTGTTCAGGTAAATGCTCTGGGTGAAGGCCTTGCCACACTGGGGACACTTGTAGGGCCTCTCCCCGGTGTGGATGCGCTGGTGCACGATGAGCACCGAGGAGTCGCTGAAGGCTTTCCCGCACTCGGGGCACGCGTAGGGCCTCTCCCCGGTGTGGGTGCGCCCGGTGTTTGGTCAGGGACGAGCTCTGGCTGAAGGCTTTCCCGCACTCCCCGCACGCGTAAGGCCTCTCCCCGGTGTGGACGCGCTGGTGCCGAGTGAGCTGCGCGATCTGGTTGAAGGCCTTGCCGCACTCCCGGCACTCGTAGATCTTCTCGCCGGTGTGGATGCGCCGGTGCTGCGTGAAGTGGGTCCTGCGCCGGAAGGCCTTGCCGCACTCCCGGCACTCGTAGGGCTTCTCGCCGGTGTGGATGCGCCGGTGCTGGATGAGGGCCGAGCTCTCGGCGAAGGCCTTGCCGCACTCCCGGCAGGCGTAGGGCCTCTCCCCGTGTGGATGCGCCGGTGCTGGATGAGGTGGGTCCTCTGGCCGAAGGCCTTGCCACATTCCCCGCAGGCGTAGGGCTTCTCCCCGGTGTGGGTTCTGCCGTGTTGGACCAGGGTGGAGCGGCAGCTGAAGCCTCTCCCGCACTCGGGGCACGCGTAGGGCCTCTCCCCGGTGTGGGTGCGCCGGTGCTTGGCCAGGGGCGCGCTCTGGCTGAAGGCTCTGCCGCAGCGATCGCAGGCGTAGGGCTTCTCCCCGGTGTGCGTCCTGCGGTGCTCCGCCAGGTAGACGCTGCGGCCGAAAGCTTTGCCGCATTCGCCGCACGCGAAGGGCTTCTCTCCGGACCCCGGCCGGAAAGACTTTCTGCTCTCCCTGGGGCTTTCTCGAGTGTGAGCTCTCTGGTGTTGAGCCAAGTGCGAGTTCTGCCGGAACACTTTCCCACATTGGCCACACGAATAGCCTCGCTCCTGCGGGCGCGTTTTCTCAGGAGGAATCCGGCCTGGGCGGCCGCCCAAAGGTCTCCCCGACTCATTATCCCAACGAAACGGTTTCTCTTCGGAGGCTGCCCCAGCTGGGTCTGAGCGGGGCGCGAAGGGCTTGCTCCCCTTGTTCTGGGGGAAGTTCCTATGGGCCTCCCTCGCGGGCGTGTCCTCGGAGAGGATCGCTTCCGCCCTCGGTCGGTCCTGGCCCAACGGCTTGCCCTCCAAGCCGCCCCCGGCCACCACGGCCTTTCTGGGCGCGCTGCGCCTGTCTGATCTCTGCAGCCCCGCTCCATGGCAAGAGTCTTGGGAGGCGTCCTGCTTCGGGCCCAAGGCCTCGGACCCTGTCCCCCCCTCTGAAAGAGATTTAGGAAACCCTCGGCCCCTTTGTCGGGCCAGAGAAGGACACCCACGTGGGTCAAATCATCAGGAGGGCGCCGGCAGCACCCTGGCTTGGGGCCTCTGATCCAGCGGACCAGGTGAAGACAAGAGAAAGGGAGGGAGGGAGAAGCGGAGGGCTGGCCCAGGCCGGGGACTGGGGTAAAGGAGGAGGGGCTCTGGTGTCCCAGGTTGGGGGGCAAGCTTGGAGAGGCCCTGGTTGGGCACCGGGGGAACCATGAACCACGAGCAGGGCTATGCAGATAGGGGCTCCCAAAAGGCTTCAGGGCCTGGCCCACGGCACCCCACCCCGATAGAGGTACATCTGGATCACCCCAGGGGCCAAGCCTGGCCCCCAGGCTCTTCCCATCCACAGGGAGAAGCTAGGGATGGGCAGGACTCTGCCCCCTGCTGCTTGTCCAAAGTTGCGGGCTGAGGGAGGGGATGGAGCTCAGCCCTCCCCCCTTTCTCCTCCCAGGGCTCCCTGCCCCCACTCACCAGCTCCTTCTACAACACACAGCAGGCCCCCTGGAGCCAAAAGCCGGGCCCTGTCAGGGTCGGAAGCCGGGATCCCTGCTTGGGGAGACAAAACAGCCGAGGCCGCTGGTACCGGGAGGCTGCTGGCCGGGCCCAGCCCTGGCTGCCATCAGGAGGACCTTGCTCCTGGCACTCCCCCCTCTCGTTCCTGACCTCCCTCCCCCCTCAGCTCTCCATCGTATTCCCGAGGGGAGGGTTGCGATGGGGGCGATTGGGGGGCCGCCTCACCCAGGGAGACCAGGTTCCGGTAGGTCTCCAGCATCACGTCCCGGTAGAGCTGCCTCTGAGCAGGGCCCAGCCGCCCCCACTCCTCGGGGGTGAAGTCCACGGCCACGTCCCGGAAGGTCACGGGGCCCTGGAACACCGAGGACACGGCCGCCGGCCGGGGCCCCTGGCAGATGGGAAGGCAAGGATTGGGGGACAAAGGCAGAGGAAGAGCCGCCCCTGGATGGGCCGGGGGGCAGCAGGAGCCCCCAATGTGGGTACGGGGTGAAAGGCATTGGACTGGCCCTGGGTGGCTGTGGGGGTACGGGGTGACAGGCGCCACACGTGGGGGGGCTCGCACTGAGGTCAAGGGAACAAGGGCCCCGAGAGGCACCAAGGAGCAGGGCGGCTCCTGAGGCCTGGGGGCGCCCCCCGACAGCCTGACTCCGGGACTTCGGGGACTCCCTGCCCCCTACATGTGGAGACAGGGCGGGGCCGTGAGGAAACCCCTGGGCCAACCTCCCACGGCAGTCCGGACCAGCTCCTGGGGGGCCAAGGCTCCCCGCACCCCCAAGTGCTGCCCTGGCCCCCAGCCCCGCTCCCTCCCGCGGTGCTGCGGCTTCCTCCCAGACTAAGCCGGGAATGAGAGGGCCCGGGGCACAAGCAGGGAAGGGGAGGGGCCTCAGGGAGGGGGCGGGGCAAGAGGGAAGCCCCGCCCCCTGGAGGGAGTTAAGAGGAAGGCGAGACTCACCTGGCCCCAGAGGCCATCCAGAGCCCCCCCCCCGGTGTCTGCGATTGCGCTGCAGGAGCCGGGGTCGCCCTCCCGCGGAGCCCCTCCTGCCCGGTCCTCAGGGCTCTCGGGCCGCCTTCCCGGCACCCTCTCTGACAAGAGCTGCCGGGAAAACGGGACAGAAGTTCTGGAGAGAAGCCTTCCCCACCCCCACCCCCGCGGGGGGCCACGGGCCCAGGACCCTGAGCCAGGGGAGAGAAGGGGGACCAGAACCAGGAAGTCAGTGAAGGTAGAGCCAGAGCATGGCCCGCAGGAGGAGCCGCCCCCAGCCCCCGCCGGAGCCACCTGGGCTCACACTGTTCCCCGCTGCTCTTAGAGTCCACCTTCCGTGGTCCATCCCCAGGAAACGTTCTGGAGTCCGTGAGAGACTCTGGAACCTGCGGGGACAGGATGACTCGGGGTCTCTAAGCACCCCTCCCCCCGGCTCTGGAACACAGGAAGCCAACGAGGGTCTTCAGCACCCAGGATGCCAGAGCTCCAGGATCTTTAAGCACCTTCCGCGCTGGAGCTCACGCTCATCTTGTCTCTGACCCGAGGACCTGAGGAAAGCGAAGCTTGAGCCCATGGGGCGGCTGTGGGACCCAGAGTCCAAACTGAGCCTCAGCCTTCCTCTCTGTGTGACCCTGGCCAAGACACATCCCCGCTGCCTGCCTCAGTTTCCTCATCTGTAAAATAGGGATCGCACCTCCCTGCCTCTCGGGCCGTGGGGCAGAGTGAAACGATGTTTGCAGAGCGCTCGATCGGTCTGGTTATTAGCACCATCATGACTAATGACACTTTGAGGTGAGGACGTCTAAATATTTTGCGGCTCTGGAGTTTAAGCCTCGGGTAATTAAGCACCTACAGAACTAGAACTCGGGACGGCTTCGGAACTCGGGAGCCCACGACCTACCCACTCCGTCCCCGCCCAGCAGGGGCCGCTGTGGAACCAGACTCACCCCGCCGCGTTTGCGGAGCCAGACAAAGCAGAATACGCACTCGGCCCTCTCGTCAGATTACGCCTGCGCAAAGTCAATCCGCGGAGGGCTTTAGGACTACGAGTCCCACAATGCATCGGATGACGCATGCGCATCGAAAAGCAACAGCGTACATTCCCACAGCGCCTCCGTAGATGGCGTTAGTTCCATCGAGGCCGCTGAGGTCCAGATCGCTATAAAAAGGACCTTGTCCAAGGGCACAGTTGAGGGGTAGGGATCGAGTCGCGCCTAGAGCGCTGTGGTTCGTGCTCTCAATCCGAAAGGGGCGGCGGGTGGGTCCGGGTCGGACTAGAATCGTTTTTCAGGCCTCGGCCCGGACCCAGCCTTGACTTCCTTGAAGCCTGCAGTAGCCGAATCGCTGCCGCTAGGGCCGCTGGGAAGTTGAGTCCGGACGAGTGTCTGCCGCCGCGGGTTCGCGACTGCGCACGCGCATCCGCAGGTGAGTGGAAGACTTGCCCTAAAAGCTGCCTGGCCGTGTGCGCAGGCGCAGGCCTGGGGGACTCGTGGAAACTAGATTGTCTGGGTGTCCGCCCCCTCTCATGTGCGCAGGCGCGGACCCCATCCGTCTCTCCCTGCTTTGTCCGTCTTCTCGCGTCCGCATCCTGGGTGGGAAAGGGGTGGGAAAGGCGGAGAGTCCGGTCCGGCCCTGGGGTTAGGCAGGGACCTAGGCTGAGAGAAAAGGGGTCGGGAGCAACTAGGCCCTGAGTGAAGGAGGGAGGAGGGCGACTCTGGGTCCCAGGTTCCCAGAGTCCCAGGTTCTGGGCAGCCGCGTCGCGGTTTCCGTGGTAACGGGGGGCGTGGCTTTCGGCCCTGGTGGGAACACCTCGAAGGCGGGACCTTCGCCTGGGGCTTAGAGTTCCTGGAGGCGTGGCTTCTGCTTGGAAGTTCTGAGTGGGGAAACTGAGGCACAAGAGAGGGACGGAGCTGCTTGGAGAGGAGCAGGGGAAGCTGATGCAGGCTGAGGGGCCGCGGCCGCCCTGGACCGAGAGGCTAGGTGGTATCCCCGCCTTCCTGCGCTGGGAGGACCGCCCCCCAGCATACAGTGGCCACTTAATAAATGCCGATGGAACAGCCCTCCCCGGAAGAGGGGCCAGAGCCTCGTTGGGGGAGGAGCGTCTGGGGAAGGGACACGGAGAAGGAAGAGGAGGAAGGGGCTAAGCACAGGAGGGGGAGGATCTGAGCAGAGGAGAGAGAGGAGGAAAGGAGGGGCTAAGAAGGGAAGGGCCCGGGCTCCTTGGTCTCTGAGTTGGGGCTACAAGGGGCTGCCCTGGCACTGCCCAGGATCTCCATCTGTGCCTGCGGGATCCATAGGCCGGAGCCTCCCCAGGGACACTCCCCTGGCCAGATTGGGCAGCCCAGACCCCTCAGGTCAGGGCAGCAGCCACCCCATCCCCCATGTGTGCTGGGATGTCTCTGCTGGCAGCCAGCCCTCCCCCTGTAGAACCCCCAGAGCCAGCCTGTGATCCCGGTGGTGTGGGGTTTCTGGGTACCCCATCCCTGGCAGCCCTGCAGGCACAGTCCCCCCCCCCCGCCCGTGCCCACTGCCCCCTTTTCTCCAGCCCTGGCTATCTGCCCCTGCCATCGGGTGCTTCTCACCATCCCTGTGTCCCACAGAGCAAGAGCCCCCTGGGCAGAGGGTGACATTGGGGGTGGCAGCAGCAATGTTCTCTAAGGCTCATTAAAGGGAACCCAAAACACATGGATGGAAGGAGCCATTTCTTCCAAGTTGAGTCAGTCAGCCATCGAGTACTGAGTGAGCGCCTGCTGTGTGCCTGGGATTCCCCTCCCTATCTCCCTTTGAGGAATTGGGGGGGGGTCCCAGCCACCCGCAGCCAAGGATTCAGGCTGGAGGGGAGGGGACCTAAGAAAGGCCCGGGCTCAGAAGGAGGGCCTGGAGCAGCCTAGGCCAGGTGGACAGTCCCCCTTGTCCCCCTGTCCTCTGGCCTGCCACCTTCCTCCCTTAGGCCAGACCCCAAGCTCTCTAGGGCTGGCTGTGTGGGGGAGGTGCCTTAAGGAGGTGACCAGGGGTGGGAAGGGCCGGAGGGAGGCAGACAGCCTGAAGCTGGGACAGAGGAAGAGGAAGCCTGGCAGAGTGTCTGGCTGAAACCCCAGGGAGAGATCCTCAGGCCGAACAGATGCACTAGGAGATGCCAAAGGGTATTTAGGAAAACCCTTTGTAGTAGCAGCACAAAGGCCTCCCTGGGGGAGAGAGACCAGGAGGGGCCGTCAGGGATTCCGAGAGCTGCTGAGGTCGTGATCCCCAGACGCTGGAAGGGGGAGGGAGCCCTTGACAAAAATAGGGAAGTTTGAAGGGGGAAGTGGAGGGAAAGGCTTAGGGAAAGAGAATGAGTTCGGGAGAGAGGTCAGCAGGGCGTCCGGTGTGGGATGTCCAGCAGACATTTGGTGATGTGGGATGGAAACTAATGCCCGATAGATAGAGCTTAGGGGTGACTGGTTCAGCCCATGGGAGGAGTGGACCCTGGGAATCCTGGGGCAGAAGGAACAGTTTCAGTCGCCAGGAGATGACGTTCAATTAATTATTTATAGAGATGGGGGGGTTTGTTTCTTTCAGACTGGGGGACTAAAGAGTCAGCTGGAAAGCAGGGGGTTTCTGAAGAAGGATCTTCTCAAACAGAGCTAATGGAAAGACCCCCAAGGGACATTTCCTTGGACTCCAAGGTAGGAGAAGCCGTGAGGGAAAAGAGAGGAAAGCAAGAGACCCATTTAAGGGTCCCCGCGGCCGCAGTTGAGGACAGTGGCCATGAATACAATGAGAGCAAGAATCCCCTAAGTACAAAGGCGGTCCTGGTTCCGAGAGTTCCCATGGAGCTGAGGCCCCCAAAGCCTGATTCCCACAGGAAGGATGCAAAACAGAATTCAAACCCAGTCAAACCAGAGGGAATTTGTGAAGAGAACAAGCCGTGGAAGTGTACTGAATGCGGGAAAGCCTTCAACTACTGCTCGGCCTTCATCCTTCACCAGAGAGTTCACACCGGGGAGAAGCCCTATGCGTGTAATGAGTGTGGGAAAGCCTTCAGCCAGAGCATACACCTCACCCTGCACCAGAGGATCCACACCGGGGAGAAGCCCTACGAGTGCAACGAGTGTGGGAAAGCCTTCAGCCAGGGTTCCTATCTGATTTCACATTGGAAAACTCACACTGGAGAGAAACCCTACAAGTGTAATCAGTGTGGGAAAGCCTTCACCAGAATTTCACACCTTACGCAGCATCAAAGAACCCACACTGGGGAGAAGCCCTACAAATGCAACGTGTGTGGAAAGTCCTTTAGGAATCGCTCCTCCCTGATAGAACATCAGAGAATTCACACTGGAGAGAAACCCTACGAGTGTACCGAATGTGAGAAGTCCTTTCGTTTCTCGTCAGCACTAATCAGACACCAGCGAATTCATACAGAAGAAAAACCTTACAAATGTAGTGAATGTGGAAAAGCCTTTACCCAGATTTCACACCTTACCCAACACCAAAGAATTCACACTGGAGAGAAACCCTATAAATGTGACGAGTGCGGCACAACCTTCAGTCAGAGTTCATCCCTTATTGAACATCAGAGAATTCACACAGGAGAGAAACCCTATAAATGCACTGAATGTGGGAAAGCTTTCACTCAGATCTCACACCTTATTCAGCATCAAAGGATTCACACTGGAGAGAAACCCTATAAATGTACCGAGTGTGGGAAAGCCTTCAGTAATCGCTCACACCTCATTCAACATCATTTAATTCATACCGGAGAAAAACCTTATAAGTGTGTTGAATGTGGGACAACTTTCAGTCACGGTTCATCCCTTATTGAACATCAGAAAATTCACACTGGAGAAAAACCCTATAAATGTAACGAATGTGGGAAAGCCTTCAGCCAGGGCTCATCCTTGACTCTCCATCAGAGAACTCACACCGGGGAGAAACCCTATAAATGTAATGACTGTGGGAAATCATTTAGTAACCGTTCCTACCTTATTCAGCACCATATAATCCACACTGGAGAAAAGCCCTATGAATGTAATGAGTGTGGGAAGGCCTTCAGTTTTTCCTCAGCGCTTATTCGACACCAGAGGACGCATGCTGAAGAGAAACCCTTTAAGTGTAGTGAGTGTGGGAAAGCCTACAGCCAGACTTTCCTCCTTACTCAGCATCAGAGTATTCATAGTGAGGAAAAGCCAGGTTCACTTAACGACTGTGCCAAAAGCTTCACCCCCAGCTCAGTGCCTGTTGAACCTCAGTCGGTTCTAGGTGGAGAGAAGATATCAACGTGATTCGTTCATCTGGCAGATATAGGTGCCAGGCACCTTGGGAGGCACTAGATGGGGATGGGAAAAGTCTACTTTGTCTTTGGTGAGTCGGTATTTTCCGGCCTCTCTTGACTTAGAGCAGTATTGAATTGACTCTGGGATATCACAGCGATAAATAAGTTCCAGAGTGCAGGACCACTACAGGTGGGGGTGTCTATGGGGCATCTTAGAAACTCTTCTGGGAGGAGATGGCTCCAGATAATTGATCAAATTCTTAACTTGATAGAGTTACATTTCCTTTGAGAAATCAGGGAAGGCAGAGTGAACTGAGCCGAACTGGACCGATCAGAGAGTCACGGCTTAGACCGAGGGAAGGCCCTGGGGAGGCCGAGCCGGGCTTGCTGTAGCTCTGACTTGTCTCTTCAGGTGGGACGTTTTCCCATAAATAATGACATTTCTTTATTAAAGCACTGGTAAGACGTGCAAGGCAGAAGATTTGTAGTGGACACAAAGGAAGGAGGAGAGCGGATCCTGCCGGTCTCAAAATCAAGCAGCAAATGGTGGTTGGTGGGTTTGGGCTCCGGCCCCAGCTAGAACCTTAGTTGTGTGGCCGCTTTTGGGGCTCCGTGTCCTCACCTTGCCCTGCCTACCTCACAGGGCTGTTGTGAGGAAATATCCCACAAAAGGTAAAGTGCAGGATAAATGGAAACCGTGAGGGTGAGTGTCCTTCTGTTGAGAGCCTGAAAGGGCCCACTGTGGGCCAGGTTCACAATGGGGCAGCCACAGGTGGGCAGAGCTGGAGGCGCCAGTGATGGAGCCGCCCTCGGTCCTCGCTGAGCCCTGCCTGGGAGATCCCAGGAGCTCGGTGTGTCATGTGGCCCATCAGTCCAGGGGTCAATGACTGATTCATGGGTCCATCCTCCCGGGGCTGCCACCTCTGGAGCGTTGCCAGAGAAAGTGGGAAAGGTAAAAGAAAGTGGACCCGGAGCCCTCGTTTTTAATCTTCCCCCAAAACTTGTAATAGCTGAGAGTTTCTGCTCACATCACATTGGCCCGGAGGCCCCGTGCTCTGCTGCCCTCTGTGGCTCCCTGGGCATCCCCTTGTGTCCTCTGGCATTTGCCGAGTGACCCAGGAAGAGTACCCCCAGTCACTCAGCTTGTCCTCCGAGGGGCCATCGGGCACCCAGATTGAGGGTGGAGGCCCTGAGGATCGCTCCGCCAGTGTGCTGGGGCAAGAGCTCAGGAGGGTCAGGCCAGACTGAGCTCAGGGGTTGCTTCCATGATCCGGGCTGTAGACCCCACTAGACAAGACTTTGGCGGAGCAGGCGGGCGTGAGGGAGGAGGGGAATCACCCCCCACCATGTGGGGTAGCTCGCTTCTCGGGAGCCAGAGGAATCCCCCCACCCCCGACGTAGGATAGCTTGCTTCCCAGCAGCCCCTGGTCTTCCCGTGAACCCGCCGTAGGAGCAGTGCCCTCATTGCCGGGAGTGCTTGCCCAAAGAGGAAGGGGCTTTCTGGCTTTGGCCCTTGTTCTGGGCTGAAGCCTCCCGTGGAGGACAGGTACGTAGCCCCCCACCAGTGCCTACCGTTCTCCTGAGTTCAGGAAGGTCAGAGCTGGAGGAGTCCTGTCCATCCTCAGGATTCCCAGGTTTAAGGTGAGAGGATCTTCCCAGACCCGGGCTGACCCGTGACCATGGGCCCTCACCCAAGTGTGTGCACCTTCCTAGCCAGGGAGCCCCCCGGAGCCCGGAGATATGAGGGGAAGGATGACTGGCTGGCTGGAGCAGGAGCCCCGGGGGCAAATGCTGACCCCGTGTCTTGTGGGGGGAGGTCTCTAGGGGCCAAGTTGGCTGTGGAGGATGTCAGACTTCCCTACCCTCCCTGGCCTCTCTTTTTAAGGCAGGGGAAACTAAGCCTGGAAAAGCCTTCACTCAGTTCTGAAACCTCATTCAACATCAGAAGATTCACACTGGAGAGAAGTCTTTCACGTGTGTTGAATGTGGGAAAGCATTTAGTTGGCACTCACACCTCACTCAGCATCAGAGAATCCACACTGGAGAGAAGCCTTATCAGTGTAATGCATGTGTTAAGGCCTTCACTAACCACTCACGCCTTATTCAACATCAGAGGGTTCATACTGGAGAGAAATCTTACAAATGTAACGAATGTGGGAAAGCTTTCAGTCATTGCTCACACCCGATTGTACATGAACGGATTCATCCTGGAAAGAAGCCGTATCAGTGTAATGAATGTGGGATTGCTTTCAATCAATGCTCAAACCTTATTAAACATCAGAGGATTCATACTAGAGAGAAACCTTATAAATATGAGTGTGGAAAAGCTATCAGTCACCATCCCGGTCTTATTAAACATCAGAGTACACACACACCTCAGTACCAGGGCATTCACACTGGTTTGAAAACTTAGCTATTTTTAATTTAATAGAGCTGTGTTTCTGAAGTCCTAATTTGAGGATTCATGATAGTGTGGCAGTGACCACAGGTTCTTGATTTCCATGGCATAAGAACACAAGTTTGGAAAGATTCCACCATGCTGGAAAGGCTTTAAATATGGTCCAAGCAACAGATTGAGCTTGCCAATAACCAGTCTAAGCATCTAGAGGCATGTCACCATCTACAGGCCTCTTGTGATGATGTCTTTGGTCATAGCAACTTATATAAACCTAATTGAGCAAAATGCAAATTGGCCCTTGGGGCTGTATAGCTTTGGATTCTGAGATAATGGTGGTCAAAAAGGAGGAGGTGCTATGGGGAGATCCTTAAAAACCACAGTTTTGAGGCAGTCTTTAAATTTTAATTTTGCTCTGTGAGCTCCTTGTCTAGTGACCAACAAGTGGACATCATTGAAAGAACTTAACAGTGTCAGTTTTGACATTTTTACCGTAGAAATGAAACAAAGACAAAAGGAAGTCACAGCTAAGTAGAAGGATGGCTCACAGGTTCTCTTTAGAGAGATAAAAATAGAAGTTAGCAAAATTGGTTTTACTATGTATCTGTAGGCATCAAGAAATATCATTTCATGCTTTTTAAAATTTTTCTCACTGTTGTGCTAATGATAAATATTTTCAAAAATCAATCACCATGAAATTAATTTCATCTCAGGTACCAGCATCAATTGGGGAGAGTGAAGAGGTAGATGAGTTCTTTAAGATCTCAGTAAGACTCTCCAAATTAAGTCAACATATACTTTAGATACCCAGTCCCTTGAGCACAACGGCAGGGCAGGCAAGAATGAAGAAAAATGTTGGGAAATATGATTCAGAGGTTAAAAAGGAGAGGAGTCAAAGGTGAGTAGACTACACAGAATTTTCTAACAGATACATCAGAAACATCAAAAGTCATAGAAAGATTCATGGATTTAATTATACCTGAAAATTGGTTACCAATGGGGCAGCTAGGTGGCGCAGTGGATAGAGCCCCAGCCCTGAAGTCAGGAGGACCCAAATTTAACCTCAGATACTTACTTCCTAGCTGTGTGACCAGGGGCAAGTCACAACCCCAATTTCTTCAGAAAAAAAAAAAAGAAAAATGGGTTACCAAGACAGCATCAATCACTACTATTCCATGATAATGTTTCCTTACATGTAAATAAATATAATTCATGCTACTCTTTGTTAAGGGTATTAGAAGGGAGAGAACAAGCACTTAAGTCATACCACATCTTTACCATCACACAGTTGACTAAAAGACGCGCAAATACAAGGTTCTCCATGGTTATTGTTGATTAGAGGGAAGCATTTAGTTTAAAAGAGCAAAATACTTTCTGGAAGGCTTTTTTTTTTTAAATGTGTTTTTGAGGTATATCTCAAAATCATTTATGTTCTCTTCAGAGATGAAAGATGACAATGATCAATGACCCTGTAACCATTAATACCAAACAAGTCATAAAATGGAGAGATATAAGCCAATCAGAGATGTGTTCATTGCATCTTTCTCATCCCTTGGGAAAACTATTGGGAGACTATAGACCAGGTGTGGATTGTGATCTGTATCTTCTGAAGAAATATTTACCCCACTGAAGGGACATCCATTGGCACATATGTAGAATTTATTCCTGTGGATTAAATGTATTTCCAGTAAGCAACATGATGTATTTGGGTTCTTGATTCCATTCATTTAATGAGGAAATTCAAGCCAATTACTTTAGTTATAATTTTGCCTTCTGTCATTCTTTTCATTCATGCTTCCTGGAAAGATTGAAATCATTTTTATTGATTCCAATATAAATTCCAGTTAATAAGACAAGCTCTGTTTCAGTTTTTTAAAGTCAATTTGTATATTTTCCTCTTTTAACCATGTAGTACTAATAGATCTTGAGTATTCCAGGTTTGTCAAGTGACTGAGGAATGGCAAGGCTCTCCAGCACCACTTATTTCCTGTTTAGGTAAGATACTCTTATCTGAACAACTCTCAGCTTGAATGCCTCTCTTTTCCTGATAACTTCTTGACTACTTAGCCCATCCCTGCTACCTACAAACACATCAAGATGTCTCCTATTACTTGATCCGACCATCCTCTCAAACCCTTGTCCTATATTTCTTTTTTTTTTTTTTTTATACCTTTTTATCTACAAGATATATGCATGGGTGATTTTTCAGCACTGACAATTGCAAAACCTCTTGTTCCAATTTTTCCACTGCTTTCCCTCACCCCCTCCTCCAGGTGGCAGGTAGACCAATACATGTTAAATTTGTTAAAGTATATGTTAAATACAATAAATGTGCACATGTCCGTACAGTTATTTTGCTGTACAAGAAGAATCGGACTTTGAAATAATGTACAATCAACCTGTGAAGGAAATCAAAGATGCAGGCGGACAACAAATAGAGGGATTGGGAATTCTATGTAATGGTTCACACTCATTTCCCAGAGTTCTTTTGCTAGATGTAGCTGCTTCAGTTCATTACTGCTCTACTGGAATTAATTTGATTCATCTCATTGTTGAAGAGGGCCACCTCCATCGGAATTCAACATCATATAGTATTGCTGTTGAAGTACATAATGATCTCCTGGTCCTGTTCATTTCATTCAGCATCAGTTCATGTAAGTCTCTCCAGGCCTTTCTGAAACCATCCTGCTGATCATGTCCTATATTTCTTCTGCCAAACTTGAAAATGTTCCTACATCCGTTCACTCAGCAAGCACTTATCATGTACTACATTAGGTTTTATCCCAAGCTTCCAAGATACATGGACAAAAATGAGGTTACTGCAGTCTTTGCAAAGTTTATACTTTTAGAAGAAGGCAGGCAGAGGCAAATAGAGATGGGCTTGTGTGAGAAGTACTTAGGCTGAATTTTACAGGAATCAAAGATCTCTAAGGGTTCTGAGGATTCCGGGGAGGTCGGGAGTAGAATGAAATACTACATAAGAACAAGCAGGAGGCTGATTCACCTAGACCCCACCATGAGTGGAGTAATGTATGAAGAATGTCCCAGGATGGGCTATACATTAAGGGCTGGGCAGAGGAATCCATCTTTTATCCTGGGGAACAATGGTGGCTAGTTGAGTAAAGAAGTGCTCTCGAGCATTAGCATTTTTGGCAGCTCGGTGGAAGAGCATTTCGATCGCTTCTTGCCCTTCCTTCTCAGTTCTCAAATTCTTACTTTGGCCTCCATCTCCATGACCAATACTGCTCTTCCCGAGGACACCAGGTATCAATTGCAATGAATAGGACACTGCACCTGAAGTTAGGAAGACCCAAGTTCAAATAACACCTGGGCTTTGTAGTTCCCTATGTAGCTTTGGGCAAGTCCCATTTCTATCTGTCTCAACTGTAAAATGGCATAATTCTAGCATCTGCCTCAGAGGGCAGTGGGGAATGGTATGGGTAAAACATTTACACAGTGATGGGCACGTAGTAGGCCCTTAAGGTTCATTTCCTTCCTTCCTGGTGCCACTTGGGCTTCTGTCCGGGATCCTCTTTTCCCCACTACTGATCAGCTTCTTGTGCTCAAGGGTCATGGCCATGTCATGGAACTCAAAACAGACTTCTCTGTCCTAACCTGCAGTTCCCATTGAGGGCCCTGTGAAGTCCGGGTTAGCTCCCTGGAGGCCTCAGAATCAGCTGGAGTCAGGGTAAGCAAAAAGTCCTTGGTCTCTGGAGGGAGAAGTGAAGGGGATGGACAAAACTGCCACAAGCTCTCCACACACCTCCCTTCTCCTCGTCCTTCTCCAAAGTGACTCTGGCTTGTCTCACTCCACCCCCTAATCCCTCCTACAATTATCTGTACACGACAAAAGATCAGTGCCAGCATGGAATAGTGAGAAGGGCCATTTTCCCAAGCATATGCTAATAGAGTATTGTCCAACAGGTAATTAGCCTTAAGTGTTTGGTTGTCTGATTCCAGTGCACCTACTCAGAGTTTTAGCCCTTTACCGAGCCCCATCGTTCCAGTTAGCTTCCCAGGTTTGCTGCCTCCACCCAGAGAGAATGGAGAGCTCCTCTCAGAAGTTCTGCTTAAGGAAAGGACTGGGGCTCCATCCTGCCAAGGTGCTGAGTACTCTTCTCTCATGCACAGCACAGTACCAGGCACATGTTACTGAGTCACTGCAGTTGTGACCCCGTCTGGAATTTTCTTTGCAAATATACTCATGGTTTCTCCAGCTCATTTTATAGATGAGGAAACTGAGGCAGAGCTAAGTGATGGGAGAAATTAATATACTATTACATTCATAACTATTTCTTAATTTGTCATCTATCCTCTCTCTTCTATCTTTGTTAAGACCCAACTCCTGAAAAGATCAGTCTCTGAAGGGCAAGATTCAGTGCTGAAATTGTGTCTAGCCCCCATGGCTTGTGCTTGTTAACCAGATGGGATTAGAAGCCCCACCTCCAATGTGGGAGACCTCAAGTCTGGTTAAGGCATAAACTGGATTCTGAACTCAATTAAGCTCAAACAGCCTTAGAGCACTTGAGCCACTTGATGGTTTAGGATTAGAAATCTTATTTCCAGAGACTCCCCTAATTGCTGCCTATGGCCTCTTGGGAAACATCTTGTTTTTATGAGTTTTGGAGCCATCGCCTTATTTTATCGTTACTGCTCCACAGGATCGCTTATCACCAAGAATGCTTTACTTAAAGTATCAAAAGACCCACAGCTCTGACACCTGGAATTCCTCACACCCAGTGCTCTGCTTCTTGGACCATCCCCTCTCCTGGGGAACGGTGCTCTCTGTTCCCTTCCTTCCTGGGAAGACAAATCCTCCTCCTTGGACCTTGGGGTGGTTCAGCTGGACAGACCTGGGATTAGTACAGTGGGTGGCGGCAGCAGCAGTAGCAGGAGCGGCTGCAGCAGCAGGAGCAGCAGCAGTAACGGCTGCAGTAGCTGTAGCAATAACAGTAGTAGCTGCAGCAGCAGCAGCAGCAGTGCTAATTTCTTTCCCCATAATTCTCTGCCTCCTTTGCCTGAAAAATATATCATCCTGGTCATTTGTTCAGTTAAGCTGTTGAATATTAGGTTAACTGGTCCCATGTGCATGTCATATTTCTCCATTTAATAAAGATCTTTAATTTCATATGCATCAACTCTCTCTGATTTTCTTCCTTTTAGGGAAAAGGGGGATTTGAATCTTGCAGAACTGACCTTGGCACTGAGGTAAATTCCCTAGAGAGTAAACTGTCTGCTTCAGGTTACACGCTCTTATACTGCTCTTACCCTGGATTCTTTCTTTTAAGCTTTTTGGTCCACCCTTCTCTCGTGGTTTTTCTCCTACCTTCACCCAGGTGCTGCCCACCAACTGTGGGTATCCCACAGGATTCTAGTCTTGGGCCCCCTTCTCTTCTATCGTACTTCACCTGGCGATCTCATCAGCTCCTGTGGGATTCAATTATCTCTTCTACATAAATGATTTTCTAATACACTGTGGAAGTCGGGAGATTTATGCGATGTCAATCGATGTGATATGTAATCCTGTAGTACAGTGACAGTTTAACTTGGTGCTTCCCTGCTTTTCACAGGACCCTACATCGGGAGCTGGGGCTGCAGCAGCAGTGATGTTCGCAATCCCCGGCTTGCGTGAACTGAACAAGGTGCCTCCCTGCCAAGGCGGGCCGAGCTAATCCCGGGTTTGTCCCTACTGAAACAAGGATGCCTTCGGTGTGGCTGGCGTGCTTAAAGCCCGAGCCCTCTACTAAGCAAATGCCCGCCCCATTTGTGGTGGAGGACTTTGTCTGCCCGCCTCGATGCTGTGACTGGGGCTGTTACTGTTACTGCTGTAGCTACTACTCTTACTGATGCTGCTGCTGCTGCTGCCGCTCCTGCTCCTGCTGCTGCTGCCGCTCCTGCTCCTGCTGCTCCTGCCGCTCCTGCTCCTGCTACTACTGCTGCTGCCGCTCCTACTACTACTGCTGCAGCCGCTAGTGCTGCAGCTACTACTTTTACTGCTGTTGCAGCAGCTACTACTGCTAGTGCTGCTGCTGCCGCTCCTGCTGCTGCTGCCGCTCCTGCTCCTGCTGCTGCTGCCGCTCCTGCCGCTGCTGCAGCCGCTCCTGCTACTACTGCTGCAGCCGCTAGTGCTGCAGCTACTACTCTTACTGCTGCTGCTGCTATTGCCACCCGCTGCGCTAACCCCAGGTCTGTCCGGCTGAACCTCCCCAAGGTCCAAGGAGGAGCATTTGTCTGATGGCCGGATTTGGCTTCCCGGACTACGTGGCGGCTCGGGCGGACGCTGGCGTTAAGGGGAGCAACAGAAGGCGCAACAACCGAACCTTCATCCCCGAAACAAACGCAAGCTCCGGGAATGGGAGGGCAAAGGCGTGGAGGGGGATTCCCCGGCCGACCCCGCGCAGCCCTTTCCCGGGCACTCTTCCTCTATGCCTGAAGGGGCCTGCGCGCCCCGGGAAGGCTGGTGTGTTCTCGGTAGGCGCTAACTAAATGACAAGTGCCACCCCAGGATCCCCAAGAAGCGTCCTCTTGGGACTCGGAAAGCCCCGGCACTTTTCCCTGAAGCAAAGGTCCCGCGCTTCCAGGCCACGCCTTCATTTGTGTAATCGGAGAGGATTGGACGCAGGACTTTTGAGCACGTGCCCATTTCCACCAATCTTGGACCTCAGTTTCTGGGAAGGCGGAGTCGGAATGGCTCGGGCGGTTGCCATAAAGGGAGAAAGTCCACGCCCCTAGCCCTAAGCGTAGGGCACAAAGGATGGGCGCTGATTGGCTGCGTACTGGCGGGAGATTTCTTTGTGGACATGCGCAGTGGAGCCTGAACGGGAGCCTCGCTGGATGGCTGAAGAGGCATTTCCCTGGGCATCCTGGGATATGTAGTCCGGCGCCGGAAGCTGCGCAGGCGCAAGAACCATTGAAAGTTGGACCTGCGCGCGCGGCCGTGTCCACCATTGCAGGCCAAGTTTCCCGGCGCGGCTGAGGTGTTTCCGCCGTGTCCCCGTACCTCGGGGGAGCGTCATTGAGGTCTGTACGTGCGGACCCCAGCGTCCGAGTCCCTTGACTCCTCCCGGCGAACCGTTATGCGCCCACACACGGGAAGGGGCGGGTTCCGGGGGGGGAGAGAAGGGGGAGGAAAATGTCGGCGGGAGGAAGAAGAGGAGGGAGCTGTGACTGAAACTGTTGCTGGGCTCTCGGGCCGGGGAAGGGGCGGGGCTAGGAGAATGACGCGGCTATTGCTGGGTCCTGAGTGGTCGCTCCGGAGAAGGGGCGGGGTCAGGTGACATCCAGCTTCCCGGGAAGACTTTCCAGGTTTCCCCCCTCCGGGTTCTCTCTGAACCCCAAGCTCCTCTTCTAGCGACGAAGTCCTTTGGGCTTCCCATGGACACGTGGGGGAAGAAACTGAGGCCCTGGTCAGACACCAGGAGGGAGGGCGCGCCGCCTCTTCCCATGGGCCCAGTGAGGATCCCCCCGGGGTGGGTCCCCAGTGCGGTGTTCTGGGGGGTCTCGGGGCGGCGGCGGCCGCTGCCCGGGGAGGAAGTTCCCACCGCAGGCCTGTGGGGGAGGGTGTGGGGGGGGGCTGGGATCGCCGTCCCCCCCCCACTGACGCCTCCCTCCCTCTCCCCACAGCAGCCACCCTCGAAGGCAAGGCCCCCCCCCCAGAAGTCAGAGCGGCTGACCGAGGGCCCAGACCCTGGGAGCGCCTGAGGAGCGCGCCCCGATGGTGGAGGAGCGGGGTAAGGAGGCATCCTCTGCCGCGGCCTTACGGCCTGTGCTTCGGGGTCCCGGGCCCCAGGGGCTCCGCCTCCTCGGGCTTCCCCGCCCAGGGCCGTCGTCTAATCTGTCCCCTTCCCTGCGTTACAGAGCAGGCCCTTGGGGGGGCTGGGGGGAGGGCGGCCGCTTTCCCTCCCAGCTTCTGTGTCCTTTCCCAGCTTTGCCCCCCGCGGGCGCAGCCCATGCCCAGAGCCCCGGGGAGCAGGGAGAAGAGGGCCTGGCCCCTGCCGGGCCCCCCGTGGCCACTTCCAAGGTGAGTTGGGCTTTCCTTCTTCCTCCTGAAACACCACCAGGTCCGGGCCCCTCCTGTGCGCCCCAGGGCCCTCCCTGCTCCCAGGGGGCCTCTCAGGGGGACGCTTCCCCGCCTGGACCCGCCTCTTTGCTGTGGCCCCCAGGGCCTCCCTCCCTCAGGGCCCTCCCTCTGGCCCCGCCCTCCCTCCGGCCCCGCCCTCCCTCTGGCCCTCCCTCCGGGCCCGCCCTCCCTCCGGGCCCTCCCTCCCTCAGGCCCTCCCCTGGGCCCTCCCTCCTGGCCCGCCCTCCCTCCGGCCCCTCCCTCCCTCAGGCCCTCCCTCCGGGCCCGCCCTCCCTCCGGCTCCTCCCTCCCTCCGGCTCCTCCCTCCCTCAGGGCCCCTCCCTCTGGCCCCGCCCTCCCTCCAGGCCCTCCCTCCCTCCGGCCCCTCGCTGCCTCCTGCCCCTCCCTCCCTCTGGCCCTCCCTCCGGCTCCTCCCTCCCTCAGGGCCCTCCCTCCTGGCCCGCCCTCCCTCCGGGCCCGCCCTCCTGGCGCCCTCCCTCCGGGCCCGCCCTCCCTCCGGCTCCTCCCTCCCTCCGGCTCCTCCCTCCCTCAGGGCCCTCCCTCCGGGCCCTCTGGCTTCAGCCTTTTCTCTTTTCCTCTCACCTCGGACCCCCAGTCACATGCCCAGCTCACAGCCCGTGCGAAGGGACCTTACCCAGCCCTGACTCCCTCCGGGGTCTCCCACCCAAGAGAGGCTCCGGGGGGCCTGCAGTGCCGGAGGGCCAGGGCTCCCGCAGGAGGCTCGTTGCGGCCTCCAGGCTCCGTGTCCGGCCTGGAAGGGATCAGACCAGGGGCCCTCAGGGCCTCAAGGCAGACACAGGGATGTCTCCTTCCTCAGGTCCCCACTTCTCTTAGTGAAGGCCCAGCCAGGGCCCGGGTGTCGGGGCCCCTGGGGGGGTCTCTGCCCTGTGTCCCGGGCCTGCGCCCATGTGCTGCGTGTTTCAGGAGCCCGTGACCTTCCGGGACGTGGCCGTGGACTTCACCCCCGAGGAGTGGGGGCGGCTGGGCCCGGCTCAGAGGCGGCTCTACCGGGACGTGATGCTGGGGACCTACCGGAACCTGGTCTCCCTGGGTGGCGGCCCCTTGGTCCCATCATTCAGGGGCTGCCTGGGGGGGAGGGGGCTGGGGCGGAAAGGTGCCCCCCCGGAGGGGCCCAAGCAGCCTCCATTGGCCTCCGCAGCTTGGATGAGGCTCCCGGCCCGAAGGACGGGGACGGGCCCCAGTCGGCAGCACAACCACGGCCTGCCTCTCCCTGTCCGTAGGGCTCTCCATGCCCACCCCGGCTGCCATCTCCCTCCTGGAGCGAGAAGAACCCTGGATGTCCGATGGCGAGGCTCCGAGTGGCCCCCATTCAGGTACGTGGGCAGGGAGCAGCGGGCCCTCACTCACTCCCCTCTGGCCTTCCGGCCCCCCTGGGGCTCACGCTGGTCTGAGTGTCCTGGCTGGGTGGCCCCGGTCCGGGACTGAGACGCCCCTTTGGTGTCCTGCGTTTGTTTGGCTGGGGGAGGGGGACCTGGCCAGGGCTCCAGGAGGGGGCTCCCCAGCACTGTGGGGTCTCCTTGGCAGAGCAGGAGCTCCTGGCCTTCCCTTCATAGCTGAGGCTGTGTCTGGGGGTGGGGGGACGTGGACCGAGGCTTGCATTTATGGGCCTCCTGCATGGGGTGGGCAGCGATGGCTGGTGTGAAGACCCTTGGGGCAGGACTCGGGCCAACCAGGGCAGCCCCTTGCTTCCAGACCGGACCAGGCGGTGCCGCTCTGCCGCTCCCACTGCCCTCCCAGCCACTGCGGGCCCCTCCCCTCCCTGCTCTCCCCCCTTGGACTTGCTCCCTTCCCACACCCGCCCCACGACACCGGCTTTTGCTGGTCGCTTCCCTCTGGGCTTCCCAGCCTTCCCCACCATGCCCAGAGCCAGGAGCTCCCGGGAGGCGGTGTGAGGGTCCCGTCTGGGCTCTGCTGGGGTCCCTTAGGTACAGGTGGCGATCTGTTACCCAAAGAATGCAGAAAGGGGAAGGAGGCTGCGGGGTGTCCCCCAAGAAGCTCCTGCATCCCCCACTGTGGCCTTGGACACCTCCGGAACGCCTCCTGGGTGGCCTTGGGCCATTCCCTGCCAAGCCCGATTGTGTCAGCTGCGGGTTGGGGGCTCGTGCCCTCAGAGAATCACGGGCTTTCCAGCACTGGACGCTTTGGCCCCCACCCTTCTCTTCATGCTCCGAGGCTGCAGAGATGGCTCACCCCTTCTGTGCCCCACCTTTTCCTGTTGGCTGATTTTCAGAACCACATTGGTTTGTGTTCAAGGCCCAGATGGACAGCCTGGGCTGCAGGGGCCCAGCTTCTACTAGTGTGCTCACAGGAAGTCGGTCTTTGCTCGTAGATGTTCCTACCCACTCCTAGCTCTGCTCCCCACTGCTGCTCCCCACTGCTGCTTCCCTTTCTTATCTCTGTTTCCCACTGCTGCTACTCAACTACTGCTCCCCAACTACTGAGCCCCACTCCTAGCTCTGCTCCCCACTGCTGCTTCCCTTTCTTATCTGTTTCCCTGCTCCCCAACTACTGCTCCCCAGCTACTGATCCCCACTCCTAGCTCTGCTCCCCACTGCTGCTTCCCTTTCTTATCTCTGTTTCCCACTGCTGCTCCCCAACTACTGCTCCCCAGCTACTGATCCCCACTCCTAGCTCTGCTTCCCACTGCTGCTCCCCACTCCTATCTATCTTTGCTCCCCACTCCCACTCCCCAGCGTTCCAGCCGGCAATCATTTCCTTTATTAAGGGCCCCCAGTGTGCTTGGCCGATGGGATCCCAAGACAAACCGAGTCCAGCCCTGGCTTGAGGACGCCGACTGTGTCTGGGATGAGGCCGGGAGCTGAGGAGCCAGAATCCTTATCTGTGCCCAGTCCCGAAGGGAAGGAGGGGGGGCGGGGGAGCTCAGGAGGAAACAGAGGTGGAGGCTGTGGCCGGGAAAAGACCCGGAGAGTGGCCCCGGGAGGGAGCCGGCGGAGTTCGGCAGCTGGCGGCGCTGCGGGTGTGTCTGCCAACCTATGATTTTGATTTGAATTGATTTCAGATGGGATGACTAGGCCCGAGAGCTCAGCGTCGGCCCCGGGCTGGGATGTTTCCAAAGGAGGAATGTCCCAGGGGCCGAGGACGGGAAGGTCTACCCGGGATGGTCCTTGGAGCCCCCGCTTGGGGGAAAGCCAGGCATGTGAGGGGTGGTTAAATGAGCATCGGGGGCAGAAGACCGTCGCCGACAAGCAAGTCCAGTCTGGGACCCCGGGCCCCGAGTGGGGCCTGTGTGAGAAAAGCCTCCGCCTGAGCCCCCTGCTGATCCTGCACCAGAGTCTCTCCTTGGCCCCCCAACATGACACGTGTGGGAAGAGCTTCCGGCAGCTCTCTCCGCTGATGGAATGCCAGCTCATCCGAGCGGAGAAGGCGCCCAGCAGGTACGACTGCGGGGAGGACCTTGGGCATGGCACGGCGGGCGCGGGCCAGCCCCGAGGGAAGCCCCACAAGTGCAGGGAGTGCGGGAAGGCCTTCAGCCAGAGCGCGCTGCTCACCAAGCACCTGCGGGTGCACACTGGGGACAAGCCTTACGAGTGCGGCGACTGCGGCAAGGCCTTCAACCAGACGTCCCACCTGCGGCAGCACCGCCGGATCCACAACGAGGAGAAGCCCTTTGGGTGCCACGAGTGCGGCAAGGCCTTCCGTGTGAGCTCGTCCCTCACCGAGCACTGGCGCACCCACACCGGCGAGAAGCCCTACCAGTGCAACGAGTGCGGCAAGGCCTTCAACCGCAGCACCCACCTGACCCAGCACCAGCGCATCCACACCGGCGAGAAGCCCTTCGCCTGCAGCGAGTGCGGCAAGGCCTTCAACCGCAGCACACTGCTCACCCAGCACCAGCGCATCCACACCGGGAAGAAGCCCTACGAGTGTGACGAGTGCGGCAAGGCCTTCCGCGTGAGCTCGTCCCTCACCGAACACCGGCGCATCCACACCGGCGAGAAGCCCTATGCCTGCCACGAGTGCGGCAAGGCCTTCAACTGCAGCAAGCTCCTCACGCAGCACCAGCGCATCCACACCGGCGAGAAGCCCTACGAGTGCGGCCAGTGCGGCAAGGCCTTCAACAAGAGCCCCAACCTCACTCGGCACCAGCGCATCCACACCGGCGAGAAGCCCTACATCTGCGGTGACTGCGGGAAAACCTTCAACCAGAGCACGCACCTCATCCAGCACCAGAGGATCCACACGGGGGAGGTTTTCTGCGACCCCGGGGCCAGCACGTATGTGTGAGGGTCCCGCCGAGTCTGCCCCCGGGCCGATGGAAGGAGGGGCCCCTTGGGCCACCCGCCGCTGTGCTTTGTGTCCGGAGTCGTCCACGAGTCCGGCTCTCCCCTCTGGGAAGGGGCCATCCTGCCATAGATCCCCCAGAAATCCTTAGGCCGGATGGATAGCAGACTTCTCCAAAGCTAGTGGGAGATCAGGAAGGACTTAGCCCAGAGGGCAGTCATGGATGGGCCCTGCCACCGCCAGGTTCCCCAGAGAGGCGGGGAATGGCCCCCAAGGCCTTCCCCCAGCCGTTTTTGGGCCGATGCTGGAGAGGATTTTCCAGTAACAGCATCCTCAACTCCTGTTCTCCTCCCCATCTTGCTCTCTACTCTCCTTCCCTTCTCTAACGTCACACCACTGGAGAGAATTAGAGGGTGGGGTGGGGGAGAGGGGAGGATCCCATGACTCTTCCCCTTAGGGGGGATCCACAGGCCCCTGCTGTGGGGGCAAGTGATTCCCTACCCCTTTTGAGGGGGTTTGCCTCCTGTGGATGTAGTCTGGGGTTGGGGGTGGTGGTGAGAGTACAGATCTTGTTGTCTGACTTTGACCTAGACAGAGGGTCAGAAACCCCTGTCCTCATGCTAGGGGAATGCTAGGGGAGGGCCTCTGCCCTCTGACCCCTTCACACACACTGTGTGGGCATTAAGGGTGGTCAATAAAGACTCGTCCCTTCATTTTACTTCACCTTCATTCCCAAGACATCCCAGTGAACCCCTGCCAAGGGAAGAGTCCCTGGTTGGGAAGCAGTGGGAGAGGGGAATGCCCTTGCCCCTGCATCAGACACCCCCCCCCCCAAGGAGGGGCCCAACATCCATCCTCCCCCACTCCTTGTTCCTCTCAAGGTCCGGCTCTCTCTAGATGCTGCTGTGCTTCGGTTTCAAGTCTGAAATTTTGGGTCCACTGGGACCCCTCACTCTGCCTTACCTCTGGCCTCCAAGTGTTTCTTGCACTCTCTTGGGCTCTGCTGTGGTTCTCCATCAACAACTCTTCCCAGCCTCACAGCTGCCAAAGAACTTTTCCCAAGATCCAAGTCTCACCCAGGCCCCCTCTTTACCTCTAGAGCAAAGCTTCCTCCGTAAAAGGCAGGGGGGGAGCTTGACAGTGAAGCTGCTGGGGAGAGGCCGTGCCTTAGGAGGCGGGGACCTGGTATCAGAAGCTGTCAACAAGTGCCCACCCTCTGCTCCTGCCCACGGAGCCCCAGCGACCCTGCGGTTTCTGCCCCGGTCTCAGTCCTGGTTGTGGCAAGTCCTGGGGATCAGAGGTGTCGGGTGGCTCCCTGCTCCAGCTCTAAAGTTCAATGGGCCTAGGAGAGCCCGGGGATCCCACTGAGGGACAAGGGATGCTGCAAAGCCAGCAGGAACGGACCTTGGAGCCTGAGGGATTGGGAGGGCTGGTGCCCTCTAGGGGGTAGGGAGGCGGAGGGGTGAGAGAGCATCGAGTTCTTTTGGATATACGAAGTTGGTAGCTACAGGACTTGCAGTTCCAGGGATCTGACAGGATCTGGAGATGGGAGATTGGAGATCCACAAACAGGGCAAATCAGGAAAGGTAGATGGGGAATCTGGTATCAAAATGGTCATTAAGTCTGAGAGCTAAGGACATCCCCAAGCGAAGAAGAGATGAACAGGGAGCCCCAAGCATCACTGAAGGTCAGAGGATGTGGTCTGCACGAGGATGCAGCCAAAGAGAGTGGGAAGGAGCAGGAGAAAAAGGGTCCAAAACCAGGAGGTGTCTGAGAAATGGTGTCCAGAAAAACGAGTGCAGAGAGGAGAGAGATCTGGGCTCTCAGGCTGTGGAGAGGTCAGAGGGAGGCTGAGTTTGGCGATCGCTGCTCCTTGATGACTTTGGGGAGGACAGTTTGAGGGATAACCAGGTCAGAAGCCAGATTATAAGGGGCAAAGGTGAGGGAGGAAGTAGACATCAGCTGTAGACTATAGAATTTGGCTATAAAGGGCGGTAAAGGCAGAGCCACGATGGTGAGGACCGAAAGGTCACGTGAAGGGAGTTTTGGGTATATTTGTAGGCAATGGAGGAGGAGCCAGATGAAGGAGATACTGAAGAGAGGAGTGTGATAGGGGATGGCATGGAAGGGGGTCACCTGAGCACACTGGTCAGAAAGGGGCAGAAAGCAGCAGAGAAGGGGTTGAAAGCATGGGTTTCCATTTGGTTAATGAGTCAAAACTGAACAAAGAGAATTTACAGGATTTTGTTCTAAGTACATCCAGATAGGTCCCCTTCAGCAAGAGGGGTCCTTCCCAAGCTAGCAAGGGCAGGACAGTTTAGGGATACTTGACAAAAAGCAGATGATAGAAAAAGCTGCAGACAGTATCCAGAACTTCCCCTACCACACTTTGACAAAGAATCAATGTAACAATTTCTCCATTCTGGTAACAGCCGTATGTATGGAAATGACTGAATGATATAGGTGTGTGTATACATTTATAGGTGGGTATGTATACATAGATTATATTATATATGTATAGAGTTAGTTCAGCACTGCATTCAATCTCCTATGACACCTTTATCCCCAAATTCTTGATAATCCAATGTTTCTATGAATGTGACAAAACTGAATACTCATGTATTTCCCAAGGAGACAAGCCTTGGTAAACGGGCGCATGACAGATCAAACTACTTAGAAGGCACACCATGTGCTTAACTTGGAGGGTAGGTGTCCATATCAGGAAAACGGTAAAAGCACCATGAAACAAAAGACCAAAGTGATGATGGTACTCAACAATGTAACTTGGTATCACACTCCCAAGGTTGAGTTAATGCGACTTGTAGTACTGAGTTTCAGGTGTTCCTTGCAGTCGCTGGGAACATCTTCCACCCGTCCTCTGCACATCCCAGAAAAGGCCTCCTCCTCAGGCAGCTTTGGAGAAGTCTCTGCAGTGGATTTGCTTCTCCGGTTCCGAGGTACCCGCAGGATCCTAGTGATTTTAAGAAAATTTTTTTGTGAAAACATCTCAGTACTATTAAGTAACACTCCCAAATTTGCTTTTTCCATAGCTAAGTTATATGGTGAAAACTTTAACTCAAGCCTCATGATTCTGGTGTCATTAACAGAACCACAAGAATATCAGATTTGGGGACCTATCATTCACCAAAAACTTTAGTTATGACATACCAGTTGCTATTTCTTTATGATGTCAGTCCAACTTTATGTAAAATTCTGAGCCCAGTTTCTAGAACTTCATTACATGTGCAAGACCTTTTCAGAACTTGTTAGAACATGTCCAGAGGCTAAATATTCCATTGGGATGATTTACTTATGTCATATTGTTGCTTAAACCTTAATTTATTAAATTAAACCTATTCCCACTGACTTCTCTTTTAGGCGTAGGAGATGCTTTAATCCCATATATGAACACATAGCTAGCTACCAGTCCTCATATTAAATAGATTACATAAATGAATTTGCCAATAACAACAAACGACTTGGAATGGGATGTGCAAATATATAAAGAATAACTTCCATTAATCGAGTTGTCCGTAATAAAACGCAGTCAGTTATTAACCATGTTCAAACGGGCATAAGCATAACTACTGCTTTCAGAAGCCCTGTAAGGAATGGGAACATTTCTAAGATAACTCATGCATTTTAGGACATGTGTTACACATAGGTTCCAATCCCTGATTAAATAAACATAATAAAAGTCGGATTTCCTGATAACACAAGATAGTTTCTAAATTACTACTCTCCACTAAGATAACTGATTACACTGAAATATACTATTCCTTATATATAAACCAAAAATGTTGATCTTAACCTCCCAAATTAATAAATTCATTCTTGTTTCATAGGCTTCTTTGTTGCCCATATCATTCTGAAAGAATGAGCTACTTCAGGAACAGAATCTTATATGTGCAACAAGTTGTTACACTAATTTAACTCTTCTTTAGGCCATGAAACAGCTACAAATTCAGATCAAAATAGCAAGATAATTTTCTCTTGTAGTTTATTACAGTAATTCAAATGCCTTAGCATTGATATAATAACTAATAGATTCGGCACTGCAATATGAACTTCCATCATTTATCAACCATAATAGGAAGAAACAGGGACATGATTATACACTGAATAAAGCATACTTAAGCTTTGCTTGAGTTTAGGTAGGAGTCATGCTTAAGTTCCTAGGACCACCAATCATATAAAATCCCAATTGCATCTGTAGGGTGCTAAAGTCAGACTCAGGATTTAACCAAATGGGGAACATTCCTGTTCAAAAGTAACACAATGGGAAAACCAAGTCAAAGGGATCCTTTCTTTAGTTGTGTCAGGGTCAATCTCCCAGTTCCTAAACTGCACTCCTGGGAAGCACGTGGCATTCCTCTTGAATGGCAGATTATTGGTCTCATGACAATGCAGACAATTGTACTTGAAATCAGTATTGGATTACAGTCCTATGAAATTTCACTTCAAATAGCAATTTCACTAAAACAAAGAGAGCCAAGTTTTTTTTTTTTTTTTTAATTATTCTCATAGTGTAACAAATTTTACTATAGGTTTTTAAAATTTTGCTCAATATCTTTTTCTTCCATCTTTATACCATTTTGATATAAAGATATCACTGAAGATCAAGAAAATACATTTTGCAATCCCACATATGAAAAGTCCATTAAAATTTTAGGAAAAAGAACAACAGTGGACAGTTGGTATAAACTTCCAAATCAGCATATACACACATAACCTCCACAAGTTAGTCAAATAACCTTAAGATGAAATTCATTCTGCATTATAAACAGGGTTGGACATTTCCACACCTACTTTGTGCATAGAATATTTAAATCCCATTTACTTAGTAGGAATTCCACAACACAGCAAGCTCTTGTACAGGGTTGATGACTATGAATTGTAAGTTTACAAAGAAGATTTTACAAGGTCTTTTTACCTTTTTTCTTTGTATCTCTGAAAGCTGCCACTCCTTTTCTGTTCCACTGTTGCAAGGTGTGTGTGTATCTCAGCTTTCCCTCCAAGTTAGCTATGGACCATTCCCTCAGAGAAGAGCTCTAGGTTGTAGACATTAAGTCTTCTGTTATCTGTCTTGCCTAGGAGCCTGCATTTGTGTTGAATTCGAAGGTTTAGCTTGCAGAGAATGAGTCTATGATACTTCCAGCGCTCTGTGCCACACATTGTCTTCATTACTTTCACATCCTATCTGTCTCTTACAATCACATGGTCCATTAAATGCTAATGTTTGCTTCGAGGACACATTGCATTTAAGTAAATAGAAAACATGGTGGTGAGGAGAAGGTCAGGAGATACACAAGTCTTCAGTAAGTAACCATTGCTGTTGCTGTTTCCAACCAAAGCTTTTTGCCTAGATGAGATCTGATTAGGAAACCTGTGCTGTCTTCACTACCCATCACTATGGCTACTGTAGACAAACGTGTATCCAGCTCTAGCTCAGACAAATGGCCTTCATTTTCCAGGCATGTTTCACCCAGGGATGCTATACCTGCCCTGGATGTGATGTGATACCTGCCAAGTTCTCTCACAAGAGCTGTTCATCTTCCAGGTCTCCTGGATCTCATGTTGTCCATAAGTGTCCATATAGTCCTCTCCAGGACTCCCTGCCAAGTATCCTTCCATTCAAGTCATCCAGAATTATAAGCTTGTCTTCCTTCAGCACATTGATGATGAGAGTTTCCAAGTCTTTTATAAAATATTTCTTTGAGCTCAAGGTTCATCGTGTATGGGGTCTGAGGTTTTCTAGTTTATAAGAAAACCACTGAGGCAGAGTTCCAAGCCAATGGCATTTTATTAAAGGGCGCATTGCTCCCTCTAATGAAGAGACCTTCAGACTTTCTTCATGATCTGAGATGCCTCTGGTCCTCAGGACCTTGTTTTTATAGGATTTGGTACCCAATATACAAAAGAGGCATGACTACAGAATCTCATTGGTGATAGATCTTGCTCTTGAGGGTCAAAAATGATGTATCAGCCCCCAAAAGTAGTTTGTCAACAGGGGGGTTGTGGTTTTGGCGAAGCACATATCTTCACTAAGAAGGTCACCTGCTCATGTTGGACAAAAGAGGTTGGGGGATTACAAAAATAAGTTCAGGGACTTTCCAGAGAATTAAAGCATTCCACCCACATGAAGCTTGAGCAAAAAGAAAAAAAAAGTATATCTGTCAATATTCTTGTGGTCGTGCAAATGAGATTCAAAAACTGATAAAATAAGTAGTGAATATTACATTAAGGTTCGGGCCCACTATAAAGGCCTCTTATTATTTAAATATTCTATGCACAAAGTAGGTGTGGAAATGTTCAACCCGGTTTATAATGCAGAATGAATTTCATGTAAGGTTATTTGACTTACTTGTGGAGGTTATGTGTGTATATGCTCATTTGGAAGTTTATACCAACTGTCCAATGTTGTTCTTTTTCCTAAGTTGACCTATCTTACCTAATTATCCTTACACACCCTGCTATGATATTGGAATAGAGTAGAATCATTTCTCACATATGGTGGGAACATGGGCACTGATGATGGTAGGATGGCACTTTCCTGAAAGGCAATCACATTGTCATAAGCCTGTCATTCACTCGGAGATAGAAAAGCTTTTTGTCTAGATGAGATCTGATTAGGAAACTCATGCTGTTTTCACTCCCCATCACTGGGGCTACTCTAGACAAACGTGGATCCAGCTCTAGCTCAGACAAGTGGCCTTCATTTTCCAGGCATGTTTCACCCAGGGATGCTATACCTGCCCTGGATGTGATGTGATACCTGCTGAGTTCTCTCACAAGAGCTATTCATCTTCCAGGTCTACTGGATCTCATGTTGTCCGTAAGTGTCCATATAGTCTATGTACCAATGGTCAGTAGAATCATATTTTCAAAAGATTTTGGACATGTTTTTGTGTTTTGACCACAAGACGGGATGTCTGTCTGCCACAATAAACAGGCCAGGATTGAATTTTCAGGCCACCTTTTCTAGCTCCTTTCTCACATCACATGAGCAATATATTACTTTGAAAAGACTACTGAGATACCCAGGGGACACTATGGTCTGGGACACCTGTGTGCAGAGTTGTGATTGTAGCTCCCAGTGTATGTACACCTGCTGCTTTGTCACTTGGCTGTCACCCTAGGACTTTGAGAAAGGTAAGAATGTAAAATGGTGTGGGATGATATCTTTTGACTAGTGCATAAATTGGACTTACCGGAGTCCAGTGGCAAGATAAAAGTCAAAATGACTGTCCTTGGCTTGGGATGCAGTTGATGACCTTGCCATCTTTAATGTCTAACCAAGGTCTAAGTGCATCCATTATCCCTGTTTCCAAGCCTTCATGGCTGTTGGAAAAAATTGTTCTCACCCATTCCACTGGGGAAAGTTTCACATGCTTTGGGAAGACACCCCTAACTGTTCACCAATGGGTTTGAGGCCTCTCAGTTACCCTCCACCTGGGTTAGCCCATCTACCAAAATGGTTTACCAGGGTATGGTTGCCGTACATGCTACAGCTTCTCAAAACGCAGGGAAAGTCAAAGATGGAAAGCAGCTCTTAAAAGCCCTTCTACCAGGGCCACTAGTCTCCTCCAAACATCCCCACACCTCCAAAAGAGAAAGCTCGAGGTAGGAGGGCTAAAGAAGTAGTAAAGATACATAGCTTTTATACAAGAAGTTACATCACAAGTAAGAGAGCACTGAGAAGGGGAGGAGGAGGCATCTAATTGGTTGTTGCTATTTGGGGAGATTAGAATGGAAGGTTTCTGTTTCCCTGAAATCTCCTGATTTCTAGGAAACAAAGTCAGGCCTTCAGGCTTAATCAAGCAGATAGTGGTCTAGCTAATAGACTAAATATCGATAAATGTCAAATACCAATAAATGTTATCAGCTTGGGTTAAGTAAATATGTTTATAGCTGGCCAAGGCTCGAGTAGATATGAGTCTGCACATATTATACAGGTCAGAGGGAAACACAGAAATAATGAAAATAAAATACAGAAAAAGAATTCATACATTCCTGTAAGTTCTTCACCTTATCTATTCCCCACATAGGAAAGATGGGGGATGGGCAAAGTTTAAACCTTATTCAACAAAACTGGCTCAAAACAATTTGGAACTATGCTCAAAAAGTTATCAAATTGTGCATACCCTTTGATCCAGCAGTGTTTCTACTGGACTTATATCTCAAGGAGATCTTAAAGGAAGGAAAGGGACTCACGTGTGCAAAAATGTTTGTGGCAGACCTCTTTGTAGTGACAAGAAACTGGAAACTGGATGCCCATCTGCTGGAGAATGGCTGAATAAGTTATGGAATATGAATGTTATGGAACCTTATTGTTCTATAAGAAATGATCAGCAGGACGATTTCAGAGAGGCCTGGAGAGACTTATATGTACTGATGCTAAGTGAAATGAACAGAACCAGGAGATCATTGTACACAGCAGGAGCAAGATTATACAATGATCAATTCTGATGGACGTGGCTCTCTTCAACAATGAGACAATTCAGGCCATTTTCTGTTAGGATTCTTACAAGGTGCTAAGTAAGTGGAATTGAGGAGACAGTGGTTAAATCTAGTTTAGCATTTATTTAATCCTATAACAAATAATGGTTTCCTAGTGATATAATGATTGGCATATACTCCGTGTGGGGCATATAAGGAGAAGCTGAGAGGGCCAGAAAAGACAAGCCCACTAGAAGCTCACAGAGGAGGAGACGGATTCATTCCATCATCCACCTTTGTTGTAGCTGGAGATAATAAAGGATTTGGACTTTAACTCCTGACTGCATTTGGGGTGATTACAGAATTGAAATGAAGGCTGCTCCCAGAAGCCCCCCAAGAAACCTTCTCCCAAAGAACATTACATTTTTTAGAGAAGAATATTACAATTTTCAATGATCTTGAGATGAAGAGAGCCATCTGCACCTAGAGAGAGGACTGTGGGAACTGGGTATAGCTCACAACATGGCATTTTCACTCTTTTGTTGTTGTTTGCTTGCATTATATTTTCTTTTTCATTTCTTTTTCCTTTTTGCTCTGATTTTGCTTGTCCCTATTTTATTTGCTTATTTTATTTGCCTATTATTTGCTTGTCCACTATAGATTTTTCTTCTGAGGGTAGTGAGATGGGGCTGGGGGATAGGTTTTTGTTTGCAAGTATCATTTTCCGTAATCTAAAATTAATCAGATTCATGTTTGTGTTCTGACTCTCCTGTTTCTAGACTGCTTTGTGGAGTACTGACCAGCCACAGGTTAGAGGCTCATACTGGTCCAGCTGTCAGTAGCATGGCGGGAAATACAAAGTACAAAGTTAATTGTGACGACCACGCTAGCACCCCAGACATCCAGAATCAGCCAGAGTCAGTATAAGCAAAAGTTCTTAGTCTTTATTTTTGGTCTTTAGACTCAGGATTGAACAGGACAGAAGCAAAATCTCCCCCACCGCCTTCTCCCTCATCTATGGCCAAAGTGACTCTGGCTTGTCTTACTCCACCCCCTAGTCCCTCCTACAATCCTCTGTATACACCAATCATTGAGCCAGCACAAGATAGTGGGAAGGACCATTTTCCAAGCATATACCCATAGAGTATTGTTCAATCAGTAATTAGCCATAAGTGCTTGAACCGACCCCAGTGCAACGACGCAAGAGTTTCAACCCTCTATAGTTGGTTATAACTATAAATGTGAATGGGACGAACTCATCTATAAAATGGAAGCAGATGGCAGAATGGATTAAAAACCAGAATCCTACAATATGTTGTTTACAACAAACACATTTGAAGCAGATTGATACACATTTACCTCTGTAAGGGGCTCAAGCAGACTCCATTATGCTTCAGCTTTATTTTTAGCATTAGAAAAAAAAAAAGAAATCAATAAACAATAGTTTCATTAAAGAAAGTAACAATAAAATAATATGTCAAAATTTATGGGATGTAACTATTAGGGGCCTTGTTGAAGGCTTAGTCTGAGAAAATAAGAAAATACCAAGCTGGGTTAGTGCAGGGTCAATTTATCAGGCTGATGGATAATAGCATTGAATAAGAATGGGTACAGGCAGGACTGCTGTTGGTATTTCCAGACCTCATTGTGCATGTACTCAGGGCCTGTTTTCCATCAAACTGAGGCTATGATCATTGACCCTTGCTGAGGACTCAGAGTATTTGCTGTCACACATGATGAATGTGCGGGAGTGAGCACAGAGATCTGAGGAGACCATCCCCAGCTGTAACTTGGCTATAGTTCTTTAGGCTTATACGAGGCACTGAGAGCTATAGGGCATAAAAAAAGAAGCAGGCAGAGAGACAAGAGGAGGAGTTCCTGAACATGTAATTGATTGGCAATAAAGCTGTCTTCTCTTTCCTGCTCCTCTGGCTCCTGACTCTTCCTCTCAAGAACATGGCTGCAGTTCCAGTTGTCCTCTGGACTGGGTCCAGTAGTACTCTGAAGATCGGTAATGGTAAGACCCCTGGCTGCCCCCGGTGGTAGGATCCGGACATGTAACCAAAGTGGCTTTTAGGGGGAAATTTATCTCTCAAATTGTTTATATCAATAAAATATAGAGAAAAAAACAGACCAACAAATTGGGCATTGTAGAGGGTCAGTATTGAATAAGTCCATGTACAGGAAGAGTCTGGTTCAGGAATCACTTGAAACCTGCTCTCTGTAAGGGTAAACATTTCTCTATTTCTCTCTCTCTCTCTCTCTCTCTCTCTCTCTCTCTCTCTCTCTCTCTCTCTCCTGAGGCAATTGGGTTTAAGTGACATAAGTGCCCAAGATCACACAGCAGGGTGAACATGTCAAAGCATTGTCTCACCCCCTCCCTTAACAATGAATGAAAGACATACTCGAGATAAATTTAGGATAATCTTGATGGAGAATGCATGTGACAGGAACAGCTATGCTATTTACTACTCTGTTTTGACAAATGTCTTGGTATTAATAGTTATTATTATTTATGACCCTGTTTTGATAGATGCCTTGTTATTGCTAGTTAAGGTAGAACAGAAATGTCAAAGTATGGCCTATGTATTAACCTTGGAATATAAATAGTATCTCCTGGAGATAGCTGGTATTACTGTGACACTAACTTAAAGAGTGTATAAATTCTGGATGTAAAATTAATGAATGGAGATTGAAAAACAGATCTTCCACCTGGCCTTGGGGATTCAATTCAGATTCACATTCTTCGATATTCACTGGAGCTGGACTCTGACATTCAATTACATACATTCTCTATCATCTGAGTGATTTTCCTTATTAAAAAATAATCCGAATAAAAAGATGTGTGAGGTTTCCTTCAGTGTTCAAGTCTGCTTGTTGGCTTTTTCTATTCCAGCTTTTCTTTGGTTTTCCTAAGTCTGGCTAGCCTCACTTTATAAATATATGTGACATTGCCACCAAATCAGGTTTAGAAACTGGTTGCCCAAACAGTAAAGTCTTTAAAATTCTCTCACAAAAGGTGTGCCATGCAGTTGCTGGTTTTGATGTTGTGTGTACTTCCTCAGTAAATATCTTTTGAAATTTCTACAACACCCCAATCAGATAATCAAGCTTATTCTCATTGCTCTCTTGGTAGACAGAAGTTAATGTATTGTTTTAAGTTGTCTTGTAAAGAACAAAACACTATCGAGTCACTCACCATAAAATCATGAGAGTGAAGTAAATGCATAAACCTTCCCATATTTCCTGCATTTTCACCATGCTGCTTCGGCAGGTCTTCACAGAACAGCATTTGCAAGGTCAAGGCACAGAATGTCTAAAGTTATTTTGGGCATAGTTTGGTTGCACTAATGCCCTTTTTTGGTTTTGAGATATTGCTTTTCTCAGATAAAGCTTTTAAAAAAGGACAGGATCATGCTTAATTCCTAAAGAGAAAAAAAAGAAAATAAAGAAAGATGAGAAAACAATAAAGAAAAGAGGTCCCTTAAAGCAGGCTCCTGAGCTATATATAGTAAGAAAAGCCAGGGTATTTCACCATTTGTCCTCTTGGACAGCACATACTATTTCCCTTCTTTTCAGACACAACTAGACTGCCTTTAACTTCACAGAGTAGAGATGTTTTCAGGGATGACAAATATAAGGCCATGAATAGCACAGAACTGTCAAGTTCTTCCTTTATCCATTGGCACTAACAAGTAGCAAACAGTTTAAATAGTTAAAGCTTGTTTCTTTTAATTTTTTTTCCATTTATGTAGTCTTTCATCAAAAGCTTTAAAAAACAAACCAAAAAGCTACCATTGTATTCCTTTCTGCTATTAAAATTCAGTAGTGAGAAAGGGGGGAAAGTTGTTTTGGGAACAGCCAAGTACTGAACACAAGAGTTATCTTTAATGGGATATTGGTAGTAGTGTTCAGGGTTTTCAGTCTTTCAGTAGATTACCTTTCATGTGATGAATTTCAACTGCTTGCAGCACAACACTGAGGCACTGTTATCTCTGTGGCCATTGAACATGAGCAAAATCCTATTTTGTCACACCTTCAATTTTGCAAAACCCTGCAGAGTAAAGAAACATTTTTTCCTCATGACAAAAATATTTCCTTAAAAATCTCTTAGCTTTTTAGAGAAGATATTGGGCCTGTGGCTCAGAAATGCCTTGTCATCTCAACTGTTCACAGTGGATTTAGGCTGGATGATACAAGAAGGTACAGGTAGTACAATTCCATTGAGCTCCCTCATGGTCCTCTGGCTTGAGATTTTGTTATTTTTACAATGGGCCTTTGATTTTTGGGTTATGGCAGCACAGAACCTACAAACCCAAATATTGTCATGAAAATCGTGTGTAAGTGTCCGGAGAGGAACCTCACATAGTGTAATGAGGAAGCAAAGAGGCTTTGATGTCCAAGGAATCCTGATGTGATCTCTGCAGCAGGGACCGCCTTGTGAGTGGGAACTCTAGGCATTGAGGACGCATGATCAACGGAGATGTCTCCTTCTCTTATTGGCTATGTGTGTGACCTCATAGACCCAATATAAGTAGTGGGGACCAGGAAGTAGGAGGAGTGCAGAGGAATGCAGAAGAATGCAGGAGTAGTGCAAGAAGTGCAGGATATGATTGTGTGGAATAAAGACTTGCCCGGGGGCTCTGTTGAACATGGAACCATGGCTCAGCAAGGCAGTGGATACAGATCTCGGAAGGTCTAATCCCTTTGGGGATTAGGTAAGACTGGCAATTCATAAAGAACCACTGCTTGGTGAGGCAGTGGCCAGAGATCTCTGAAGGCCTGGGATTAGGCACAATCAGCAATCAGTAACTTCTGAGGGGGTGGTTGCAGTTATGCAATGTAATGGTGTTGAGATTAAAATGTGGCCCTCTGACTTGGAAAAAAAAGAGCAATTTCTTTGGTTTGCTAGTCAATGTCAATCTGTAGATGTCTATTACATTTTAACTGCTGCTTTTCTTCAAGTGAAGGAACTCGGGAGATAGAATTTGATCTTTTTAAATGCCTCTGAGTTAACCTCTATTTCATTAACTTCAGATTTTAGTTTATCCAGCTTTTTCCTTCGCATCTCAGTTCCTTGTTGAAGCTGTTTCATCCTGACCTTCTGATGTATCAGTAAGGTTTGCCTGTAGGAAGCATCATCAGATCCCATACTCAGTTTCCAAGCCTCACTGATCCAACCCCCATGTGCTAAAACAGGTCAGGAAGGTGTTGAATACCATGTTTTTACATAATGATCAGGGTGGCTTAGAAGATTTGTAAGTTCAAAGGCAGGGGACACCTTGTGAAGTGGCAGGGAGCTTGTTTGGAGAAATTGTCATTTTAAAATTGGAGACGTTCTGAACGTTAAACTGGCTATGGCCAGGAGACCATGAGCTACCAGATGGATGAATTGTTGATGGTTGGGGCAAAGTAGGTGAAATGACAGGCATGTGGATGCGAGAGGTCTGATGGCCTTCTTGCTTTGTCTGTTGTGTTGAGGTATGTGACACTGGATTAGATGCAGGATAAATAGTACAGAGACTAGGCTGGTAGACTCCTTGTTAGGATTAACCTGAGACAGCCATCTGGATGTTGTGACACCTGCTGAACTGTACTTCTGGGAGTTGTGATGTAAGGTCTAATGTAGAGATAGTTTTCCTGGGGACTATTAAGTCCAGGTGGAGGTGCACCATGTCTGTGAAAAGATGTGGGAGTATTACCACCAGTCTGAATATCTGGGTCTAAAGTTACCATAATGGGATAGTTTGTTGAGAAAGGTCAGATACTCCTTTATAATCCGAGTGAAATCCAAGGTATGATGTTGAATTTGAAACACGAGGATTTCACAAACATCAAAGACCTGTAAAACTTGAGTTGGTGTTATATGTGGCTTCAGTTGAAATAATTCAGTGTTGGGACTGACCACCTGGGAAATGTCCATCACTGATTCTGTGAGTTAGTCCTACTTCCATTCATCTGACTTCCTTCCCTTCCATTGGAATTACATTTTGTCCAAGCTGGGAAAAGTATGGTGTTGAGGTTCAAAAGGAGACCCCAAAAGCTTGGGGTCACAGAGTGGTGTCGTAAGGTGTCTAAAAGAATTTGCTTGAACCCCTCTCCACGTCAAGGGACAGAGTTTATTATAATTATAATGTCACAATTGAAGTGGACTAAGTTCCAAAGAATTTGGAAGAAGCAGGAGAAAGAAGATAAATGAATAGGACAAAAAGACACCAGAACTTCATTTTTAATGGCTTTTTTGTTCTTCTAATTTTATGGCTTACAGGTAGGTTCAAGGAGTGGTCTGTTCACTATGGTCTCAGGAACTTGATTATCACTGACCAGCAGATTATCTGATAGCAGATTGTCTATGCCAAGGCCAGAAGACTTTAGAATCATTGACAGATTGTTAGGACAATAGCACTCGAAGGTCAGGAGACTTTAGGATTACTTCTATATTTCCCTTAGAAGCTGTACCTCCTTCAGTCCCAGAATCAGTGGAGAAATCCAAGTGTCCTTCTCCATAACAGAACAGCACAACAGGCCTCCAGGTTATTAGGATTCTGCAACATGCACCTGGACACAACTTCAGGGAGCTCAGGACATTGTTGTCACAGGCCAGGAAAAAGCTGAAAATCAATTTGGTGGCTTCCTTGGACCATGTGTGTGCTGCCTCCTGCTCAAAAGGCAGATAGAGGCCTTAAGGAAAAGTTTTCATCTCCTCTGTCCAGGCATTTTCCTTAGCGCAGCCACCACCGCCGCCCTCCCCCGGCAGGGAGGACACCCGAGCCCTCCCTCCCTGCTCAGGCCCCCCTAATCTGCGGCTGCGGCTGCCACCACTTCTCGTGGCCGAGGGTAGTGGTGGGACAGGCTGGATGGCCCGGGGGGCTACGGCAGCGACGACTGCTGTACCAGGAGCTGCAGGTAACAGTAGCGGCAGGAGCAGTAACGGGCTCCAGAAGCGAAAACAGTAGCGCCGGCGCGGCAACAGTAGCCACAGGCGCCCCAGAAGGAGCAACAGCAGCTGAGGCCCTGCTGTAACAATAGCCCCAGAAGCGGCAACAGTAGCGGTGGGCACGGCAACAGTAGCCGCAGGCGCCCCAGAAGCGGCAACAGTAGCGGTGGGCACGGCAACAGTAGCCGCAGGCGCCCCAGAAGCGGCAATAGCGGCCCCCGAAGCGGCCATAGGAGCGGCAGGCGCGGCTATAGGAGCGCTCTGGTTCTCTTGGTTGCAGAGTCCAAATCAAAAGCACAGCCCTCTTCGCCTCCAGAGTCAAGGGCAGCCTCTCCCTCACATGTAGATTTCCCCCCCCCCCAAAAAAAAGATCTAATGCCTACCCTCAAGGAACATCCCTTCTGGGAAGGAGATTGCCTTCAGAGCTAAAGGGGAGACTTGGCAGGTTTTAGCCTAGAGGGACAAAGCTGGCCTCCACCCACTCCTGATGCGAGCTTTTCTCCTCTTTCTGGGATGTTGCAGAAATGCCATTTCCCCTATAGCTTAACGCCCCCCCCCCCCAATCTATGCAGACAGAACTTGAGGAGAAATGGAGAAGCCCCTGGAGAAGCTTTTGGCCATCCTTCTCCTAGCTCTCTGACCCCGCCCCTTCTCAGTCTCTGGGTGAAGTGTCACTCTTGCCTCAGCCCCTCTTTTCTTGGGGCCTATGTCCTCTATTTTCTCTAAACTTTTTTTTTTTTTTTTTGCAAACTCAGTAGTTCCTAGACAGTCAGTGATCACTCCGTGTCTATAACTTTCAAACTCTCTGATCCAGCCATAATACATGATGAAAAAGCCTTATTATGAATTTTAGATAGATGACTAGAGCATTTATTAAATGATTATCCCATGGCAGTCACCATGCTTATTAGCAAAGGGAATCCAGATATAACAACAAAGAATTCCTGACCTCAAGGACCTCAAGGGAGAGATATAGTGATGAATCCAGGATAACTAGTAGATTGTGGGCTCTTGGGAGTGGGAATATGGGGTTACTCTGTTCAGTAATAGGGAAGGTCGGTGGAAAGAGTTTAGAAGAGAAGATAATGAATTCTGCTTGGGGTATATTTGGTGATAGCATAAAGGGGTGGGGTTCAAGAGAGGAGATGTAGAGTTGGATTAGTTCAGCAAAGGATCAAGATAAGCAGAAGAGGAGAGAATGCAGGGGAGTCAGCCTGGGAGAGGCCTGGAAGTCATGGTGAGGATGAAGGGTGCTCCACACAGGAGCAAGGTGAAGTGCTGGCTTGGGCACTTCTTTCAGTGGGGGCTCTGAGGAAGTACCTTATAGCATGAGAAAGCTTACAAATGAAGAACACTAGGAGTCAGGAGTGGAGCCAAGAGAGGAGTGATCACTCCCTCTGTGCCAGCCACTGCACTAAGTGCTGGGGACAGAAATGGACTTCCCTGGAATCAAGAGGCTTCCAGTCTACTAGAGGGAGAGGATGCAGGAGAGTGTAGGGGCAGGGCACATAGAAGTCGGTCAGCAACAAGGAGGGGCACTCAGTGACCCTCCCTCTCACCTGAAGGAGGGGAATTGTTGTCCCCTGTCTCATCAACCCTTCGGAGCAGTCCAACAGCCTAGGGGAAGAGGGAAGGCAAGCTACTAGGGTACCCCTGTGAGGCCATTCCCTGCTGGCTCCAGGGCATTCTCAACTATCCCTTGAACTCCAGGTCCCATCTCCAACTTCCTATTAAAACATGACTTTAGTTAATTTTGCTCTGATTTTTCTCTCCCAATACGATTCATAATGATATATGTATTATAAAAATTAATGTACATGTGTAATCAGAAAAAAGAAAACAATCAAAAAGAATATTCTCAAAAAATCTACTCTATCTTCTCTCAAATCCATATGCCAAGTTTTCACCATTCAGTTTATCAAACTCCAGTCTTATATTATTGTCACTAATTCCTTGCCTTCACATTCCGCTCAGTAGGGTTAGAAGTCACACTGCTGACTGGATCCACTACACGTGTGTTATCTAATCTTCCTGGCCCCAGCTCTTCTTTCCTCTAGCTTCCCACAGAAATCCTTTCTCACATTCTCAGGGGATGTCCTTTGAGGAAACCAAAGACTTTCCATGGGAGTGTTTTCTTTCCCCCTTAGTCTTATCTCATGACCCTTTGTCATCATCTCTCACATTTGCTTCCACACTCCCATCTCTGTTGGATAGGGTTAGAGTCGGGTTAGAGTCGGGTTTTCATCTGGCCAAGACCATTCTGTCTTCACATTAGATCTTCACATCATCCTTTCTTCTCCTTTCTAGTTTACACCTAACACCTCTCAGATTCTTTAAGCTTCAATGACTCCCCAGTTCCCTGGTCCTTTGCTGCTACCAAAAACATGTGCTAGTCTTTTTTTTATTTTTATTTATTCTTCATTTTTTTAAATAGGAAACTATTTGTTCCGATTACATGTAAAGTCAATTTTTAACATTCATTTTTGATAAAATGTTTTCCAGATCTCCCTTCTTTTTTCTTCTCTCTCTTCCCTAAGATAATAAGCAATTTGTTATGTTATATAACTTCCTATGGTCAGAAGTTTTTTTTTTTATTATTGTTTGCTCAATTTCTCACCTTACTAGGTGTGTTTTTACTTTTTGTTAAAGTGCGGCTCTGCTTCCAGGGTGGAGGGTTCTCTATACTAGACTTCAATGTTTTGTGTATTTGTTTTCAGAAATACTTCTAAAAGTATCTCTGTAAATTTTCTGTTCTTCCAAGATGGTATGATGCAAGGAGAGGTGTTTGTTTCTCTGTTAAAATAAGCTCAGATCTGTAAGTGACCACAAGCATTCTTTTTGCCCTGAAACTGTGAGGAGGGAAAAACCAAGAGAAAGAACCTGGATAGAAGCTTCCCTTGTAGGAAAAGAGGGAGAGATCATGAAAATCTTCCTTCAGATATTATACATTGTTTTGGTCTATCCAGATCACTTCAGAGTGATAATGGCCCTTCCTTCACCTCACAAATTATTCAAAGTATAGCAGAGGCACTAAACATCTCCTACCACCTGCACTCTGCCAAGCATCCTTAATTATCGGGTGAAGTAGAAAAAATGAATCAAACTCTTTAAAAAGCCCTAATTAAACTTTGCCAAGAGAAAAAGCTTACAAAGCACACTCATGAAGAACCTAGATATTTTATTGATTTGCAGAAAAGGCAAGTGCATAGAGGCAAGAACTTAATCCTTAATCTCCCCTCCTTTTGGTTGTGTCCTGGTCTTTCTAGTTTTGTTCAGAAACCATGCTTTCTCCTTATCAGGACTGTGGGGACACTGTCTTTTCTAACTTTGGGGTTGCTAGCACTGATAACTTTTTTGTCCCCAAAGTTGTTGTCTTCAATTTCTCCTACATAGTGCAATTGGTATTTTGTTTTGACACAATCCCCCACTTTCTGGGTGAGTGTTTTCTACCACAGATTTTTAAAAAGTCTCTCTTTTCCTTTTTCTTATAAAACCAACTCCACCGGACCCCCTGTGGGCTCTCTGAACATCTGCAATGCTCCCATGCCATTAACATTTCCAGCAGTGACTTCACAGCCACCACAAAGGAAGTTGATGATCAGAGAGTCATGGTCTCACGGGGAAAGCAACCCTCAATGCTGTCATGGGCCAGAACTTGAAACAAGGTACTACGTGGAATTGAGGAGACAATGGTTAAATCTAGTTTAGCATTGATTTAATCCTACAACAAATAATGGTTTCCTAGTGATATGATTGGTTTGTACTCAGTGTGGGGCATATAAGCTAGAAGCCTCAGCCAGGGAGATTCAGAGATTCAGAGACAAACAAACAGAAGGCTGGAGGCCGAAGGCTGGAGTCCAAGCCCTTGGACTCGGATTCATCGCATCTCACACCACCTTGGTGGTAAGCTCTCCTCCACTTCTCACTGAAAACAGGACTCTAGAAGGGCTCCAGAAAATTAGTCAAGCCTCAAGTGAAGGAGACAAGATAATAAAGGATTTGGACTTTAACGCCTGGCTCCACTTGGTGATTACTGAACGGAAATGAAGGCTGCTCCCAGAGACCCCAAGAAAATCTCAACAGAGAACATTACATTTTAGAGAGAATATTACATTTTGGCCCCCAACGTGGGGTTATTTTTCATTCCCTGTGGCAAAAAAGAAATGCCTGTACTTATAGGCTTAGGAAAATAAAATATATTTTATAAGGCTTAGCTAAATTAACGCTGGGCACTGAAAAGGCAAATCTTCTCATATCCTTATCTAGAGGGATAGAATAGAAACAATCTTTAATGTCTACAACCCAAAGAGGCCATTCTCTAGGCAATTGAGTAGGAGATAGAAGTCCAGGCTGAAGAGTTCCCATAGTTTCCATCTGTTCCTTTACTCTTCTTAAATCAGTCAACATCCTCCATTTTCCAGATTTTTTTTTTCTTTTTTTTCTTTTTTTTTTTTTTTTTACAACAAATACAGGGAATTTCAAGGACTTAGAGAAGGTTGTAAGTGTCCTTGGTCAAGTTGCTCTTGCAGTATATTTACTAAGGCCTGAATTTTATCTTTTGTTAAGGGCCACTCTTTTACCCATACTGATGTATCAGTTTTCCACTGAATAGGAACAGGTGAGAGTGCAGGCAGGCCTTCAACAGCAACACTATCTAAAAAGCTGAAGTACTCAATTGTAATCTTATCTGCTGTAAAATGTCTCTTCCCCACGGATTGATGGGGATTTTTTCAACCACGAAAGGAGTAAAAACTCCTGTTTCATTTTCAATTGTCTGTCTCATAGGGCAGGACTAACTTCTGCTGCTATTGATCCTCCTATACCAGACATACAGGTGTTTGCCTTGGTCTTTGGCCAGTGACTGGGCCAGATAGTACCTCTAATGACTGTACAATCTGTACCTGTGTCTACCAATGCTTCCGATGGTATGCCATTTATATAGATAATGAGCATAGGTCGATCAGCTTTCAGAGCTGCAGTCCAGAATATTCCTGGACTCTGCTGCTTGGAGTCAGAATCATCAGATTGCTTATTAGGGATATGTAACAGTAAACCTGATGCTACTACTTCTGTTTGATTTGGACTTTAACCTCTGGGTGTACTTGTGGTGATTATTGAACTGAAACGAAGGCTGCTCCAAAAGGGCCCAAGAAAACCTCAACAGAGAACATTATATTTTAGAGAGAATATTATGCAATGCTACCTTTTGATCCTCCTTTTTCAGACAACATGGATGGGGGAAAGGAGTATATACTGGCAAAGTCACTCCAATGGGACTTTTGTTGAAAAATATCACTCACTATATACAAACTATCGTACTGCAGACCAAGCAGATGATTGCAAGTTCCTATCTCCCCTGTTCTAATGACCTGCGACCTTACCTGTAGACATCTCTGAGTCTTCCATACTATCTCTAATAATCAGTCAGTCCACTGGAGAGCCTATACTTTAACCTTCTCTTTAAACTATCTATGACTCTTCTCACATCAAATTCACAGTTAAAATTTTATTACATGACCTTGTCCAAGCACATTTTAGAGCCTAATCACATAGATTTCTCCATCTCTTTTCCTCTGGATTCTGGATTATTCTTTCCTTGTGGCAATAACCTCAACAAGACCCTTCCATTTTTCTGGACTGGGGTCTTTATTTTAACCTTTGAAGTTCCCCCCATGGCTATCATTTATTCTGCTTGTTCTTGTTTACCTTCCAATGTATGTTGTTGTAATCCTTACAAATTGTTAAGCCATTAGAGTTGATAGAGACAATAATTATCTAATTTGGCATGGTTCAATGATTGATTTGATCTTGGAAGGAGATGTTTTGGGCCGGAACTTGAAACAAGGTATTAAGTACAACTGATAGACAATAATGCTTGTGTTCACACATCCCTTGAAGTTCTTAGGGCCAGAGAGCACTCTGGGAGATAACCCAGAATCCCATCTCTCCAGAAGGAGGAGTTAACCTTTGGGAGATCATATATATAGAGGAAGCTCTTAGAGCTCCAAGGAGTTACAATGGGAACATTGACTGGGGTCGGAGAGGAGTACTCTGGGAGGAAGCCCACAAGCCCTATCTTCGAGGCAAGAGAGATTCATTGCATCTTCCAACTTGGTGCTGGCTGGAGGCTGAAGAAAGCAAAGGCAGAAGCCAAGGACAAAGCTGCAAGAGCTCTTGGAACCAAGCAGAGAGACAGGCCTGAGCTAACCGGGCTATATTGAAGGACACAGAAAAAGATCTGAACTTTTATCAGCTGGCTGTGATTTTGAAGTAATTATTGATTGTAACTGAAACTAAGGCCGCCTCCAGAAAACCTCCCCAAGAAACCCTTTCTCCCAGAGAGAACCATCTTATTATTATTTTAAAGAAGAAAAAAACACCAACACCTATCAATTTCTGAAAGTCATTTAAGATGTTTAGCTTAAGGAAATTTTTTGCATTGTAGGCACCTTAGGATGTACTTCATATCCTAAATATTGAAAAAGAGCATAGGGAATTATTAAGGACCATGCCTAGGTGAAGGGGCAGGTCAATTCTCTGAGAGCCTCCACAGTTGTGAATCATCACATCTGAAGAAGATGTAAAGCAGTCTTTACTGACACAGGTGTTGTGGACTGGGAATGAGATAAATTGGAGGTAGATGGAAAAGATGAGAGGTCAGACAATGCAATGGCTTATATCATCATCATCATCATCATCATCATCATCATCATCATCTTTTCACATGAAGAGATCCATTCTACAGGTCAGAATTAGACCTCCAGCAGCCACCAGCAGGTGGCTCCCTTATCCCAACAGTGTATGTATGTGTGTATGTAGAGATTTGTAAGTGAGTGGGTATGTGTCCTGTTGTGTATGTATATAGATTTACATAAATGTTTCCATGGGGAGCTATAGCTTGCTTCAGGGAGACAGGGAGGAGGAAAGGAGGCAAAAGTAAAGTAAAAAGTGCACAGTATTGAACAAAAGAAAATCTACAAGGAAGCAAAGATGGACTTAATATAATACCTTCTATTACCACACATGCTTTTCTGAAATGAAAATTTATTGTTACATATTTTGAACAGGTTTTATTTTGTTTTTTCTTATTTTACATTTAAGTTTTAAATAAATAAATACACTTTTGAAAAGTGGAGAAAGGGAGAGATAAAGGTGGGGAAAGGGAGCATCTGGGAAATAGAAGCTAGGATCTTGGAGTCTGGAAAAAAGTTTAGTCTTTGAGATCCCCAGTCTTTATTTCTCCCTGTTAATGCATTATTACTCCTTAGGGAACCTACTGTTGCTATTTACTTTTTATTCATAGAGCTCTATGCTTGTTTCTATACTTTTGGGCAATATGGTCCTTTCTTCCTTAGTGATAACATTTATGTGGAGCTTGAAAGGTAGACTTTGCCTGCCATACTATCTGTGTCTGGGCCCCTAAGACTGCAGAAAAGGGAGTTTGGATAACTTCCACTGAGATTTCCTGCCATTATGAGATGGTAACCTGATCTTTCTCCAATTTCTATCCCCCCTTTTCCTATTTTCCTCCCTATTCTCATTCCTTTTTTTTTCCTTCATTTTTTGATGTGTTTAATAGGTATATTGTGCAAACCAGGATCTCAATTATAGAAATGTTCTTAGGTCTCTCATGGGGATCGATGAACAAAATGGATGCAAAAGATACGTATGGGCACAGTTTATTGCCAGCATATGGCTTGGCAATTTTGCATAGTCTATCATAGAAGTGATTCAGATTTCGTCTCTTCTTGCACTGTCTCCTGAAATTTTATTTCACAAATATTCATGTTGTCTCACTTTCAGTAATTTTCAGACTTATTGGAGTTCTATTGTGGGTTCTGTTGATCAACTAGAGATATGTCTGAAGTTAGGGACTACCCCTTCTACCAGAGCTAACCTATTTATTCTTCTATGATTATTTGTTTTTCACATGGGGAGAGCAGAATCACAATTAATTCGGTTTCACCTGCGGAAGTAGGATGGCGACTTTGCAACACAGCACTGAAGTGATCTGTTACTGCTCCAGAGTCTTCAACAAATTGACAGGTAGAGAGAGCAGAAGAATACACTTTATATCTTGACAAAGTGAGCTTTTGATGAACTAATTGCTTTTTATTTTGTTTCCTTGCATAAGTTAGGTTTTCTTCTAAAGGAATCTGTTTTGATGTTATTTTTACTATTTTGAATTCCAGTATTTAAAAAAAAGGCTTTAAAACACACAAAAAATAGCATAAAAGCATCATACAAAAGAATGCAAAATAAATATTTGTGATATAGCAAAGTCTCAGCAACCCATCTAAGGAAAAAAAGTTATTTCTCCTTATCATCTTTGTAGAGAAATTAAAGAAATCTTTTGATAATTCAAATTCCAGGCAAAGTAAGGAGAAGCAAAATCTTTTCCTCAAAACACATAGAGGTGTTGCTGTTTCTAATTTGGACAGTAGATGTCACTTGAGACTTGGCTGTGAAAGTTTTCAAGCTGTAAAACATATATAAATATAATTTTGCTTATTTAAAATTTTGTCCTCTTTTATGGGTCTCGAGCCTGGTGACTTGTCAAGACAAATACCAAAGACTCTTCACCACTTGACTTTCTGGCCAGCAAACTTATTGTCAATTTCCCAAAATGACAACAAAATATTAGGAAGCACCACTGGCCACAAAAGAGTCTTTAAATTCTGTAAGGAACATAAAATTTTTCTCAGTCTCTCTAACTAGTAAGAAGTCATCACTGTGGTGCACACTTAAAATCTGCTTAAATTCATCTCCTTATTCTATTCTCAGAGGATTTTCATCAATGAAAGTCTTTCTCCATCAAAGACACCCAAAGAAAGCAAATTTTAATTTTTTTCAAACTCTATTCCAAATTGAGGAGGAGTAGCTTAAGGTACAAAAAGAAACATTCAAAACAAATATAGAAATATAACATATTTCCTTTTTAATTTTTTTATTTTTCTCCAGTTACATTTAAAACATTTTCTTACATTTGGTTTTAAAACTTTGAGTTGTAGATTCTTTTCTTATTCACACCCAGCCCCCATTAAGAAAGCACATGTGAAATGACAGAAAACATTTGCATAAAAGTCATGATGTAAAAGAAAAGAGAGAGATGGGGGGAGGAGAACTGGGGAAAGGGGAAGAGGGAACATTTCAGTTGGCTTGAATTCATGGAGGACTTTCCAGGTTTTTCTGAAAGCATTCTACTCAGCAGTTCCCATAAAACAATAACATTGAAATACAATTTAATCCTTACATTTACCTTTTCTTTCAGAGAAGATCTGACTTGTTTAGTATACAGTGGAGAGCCTCTCCACAGCAAGAGTCCCTAAGAGAAACAATGAGGAGGCTTTGGGGAGGCTGCTTTGCTTGGGCCAAAGTAAGGGTGATAAAGTTCTGCAGCTGGAACATTCTCCTATCCAAATCTCTCTTTTAACACCAATGATCTCTTTTGAAATTTAACAAAGAGGAAGATGGAAGCAAATCTCCCAATAATTCATCATTTATAATAAGGAGCATGTGACCTGATAAAAAAGGAGAGGTCTAGGGGTCTTGGCTCTGGCCACAATATGCCAACTTGAGGACACGATACACTTTTACAAGCACAGAACAAAGTACAGAGAAGAAATCATCTAATTGGTCAGCACCACAGAGGTGGTGACAGATTGTCATTGGCTGCTTCCAAAGAAGTAGACATAGGTGCCACGTGTTATTCACTCTCTCATTCACTACCTCCAAGGAATATCTTTGTAAACTTACAAGTCCCAGCTACTCCCAGAAGTCCCTGGCAACAGACTTACTGGCAATTGGGAAACTTGATAAGATCACCCTAATTGTTAAAGATGGGACAAGGACAGGTTCTCCTGGTCAAGTTGTCCTGGTTTCTCAGGAATAACCCAGAAACCTTACAAGAGGTTCTGAAACAATTCCGAGACAATATTTTATGAGACTATTGAGAGCAAAGTATATCTTTAACTCCTGGCAACTGTATCCTTAGTGTGTAACAAGAGGGAAGGAGATGTGGATTCTAGCACACCTAAGCTTCTCCACCCAAACATGAGAAAATGGGCTTCAGATTTAAAAGCATCATAATAGAATAAATTAGTCATTTTGTACAAGGAGAACTGAGTAAAAGAAAAAGAGCAAAAAAAGAGAAAAAAATATGGAGCACTTCATGAATTTGTGTGTCATCCTTGTGCAGGGACTATGCTAATCTGGACCATTCCAATTGTAGTATATGAGCTACCCATGTGAGTACCTGCCTCTCCTTTACTGTTCAAAAAGGGGGGATGGTTCTTTAAACTCCCCCTACCTTTGGCCAAAAGGGAGAAAAGTCAGGTTCTCTATTCCAAAATCACCCTGTCTCTTTTTACTATGAGCAGGCACTCTATTTCCAGAATCAAAGCCCAGCAACCAAACTGTGTCCTGAGACTGGCAGAACAACATTCCTTTGCACTCAACATCTGGATAACCTCAGCCACAGAAAACTCTGAGAATAATTCCACATCAGCACTAGCTCACTGTTTGGCCAAGCATGTGTAATCCTCATCCTCCATTCATGAGTCCTGCTAGGAATTACATTTGTGTATTGTTGCTATTACTTTTCTATGGTCAGGACTACAGCTCACTCTGCATTTATTGATATAAATTTTGAGATTCGCCCACACTAAAGGGTATTTCCTCTGGAGGACCCAGAGCTCATATGTCTAGTTTTCCTCTTTAAATGGAGTAAAGAAAGCATTTTGTGTATGACCACTGTTAGGTCTTTGATTTGATTTTATTATTAGAGTTAACTATAGTTTTGATACTGTAAGATAGCTCTATGGTTTCTTCAGTTAATAGCTAGTTACAGAGCTCCCTTGACTCTCTCATTTGGGGCTGCTCTAGGGAATGTGGAGCTCTCTAAGGCTACTGGTGACAGTTCTGGCCAACTGCCATCTCAGTCTGGTCTCCACACAAGAACCTCCAGAAACATGGGCCTTGTAGTCCCAAAAGGACAGAGAGATGGGCCGACCATCTATTTAAGGTTTTCTAAGGTTGCATGTAGACATTTCTGAGGACAAATATAGATAAGGCAGACTTGAATTGTGAACATTTTCTCAAAAGCTAGAAGATATTTCTTGGCATTTGTTCTCGACTAGTGGAATAATGGCTCAACAACCACTCAAACCGAAATGCCTGGATCCACTCCCCAGAGCAAATCAGCAAGTATCCCAAGGACTTCTGCCTCTCCTTTGGAATTTCCACCTACACTTCAGGGCAGATCATTGTTGTTGTTGTTGTTTTTTTTTTAGCTTAATGTAAAAACAATAAGTTCACAATCAATAATGGTTACCAGCAAAAAGTTTCATTTGGTTATTTTTTTGTTCTTTATTTAACTTAATTCTGATTCCAAAATCCTTCACAAGTCATGAAGGAAATCATCCCTTTTTGATGACTTTCACATAAAGTGAATGAATGCATGATAGTTTACCCACAAATCAAAAGAATACAGATTGTGATTATCCTTGAGAGCCTAAGATGTTGTTTCATGACAGCCCCTAGGGCTGAAGGGGAAATCTTTAAAACAGGCTAACTGTATCCAGCTAGACTCCCTGGTGAACCTTCAACATATCCCAGAGGAAGAGCCGTTGAACCAGTTTCCGTATATTCCATAATCAGTTGGCCAACCTTGCAGCCAATGAGGGTGGTACACACACATACCCACATACATTATGTATAATGTTTTATGGCTATCTTCCCTTTTTATTTTCACAATTTGGGAATTGGTATAAATATAATCCTCACTTTACAAATATGGAAACTCAGGGAAGAGCAGTTTTATGAATTTTCAGGGATCAGAGACTTAGTAAATATTTTCTTTGGCAGCAGGTGGTTCAGGGGCTCAGGAATCAGGAGGAATTGAGTTCAAATGCATCCTTGGACATTTACAGTTTATACATAGGCAGGTCTTTTAACTCTTTTCTCCCAGTTCTCTGGATGTCCAGTGAGCAAGACAAAGAAATGGAAAATCATTCCAACATCTTTGCCAAGAAAAAGCCAAACGAGATTATAAGTGTAACAAGTAGCTTCTGAGATACGAATTGAATCCTGCCCTTCAGGTTTAACCTTCTAGCCACCAAACAACCTCAGATCCTGAGAGTCATCTGACAAATCAATAGCAATTCTGTATGTGTTGATTTCCCCAAATCAGAACGCAAGAAAATGTAGAATTAATGTTAACACAAATTTTATAGATAATGGACTTTAAAATGTTACATTTGGAACAAGAGTGATCATCTATGAAATGACATTGGTCCCAATGAATGGGTCTCCAAATCAGCAGAGATAGACAATGCATTATTGTCCCTATTTTTGCACATCTTCTCCAGTATTTGTCTTTTTCACTTCTGATCTTGTTGGGAAGAGCTCTAGTTTAACTTTTTACAGATAATGTTTTCTTTTCCTTTTTGATAGAGACGCCTTGTTATTTTAAGAAAGGCTTCATTTATTTTTATGTTTTTAATAGGAAGAAGTTTTATATTTTGTCAAAAGCTTTTTCTGCATCTTAAGATAATCTTATGCTTTATGTTGTTTTTGCAATTGGTAAAGTGAATTATGTTTAAGTTTCCTAATACTGACTAACTCTACATTCCTGGCATAGATTCTATTATGCCATAGTGCAACCTCTGCACATTTTTTCCCCATTAATGCATTTATTTATATAATTTCAACATAATTAGCTTTCATTATTATTCATTTAGGAAATTTGCATATCCTTTTTTTCCTCTGAGTTTTTTCTCCCCGGTTTAAGTGTCAAAACTACATTTGTGCTATAAAAGGAATATAGTAGAACCCAGAAGCTTGGATTTTAGCTTAAGACTCAAAGGCACCCAGAAATGTCATTAGCTGAAACAGAGGGAGAGCATTCCAGGCATGGAAATAGCAAAGGTGCCTAGATATGGAGTATCTTGTTTCTAGAATAGCCAGAAGGGTAGTATCATTGGACGGAAGAGTATATACTGTTGAGTGAGGTAAAAGCCTGGAAAGGTAGGAGGTAGCAGGTTATGGAGGGCTTTCAATGCCAAACTGAGCGTTTCACATTTTATCCTAATGGTAATAACAAGTAAGTGAGGTTTATTGAGTAAAGAACTGGCAGAGTCAGATCTACCTTTAGGAAAATAAGGTTTTTAGTTGGAAGAAGAATGGAGGGGAGGGGAGAGACCTGAGGAAGGCAGACACCCCTAATCCCCAGCAACTGCAATAGCCAGACTGGGGGTGATGATGGCCTATGTAGAGTGTCTTGTCGTTCTCTTGTCAGGATAGTAGAGTAAAGGCAGGGGCTCAACCAAGCTCTCCCTAAACCCTTCAAAATACCTTTAAATAATGAATCTAATCACATTTTAGAGTGTCAGAAGCCAAAAAAAGATGGAACAGAACGATTTTCTAGCTGAAGACAACTTGGAGGGTAACCAGGAAGACTGCATTAGGATACAGTCCTGGCACAGGCCTTGCTAGCACATCCAGGGACCCACCAACCAAGAGGTATGCCTTCGAGGACTCTGAATCAGCAGTAGCAGTGTAGCAGTGGTGGTCATCCAGAATTAGTCCATGATTACCAAGGACTCTGAAAGTTTGTCAGAAAGGATTTATCACACTAGGGTAAGAGTGGAGTCCCAGAAAACCAGGACTGAGCCTTGGAAGCCACTGAATTAACAGTAGTGGAGGCAGGAGCAGAGGCAGATTCCAGAGCTTTCACTCCATAGATTGTAATGGTGGCTCTGAATGTCCCTAGATAGATCTCTGAAGACAGCTGCATAAAACCCTTGAAGCTCAGGAGATTACACTTTTCACTCTAGAAACAGAGTCCTATTTTATGAAAGAGTTAAAAGCTGAATAAGAGGCTGGGAAAATGAGCAAACAACAGAAAAAGATTCATATGGTCAGATAAGAGATAAGAAATATCAAAACACACATTAAGGTGAAGTTAAGAAAGTCAAAGCATCAACTACCAAGGCCTCCAGGAAAAATAAGAATTGATCTCAGAAAATAGAAGAGCTCAAAAGGGATTTTGAAAATCAAGTAGGAGAGGAAAACTGGGAAGAGAGATGAGAGTAATGCAAAAGAAAATATAAAAAAACTAATGATAAGATGAATGCCTTTAAAAGCAAAAGTGGCCAATTGGGAAAGAAAGCAGAAAAGTGCAATGAAGAAAATGATTTCTTAAAAATTAGAATTAAGCAACTTGAAGGTAATGACTTCCTGACAAATTAAGATAAAATCAACCAAAACTTAAAAAATAAAAAAAAATGTGAAATGTCTTACTGAAGAAAATAACAGGAGAGAGAATGTTAAAATTATTGGTGTACTTGAAAGCCAAGACGAGAAAAAGAACTTTGACATCATCTTTCAAGAAATTATGAAATAAAACTATCCTGATATTCTAGAACCAGAGGGTAAAATAGAAATTGAAAGAATTTACTGATCATCTCTTGAAAGAGTCCCCAAAATGAAAACTTGCAGGAATATTATAGCCAAATTCCAGAACTCCCAGGTCAAGGGAAAAATATTGCAAGTATCCAGAAAGAAACAATTCAAGTATAGCAGAATCACAGACAGAACAAAACAAGATTTAGCAGCTTCTATCCTGAAGGGTCAGAAGGATTGAAAAATCATATTCCAGAGTGCAATAGATGTAGGATCACATCTAAGAATCACCTCTCCAGCAAAGCTGAGTATAATCTTTCTGGGGGAAATGTGGATATTCAATTAAAAAGAGGATCTTTAAGCATTCATGGAGAAAATACCAGAGCTCAATAGAAATTTTGCCTTTCAAATATGGAACTCAGGAGAAGCATAAGGGGGATAATCAGGTAAGGAAAATCAGAAAGGACTTAAAATAGGTTAATCAGTTTACTTTAATACTTATAAAGATAATGCTTGTAACAGTTTTTCATTATTAGGACAGTTGGAAGAAATATATAAATAAATACACACATATATGTATATATGAATGTACACAAAGGGCACAGGTCTGAGTTGGATATGAAGGGATAATATCTAGAAAAGTAAAATTAAGGGAAGACAGAGGAATGTACTGAAAAAAGAAAAGGACAAGTGGAATAGAATAAATTATCTACCACAAAAGAGTCAAGAAAAAGCTTTTGCAATGGAACAAAAGTGGGGGAGGGGGAAGAGTGAGTGGCTCTCATCAGAATTGGCTCAAAGAGTGAATAATATACACATTCAATATGGAAATAGAAATCTATCTTATCCTGGAGGAAAGGAGGAAAGGAAAGGGATACAAGAAGCAGAGAAGGTGATAAAGAGAGAGCATGGGAAATGGGGTGATCAGGAGCAAAATATTTTTGAGGAGGGACAGGATGAAAGGAGAAAGAGAATAGAATTAACAAGGGTGGCATGCAGTTAGCAATAGTAATCATGAAAATGATTTTAAAGCTAGTTTCTCTGATAAAGGTCTCACTTCTCAAATGCATAGGGAACTTAATCACATTCATATATATATATATGTATATATACACATATGTGTGTGTGTATGTGTGTGTATATATATATATATTTACATATATGCATATATATCAGCTCTTTTCTCAGAACAAAGAACTAAAAATTGAGGGAATGTCCATCAATTGGGGAATGGATGAATAAATTGTGGTATTTGGTTATGAAGAAATATTATTATTCTGCTGGATGCTATCAGAGTAGGATGCTATCAGAAAAACCTAGAAAGCCCTCCATTTTAATGGGCTGAGGCTTGAGTTGATGCATTGAGGTCCCAAGTACATGAGGCTAAATAGTAATTGGACTATACTCTATTAATATATATGCTTGGAGAAAGAATGGCCCCCGCCCACTCTCTGTGCAAGTCCTGATGTGTTGTATAGGAAATGACAATTTTGGTGGATGGAGGCAGAGGGGCAGGAAGAGAGGCAGAGAGAGACACGGCTGGCTGGGTTCTGTTCTGGTGGCTGCTGGTCTCATGGCTTCTGGCTAGCTTCTTGACTCAGCTGCACACATTGCTATTGCATTGCTATTACATATAAAACAATTTTTTTACATTTGTTTTAAAACTTTGAGTTCCAAATTCTTTCCCATTCTCCCTCCCTTCCCTTCTCACTGAGAAGGCACATAAGAAGTTACATAAAACTTTGCCATAGAAATCATGTTGCCAAAGAAAAGAGATCTTCCCCTGTAATGTTCTGGCTAGCTCTCTGGTGGTCCTCTGAACAGGCCTTGGTTTCAGTAGAATAATCATCACAAGAATAGTCAGGAATAAAGTCCAACGTCTTTATTATCTCCTTCACAGTCTGTCTCCTTTTCCTGGGACCAGGCTAACTTTCTGAGGGACCTTCAGATTGACTTTGGTCTTACTTGGTCCACTTAATGGAGAAGTGAAGGAGGACAGGCCAGCCACGACAAGGGTCTCTGTCTTCATGTTTCTTCACGTCCTCCTCTAGGTCTGACTCTGACCTCTTAAATACTGTATTACAATTAAATCCCTTCATCATACTGAGTATAAACCGATCATTATATCACTAGGGAACGATTATTTGTTGTAAGATTGAATCAATCATACTGAACTAGAGAACTATTAATCTATAATAATTTCATTATTAGGACAGTTGGAAGAAATATATAAATACATATACACATATATGTATGTATGAATGTACACAAAGGGCACAGGTCTGAGTTGGATATGAAGGGATAATATCTAGAAAAGTAAAATTAAGAGAAGACAGAGGAATGTACTGAAAAAGGAAAGGGACAAAGGGAATAGAATAAATTATCTACCACAAAAGAGTCAAGAAAAAGCTTTTGCAATGGAACAAAAGTGGGGAGGAGGAAGAGTGAGTGGCTCTCATCAGAATTGGCTCAAAGAGTGAATAATATACACATTCAATATGGAAATAGAAATCTATTTCTTCAAAATACCTTTAAATAATGAATTTAATCATATTTTAGAGTGTCAGAAGCCAAAAAAGATGGAACAGAACGATTTTCTAGCTGAAGACAACTTGGAGGGTTGGCAGGAAAGACTGCATTAGGATACAGTCCTAGCACAGACTAGGTGTGAATATGGAAAATGTGGGATATATATATATATATATATATATATATATATAGAAATATATATTCCCAAATATAATATATATATGGAAATGTATAATATATATATCAAATATATATATATATATATATATATGTGTGTGTGTGTGTATTTACATATATGTATATATATCAGCTCTTTTCTCAGAGCAAAGAATTGAAAATTGAGGGAATGCCCATCAATTGGGGAATGGATGAATAAATTGTGGTATTTGGTTATGAAGAAATATTATTATTCTGCTGGATGCTATCAGAGTAGGATGCTATCAGAAAAACCTAGAAAGTCCTCCATTTTAATGGGCTGAGGCTTGAGTTGATGCACTGAAGTCCCTAGCACATGAGGCTAAATAGTAATTGGACTATACTCTATTGATATATATATGCTTGGAGAAAGAATGGCTCCCTCCCATTTTCTGTGCAAGTCCTGATGTGTTGTATAGGAAATGACAATTTTGGTGGGTGGAGGCAGAGAGGCAGGAAGAGAGGCAGAGAGAGAGACGGCTGGCTGGGTTCTGTTCTGGTGGCTGCTGGTCTCATGGCTTCTGGTCTGGCTAGCTTCTTGACTCAGCTGCACACATTGCTATGCCAATTCCCTTCTACCTCCGATCTTTCTTCATCTCTACTGAGAATAGAGATTGAAAATTTTCCCTAACCTGAATTCCTGACTCGGCTGATTTTAAAATACACGGTCATCACATCCTCAAGGACAGGCAATAGTAGCGAGGAGAAACAGAGATATTAAGATGCTCCTCCAAAAACAAAAGAAAGGGGGGGCAACAGGTAACCCTAGAGAATTTCTAAATCTAACCCTTTATACTATTAACTTCTTGATTTTTGACAAAGATGCACTGGCTCTGGCAGACAGGTTTTATAACCCACTGGAAGGGCAGTGTCCAGTACAAGCAGCTCCACTATCTTTAGATAATCGCCCAGTGATGTGGAGGAGACCCAGAAAGTGGTGAATGGAAAGGGCCAGATAGGCTAACTGCTTGGGGAGAGGGTTTGCTTTGTATCTCTACAGGTGGAGAAGGAATCAGATGGGTGCCAATGAGCCATATTCGCCTTGTCCATCACAGAGGGACGGAGCAGACTCTTGAAACAAAGGAGAAGACCCAAGAAATATTGGGTGGTTCTGTTGCTGATTGTGCTCACCATTGAAAGAGTGTGGCGGTTATGGTGTTTGACTCATTGACATCAAAAATTGTTAGACTTCAAAACCGTCAGGAATCATTGGATTCTCTGATACATGATAAGATTGTTGTAGGACTTGAAAACCCTCATGAATCAATGGATTCTCTGAGACATAGGACTTGAAAACCCTCAGGAATCATTGGATTCTCTGAGAAATGATAAGACTGTTACAGGACTTCAAAATCTGCTGGAATCATTGGATTCCCTAACACATAAAAAGACTTTTGTAGGACTTCAAAAACTTAGGAGGATCATTGGATTCCCTGACATGTGAAGCAATGGACAATAGATTGGTTTTGGACTATCTCTTGGCTGCTAAGAAAGCAGAATGTGTGACTGTTGTTTACATACCCTCTTTCTAGGACTTCTAGATCTTTTACAACACCATATTGATTTATATTGTTTGCTATTCCACTACTTGTGTGTACAATTCATGTTTGTTACATCACATCGAGCTTGCATTGACTGAGGGGAGGGTCATCCCTAATAGCCTCTGTGTTATTGCTATGTGCCTGTGTAATACCTCCCATGCTGATAGGTTTCTGCATAATAAGACCCTTCAGCCCAGAAACCCACTAGCAACCCCCACTTTCCTTTGGTGCTTTTCATCTCCCTTCCTGAGAAGTCAGGGGGGGTCCTGATCACCTCCTTTTCAGTGCTTTCACCTCCTTTCCTGAGAAGTCAGGGAGGGTGGGATCACCTCCCCCTGGGGGCTCTGACCTCTCTGAGGAGTCAGGGATGTCATGACCACCTGTGTTCTAAAACAAAAGAAAGCAGGAAATATAATGAGCTGAGGCTTGAGTTGATGCACTGAGGTCCTAGCATGTGAGGCTAAATAGTAATTGGACTATACTCTATTAATATATATGCTTGGAGAAAGAATGGCCCCCTCCCATTCTCTGTGCAAGTCCTGATGTGTTGTATAGGAAATGACAATTTTGGTGGGTGGAGGCAGAGGAGCAGGAAGAGAGGCGGAGAGAGAGATGGCTGCTGGGTTCTCTTCTGGTGGCTGTTTGTCTCGTAGCTTCTGGTCTGGCTAGCTTCTTGACTCACCTGCACACATTGCTATTGCTGATTCCTTTCTACCTCCGATCTTTCTTCATCTCTACTGAGAATAAAGATTGACGATTTTGCCCTAACCTGAATTCCTGACTCCGGCTGATTTTAAAATATGCAGGCATCACATTCCATGAACCCAAGCAAAGTAAAATGGACCGTGTACATAATAATAGAAAAGTTGTGGGATGATCACACAGCTATGAATGATTTCACTATTCTCAGCAATACAATGATCTAAGACGACTCTGAAGATTTAGGATGAAAAAATCTTCTCCACAGCAGAGAAAGAAATGATTGTGTCTGAATGCAGATTGAAGAATAGTTTTTTTTAAATTTTTATTTTTTATTATAACTTTTTATTTACAAGATATATGCATGGGTAATTTTTCAGCATTGACAATTGCAAAACCTTGTGTTCCAACTTGTCCCCTCCTTACCCCCACCCCTTCCCCAGATGGCAGGTTGACCAATACATGTTAAATATGTTAAAGTATAAGTTAAATACAATATATGTACACATGTCCAAATAGTTATTTTGCTATAGAAAAGAATCCAGGCTTTTCTGAAATTATCCTGCTGGTCATTTCTTACAGAACAATAATATTCCATAATATTCATATACTACAATTTATTCAGCCACTCTCCAATTGATGGGCATCCACTTAGTTTCCAGTTTCTGGCCACTACAAAGAGGCCTGCCACAAACAAAGAATAATTTTTAAAAGAAAAACTACTTATCTTGATAGTTTTTTTTGTTGGGTGGAGGGGAAATGTAATGGGCCAGAACTTGGAGAAATAGACTTGAGGCAAGGATTCTTACAACAAGGTGTTAAGTCAGTGGAATTGATGAGACAATGGTTATCTAGATTAGCTTGGTGATTAATAGTTCTCTAGTTCAGTATGATTGATTCAATCTTACAACAAATAATCGTTCCCTAGTGATCATGATTGGCTTATACTCAGTATGATGAAGGGATTTATGTAATACAGTATTTAAGAGGTCAGAGTCAGACCTAGAGGAGGACTTGAAGAAACATGAAGACAGAGACCCTTGTTGTGGCTGGCCTGTCCTCCTTCACTTCTCCACTAAGTGGACCAAGTAAGACCAAAGTCAATCTGAAGGTCCCTCAGAAAGTTAGCCTGGTCCCAGGAAAAGGAGACAGACTGTGAAGGAGATAATAAAGACGTTGGACTTTATTCCTGACTATTCTCGTGATGATTATTCTACTGAAACCAAGGCCTGTTCAGAGGACCACCAGAGAGCTAGCCAGAACATTACAGGGGAAGATCTTTTCTTTGGCAACATGATTTCTATGGCAAAGTTTTATGTAACTTCTTATGTGCCTTCTCAGTGAGAAGGGAAGGGAGGAGAATGGGAAAAGAATTTGGAACTCAAAGTTTTAAACAAATGTAAAAAATTGTTTATATGTAAGTGGAAAGAAAATATTTTTAAAAAGGAAAATAAAACAAAGAAAAAGTAACTTAAATCTGCATCCAGGCTCTATCAGTTCTTTCTCTGGTGATACATCACGTCCTTTATCCTAAGTTTTTAAAAATGGTCTTGGATCATTATATGGCTGAAAATAGCTGAATTATTCACAGCTGATCAACATACAATATTGTTCTTTCTGTGTGTAATCTTCTCCTGGTTTTCATTTCACCTTGCATCAATTCATATAAGTTTCAAAGTTGTCCTTAAAACAAAATCACTGTTACTATATGTAATATTCTCCTGGTTCTGCTCCCTTGCTCTTCATTATGTGATGCAAGTCTATCCATGTTTTTCTAAGGTCACTGAACTCATTTCTTATAGCACAGTAGTATTCCATTACAATAACATATGACAACTTGTTCAATCATTTCCCAATTTTAGATGTCTATAAATTCCAGTTCTTTGCACCACAGAAAGAGTACTCTAAATACTTTGGAAGATAGGGGGCTTTTCCTTTTTTCCTGATCATTTGAAAAAATAGACAAAGCAGTGGTATTGTTGGGTCAAAGGAATTCTCTCTCTCTCTCTGTCTCTCTCGTCTCTCTGTCTCTCTCTCTCATATGACCTTCTTCTGAGAACTGTCTATAATATTCCTCCTCCCAATTTTCAGCTTTACTTCTGATCTTTGATACATTTGTTTTATTTATACCATCCCTTTTTAATTGAATGTCATTACAACTATCCATTTTACACTTTACTGTGTTTTCTCTCCCTTATTTGTTCATAAATTGTTGCCTATCCATAAGTCTGATAAGTGACATGTTTCATACTCTTCAAAATTTCTGGTAATATATATTTTTATAACTAGGTCATATATACATTTTAATCTTTTCTGGGTAAATGGAATAAGACAATAGTCTGTGCCCATTATTATGCCATATTGCTTTTCAGTTTTCCCCAAAATTTTTATCAGAAAATAACTTCTTATCCTAAAATCGTAAGTTTTCACATTTGTCAATTACCAAGTAACATAATTATTTGCTGCTATAAATTGTGTCTACTTTCTGTCACTGATCTGCATTTCTATTTCTTAGTCATACCAGATAATTTTTACAATTACTGTCTTATAAGATATTGGTACTACTAACCTGCCCTCCTTACTTTTTTTTATTAGTTCCTTTGAGATTCTTGACTGGTCCTACAAATGAATTTTGTTATTTTTTCTAATTCAGTAAAATGATTTTTTGGTAATTTGATTAGGATGGCATTGAATTTATAAATTAGTTTGGGTAAAATTATCATTTTTATTATATTGCTTCTGTCTACCATGAACATTTAATACTTCTCCAATTTATATTTGATTTTATTTTTATAAAAAGATTTTAATGTAATTTTGTTATATACTTCTTGGGTTTGTGTTGACAGACATGCTTCCAGGTACTTTATACTATTTAGAGCTATTTTAAATGGGGTATTTCTTACCATTTCTTCTTGCAGAATTTTGTTTGTGATACATAGGAATGCTGATGAATAATATGGATTTACTTCACATCCTGCTACTTTCCTAAAGTTATTGTTTCTACTAACTTTTTAATTGAGTTTTGGGGATTTTCCAAGTGTACCATATTGTCTGTAAAGACAGAGAGAGTTTTATCACTTTGTTTTCTATTCAGATCCCTTTTATGTCTTTTTGAGATAGTTCACTGTGAGTTAGGTGGTCTGCAGGCATTTGTACATCTAACTTAGTCTCTGCTTACAGAGCAGCAGGGCTCAGGGGCTCAAGGCCCATTAAGAGGGGCAACACTCTCCATGAGAGAAGAGTGAGGCTTGGGTAGCTTCACCTGTCCCTGCCAGAGGAACAGACAAGGCTGCAGAAAGGAGCAGATTGGAGAGCAGATTGTGCACAGGTAGACCATCAAGACAGGCAAATACCAAACTTTTTGGTGCCTGATTTCAAATTACAAGCATCTTTGAGATTGCTGAAATCCTAATTAATGAACTGGAGTTATAGGACTGAAAAACAGATCAGAGAGACTGCCAGTCCCAAGACAGGTGTCTGATTTCTGCTATAATATGGATAATAATCCCCAAACTGAATTCACACTAGGGCAATTCTGCCAGAATAAGGTGTTCCTATTAGAAAAATATACCAGTTTTCCCCAATGTTCTATCTCTTCCTCCCTTTTTCTTTCATGGAAAGGAATTGTCAAATGACCATTCCACATATAAATACCAAGAGTGAATCAAAATCCCTATACACAACAGACTAGTGCAATAGCATTTCCTAAAATCCCTCAAACATAACAGCAACTAGTTACATAGTTTTAACAATTTCCATCCCAAATCTTAAACACACAGTAATAGATGACCCAGTCGAGGGTTAACAGTCAGCTATCAACCATTCCCAAAGTCCTCCATAACAGTCCAAAGTTCACTAGAAGCAGGGTCCATAGTTTCATTTAAAAACTACTGCAGGTTGAGAAATGGTCAGAGGCTCTCATTCCATGCAGAGGGTGTGTGCCATGTTGACATTCAAAGTTGATCAAGGTCCCAGAAGCGAGTCAATATTCATGATTTGACACAAATCTAACAAATAAAGGTTAGAACAGTTGAGATAAAAGACGGGTCCACAAGACAGCTGCAAAATGTGAAGAGCCAGCAGCTTCCTATGGGAAGAGATGACTGCTTTACAGGACAGGCACCAGCTGTAGTTTCAAGTCTTAACAGCAGTTAGATCTCACAAACCACTCTTAAGGTTTAGAAACATTAAAAAACAAAACACAAATACCCAATAATAGACAGATGACCGGGCTAAATACTTATTTGCCTAAGCATTTAGGATGCAATGATTATATATAATCAGGCTGAAAACAGCAAGGTATAACATAATTGAATTGCATTAACAATACCATTGATCATTGCTCTGGCCATAGAGATCAGTTATGGGAGGAAAAATTGCAAGAACTTAACATAAACAGTCAAAACTCAACCTTTAGCACATATAGGATAAAATAGCTTTACCCCAGTTTTATTCCAATAAATTGTCCCACTAACTGTCAGAGAGTGGAGTTTTAAAACTCCCATAAAGCATTAACTAATTAACTTATTAGCCCAAGAAATTTTACCTCCAATAACAGGTTCCATTAATCAAATTTCAGACAAATGTTAAACAGTTATTTACCATAAGCTTATAGTGATAATAGTAAAAAAAAAATTTCCCAATAAGTTCACAACTGAAACAATTATCCAAGTAGATGTTTCATAAGTGAACATCATACATACAAATCAGTTTGCTTTGAAAATACCCAAACATAGAAAAATATTCCAAATTGCATATTGTCCATAAGAGAAACATTTTCATAAGGAAAAAGAAAAACTATTAATTTCAGAGGCCCTTTAAATAACCTCAGGATCACCCAATAGAATCAATTTAAAACTCATACAGAATGTCCAAATACCACATAAGAGAATCTGAAAGATTCTTTCAACTTTTAGACACAATCCTACCAAAGTATGGATCACATTTATGACCATATTCCTCAAACAAGAAAACCATTATGTACCAAGAAACAAATATTCAGTCAATTAACCTAAAAGTAAGCCTGTCCCTTTAAATCAGTTTGCTGCTCTGGCAGTAACTTGATTAAAGTAAAAGGGCTGGGACACACTTAGAGGGTGAGGGAGGAGAGGATTCCATGTGCACCCTTCCCCACTCCTGCACTCCTGGACAAAATTTTCTCAATTTTTACACAGGAAAACCTCTCAAGATGTAGTCCATCAGTTTCTTCCCAAGTCTACCAGATTCCCAACTTTCTCCTTCTTTTCATGCTCCAACAACTTTAACTAGATGCTCCCCTGCTAAGATAGCAGAAAGCAGTGGGGTGGGGCAGGTGAGTCGAATCTTTGTCTTTGAAGACAAAAGATCCTTTTCCCATTCTCTCTTCCCCACCTCTTCTTCCTGTTGCCAAAATCCTTTCTCTTACTTCCTAAAATCATGCAAACGTTTAATTGATCCTCCAAATGAATCCTTCATAAATCACCTGCATTCGGTTCTCTTCCAAACTTTTAAGATTCACAATATAGAGAATAGCTAGATAACTCCATAAAACACAACTTACAATGATAAGAAATAAACTGAATCAATCCAAACTTCTTTCTTCTTCTTCTTTTTTTTTTCTTCCTGAGTGTTTGTCTGACCACAATTAGTATGCCTCTTATGTGTGCAGGCAGAGCTTGAATTCTATTGCTCTTTCCCTTCCTCCTTAACTAAATTAGACTGCCTTTTTTTTTTTTAGTAATAAACGTATCAATATTTAAACAAATTCCAAGATAAACAATCTAGCATGCAAAGGCAATACCAAAATTCTGTTTCCCATAATTTCAGAATCCTCCCAATATTTCTAATCAAATGTTTTCCTCAGCCTCAGTTTCTATCAGATAAGGTTTTATTGTCCTCTACTCTAGCAGGCTCTGAAAACTGATTTAAGGGAAAAACTTTCCTGTCAGTTTAAAATGGCCAAGTTCCATTTACTTACAAATTAGTACAACAGGTTATAAAGTTTAAAATCACAAGCAAATTTTAAATAGCCAATTCCCAAATTTTTAATCATTGTTCTTCAAATTTAACAGAGCTCTTAAATGAACAAAACAGACAAATCACACAGAACACATACACCTAGAAGAATGCCTCAAAAGAATCAGATCAGACCAGATGTGTCCAGATTTAGATACCCATGACCATCACACAGCATCCTGTGGAGGTTGGCAAGGGGCTTTTTGCTGCATCCGTTTACCCCACTTGCTAAGATACAGGAGTACTCACCAATCTAGACAGGTAGCTGCAAGATAGTTAGGCAGTTGCAGGGGCCCTCAAAATCTTATTAACCAGAACTGGCTTTTAGGATGCTCTGTACAATTTTGAACCAAATTCAAAAATTTGGGTCTCACTCTCCTGGTCCTCAGAAACTGGGGCCAAGGAACATCTATCTCTTGGTGGCCACTCCTCAGGATCCATAACTCTTTAGCCGTCCAGGAGAGAGACTGTCTGTCATTCTGAGCCATATTTTATCTCAGTGGAACCTCCAAATGAAATGGATAGACATGAGATAGACAGCTCAGACCAGATTATTTAATGTAAAGCATCCTTTATCGGCTGGCCAGCCAGTGACTGACCCACTAGAACAGGCTAGTAGAGATCAGCCCCAAACCTTTAGTGAGGTACACTTTTAAGTGCATTTGCCACATCCTGGTACAGCCTTGTGGTTACAAATTTCGAAATCACTGACAGTTTCTCCTTTACAATAGGGAAATGTCTGGATATGAGTGAGCACAGCAGAACCTGTTGACAGAGTGTCAGCATCCGTGGCAGAAGTAGTCTTAAACTTAGATCATAATACTAGTGGACAAGGTTGTAAGAGAATATGTGTGGCAACGTTTGACTCACATTGTCTTCTCTGGAATTTCTCTCTGGTAGAGACTTCATGTGGTATCCTTGTGATTTTGTTAGTCCTTCTTTCTCAAAGAGGTCACCCCCCAGGAGTTTGCCCCAAAATCACTCTGTCTCATCAAATTAGATGTAGAGTTTACTCAGGGAACAAATTTGAATGGAGCTCTTGGTATGGGATAGCCTGTAGTTTATTTCATATAGTCTTTCCCGGTGACCACAGCAGTGACCACATTTCACAGTCCCTAGGTATCCCCCAAATTAGCAAAGCCACAAGCAACAAATGGGAGAGTTGGAAGAGGTCAGTTCTAAACAAGACTAACCTCTCTCTGTCTCTCTCTCTTTCACACACACACACACAAACACACACATAAACACATGCTTACACTGTCTCCAAGGTTTGCATATGGCAGAAAAATTAAACATATGATTGCTTTTCTGACTACTTCTTATGGAATCTATGGAAACTAACTGGTTCAATTACTCCTTATTCAGGATATGTCCAGGTTACAATAGTGAGTCTAGTTTGGTTCACTGGGCCCCAGTTATAAAGATTTCCCTTTTGGGCTTCAGTTCTGAATTAAGCAGCACATTAACCTCTCCAGGATAACTACTTTCTGTGTCCTTCTGGTTGTGAGTGAACTAGCTTTCATTCATTTACATTATGTAAATGTCATCAGAATGTGATCATATCCTTTATGTTTAATGATGAATTTTTTTCTATCAGAATATGCTAAACAAATTACAAGAAAAAAATAAAAACACATGAAAAAATTTTAGTGGCAATCATTATTGACTGGGACCTTACTCCTTTTGCTGTTAAACTGAAAAACAACTGTGGCTTGCCCTGAGATGCAGCAAGGGAATTTGTGATACATGGTAAAGGCTCTTAAAAGAGCCTTTGACTTGTTTCCAGTGATAGATCCAAGTATACCTGCTTGAATGGTTGTTAAGCTAACTTTACCAGTCAAAGGCAAATGCCAAGAAGTGTTCTCCAGCCTTTTGGAGGAAATGCTCACAGTCCCAGGCTACTTATATGAATATGACCCAGTCTAGGCTACATTCAGCTCTGGGAAATCTAAAGCAAAGGGTTCTTCACTTTCTCCCCTTAGTTCTGCAAGGTCCATGTTATTCTGGAGGTCTCTGGCTACAGACCAGGTTAAGTGAAGGAGGATAATCAGAAGGAGCAGCCAATAGCCTTATAGGACTCCAAATTCCCCAGAACAGTCCTTCACAAGGTCAGTTTCAGAAAGCAGTGGCTTCCCTCTTCTTGGGCCTTTGTTGCTACTCAACAGAGGACAGAGGATTTCTCATTTGTCCAGAGTTGCTTATTATAGGGCTGGTAGTGTAGGGTGCTCTCTAGTAAGAGAAGCAGAATGTAAGGGCTTCTGTTTGCTCAATGGCTTCACCTGTAAGCTCTGTCACATTCATAAGTGAACCTGGTGGGGACCATTCCTAGTAAAATGGAGCCAACTCTTCACAAACATAAGGGTTGTAGAAGAAATATATGTACCAGTTATGGGGAATTCAGTTTGTTCTTCTGCTCTTCCTATATCTTATCAGAAACTATTGCATTGCAAAAACTAATGGCTAATGATTGCTTTTCATTAATAACCTGTAACCACAATGATAGTTGCTAGAAAACGTTTCTGGACATGTGGCTCCAATTACCCTTTCTGTCTCCCTCTCACTCTGTCCTTGAAGCTAAAACAAACAGATCTGATTCTCTCTACATGACACGCCTTCAGAAGTCTTAAAGGTATATGTACCATGAAAACTGACTCAGAATATGCTCTTGTTCAGCTAATATCTGTTATTGTGATCCCATGTTGTTTTAATTCAGCTGTACTTCTTGCCAGAAAGACCCAAGGGATTTCGATTCCTTGGCTTTGATCATTCTTATATCAGAAAACCTAATTCCAAAGCTTCTTAATCTTCCCACCTTCCCTTTGGCTAATCAACAGGTGGGTAGTTGACTGAAGCTTGGACAGAGTGTAGAAAACAACAGGAGCAACAGGAGCAGCCCTCACAAAGATCCAGGAGAAAGCTGTCACCTAAGTAGAAGCCAACTGCCCCCATGGAGAATTCCAACAAATTCCTGTTTTTCAAGGGAGTACCTCTCCTTTCCAGTGTTCATGATGTGGAACATATTCAAAGAATGCAAGATGAGTTTGAGTTTCAGGATGAAGATGTCATAGTAATGACCTACCCCAAGTCAGGTAAGGAGAAGGGGACGGAAACAGGACATGGGGAGGGAGTATCTTTCTTTAGAAGACATGAGCTTTCCTCTGTTTCTCTACATTCTAGGCTCAGACCTCAGAGAACAGAGACTTTAGACTGCAGGTGGCCCACCCTTGTCATTGGTGACCAGTTAAAATAATTAGATGGAAAACTAAACATTAGGAAAAAGTTATTAAAAACAAAGTTGTCCCCCTCAACTTCATGGATCCTCTGAAATCTCTTTATAGTTACCCCGGACCTTCATGGACCTCAGGTTATAAATCCAAGGCATGAACAGAGTATCTTAGGACACTTAGGTGGTAAAATAAAGTGAGAATGATTCATCTTTGTGAGTTCAAATCTGGACTTAGACAGTTCCTAGCTGTGTTTGTGGGTAAGTCATTTAACCCTGTTTCCCTCAGTTTCCTCATCTGTAAAATAAGTTGGAGAATGGGTAGTAAACCACTCCAGAATCTTTGCCAAGAAAACCTCGAATGGTGTCAGGAAGTGTAAGAGAAGAGTTCAAAAAATGAATACCAAAAATAGGGTCTGAGAAGGAAAGAAGCTGGCAAGGAACCAAAAGGCCACCAAAAAAGAGACAGAGAAGACTGATAATCCTGACACCACCGTCCCTCTTTGCCTATGCTTGTCCCTCAGAAATGTCTCCTTACACTCTTTAAAGGAAGAAGTGTTTGAGACACCCCAGGAGGGCCAGGCTAGATTCATGCTCCTGTTCCCAGAGGTCAGTGTCCCTGGTAGGCAGGGAAAGAGTCACTTGCAGGAAGAGTGGAAAGGGACTATGCTCCAGAGAGACTTACAACTGAGACTGGATTTGGCATTTCAGCAGAAGGCTTCAGGAGAAGCAGCATTCCAGCACAGGACTTCCTGACTCCATCCCTAACACTTCATTAACTACAACACTCTGAGATCTCTGGAAGGTCACCTAGCTTGCATGCAAATCGTACAACTGGGATTAGAACTCAAATCAAGTCCTCAGACCCCAGAGCAGAGGGGCACTTGTACACATGCCCTGCTTGTACACCGTCAAACCCACAGGGCAAAGGGGCCCTTGTACAGCCCTGTTAACCCATGTCTAGAAATACTCCCTGCTGCCCTCCTTCTATGTGTTTACTTATGCAGACCTCAAAACATAGAATGCACTTCCCATGCCCATCTCGAGTGGGCAGCTAGGTGGTGTAGTGGATAGCTCACCAGCCCTGAATTAGAAGTGCCTGAGTTTCAAATCTGGCTCACAGACACACATTTCCTAGCTGTGTGACCTGTGGGAAGTCAATTAACCCCAGTTCTCTCAGGAGAAAACTCAAACAACCAAACCAAAGAACCTAATTCTCTGGTGAAGTCTTATTCCTCCTTTATGGACCAGGAATCTCTGCCTTAACTTCTTAATCCCATCAGGGATGGACCTTCCCCATGACAGCTCTTTCTCTCTTACGTCTCTCATGCAATCTTCCTACTAGTGGCATATGTTTCACAGAACTGCACTGCCTGGGTCCACCTCAAGCCATGATAGTGAGTGACATGAACTCTGGGACCACATGCTGTGTCTCCTAACTCTGATCAAATACACTGTATGCACTAAGCTTAGACTTTGTACTGGCTCGTCTCCCTTGCCTGAAAGGTTCTTCTTCCTCATCTTGGTCTCATACCTTCCCTGGCTTCCTGCAGGACTGAGCTCAAATATCACCTTCCCCTTCATCCATTCTTTATGTCACTTATATGAACTGAGTTATTCACATTTCTCCTCTTACCTTTAGATTATGAACCCCTTGTGATAAGAGAATGAGTTTTTGCGTTTCCTTTCATCCCTAACATTCTGCACAGTGCCTGGCACTCTGCAAGTGCCCCAAAGATATTTGTGGAATAGCCATAGTCTCTTTGCTGTAGCCACCCACCTCTCCAGGAACATTCAACTTTCATCTCAACTTAGTAAGCAGCACTCTGTCAGGTAGAGCTGGGGAGACCTTTCCCTCCTCCTGTGGAAGTTTTCCACTGGTTCGTTCAAATATGGGCAAGACTGAAATCTGTGAAGTCTCTGCCTCCTCAGAGTGTCTGTGATTCTGTGAATAAAATAATCATGAGACCCTAACCCATCTTTTGTTTTTTATTCTATACAGGAACCCATTGGATGATACATATCCTCAGCCTGATCTACTCAAAAGGAGACCCCACTTGGGTTAAATCTGTCCCTTATTGGGAACGTTGTCCCTGGATAGAGATAAAAACTAACATGGAAAATGTCAAGAACAAGGCAAACTCCCATCTCTTCACTTCCCATCTCCCAGCCCATCTCTTCCCTAAGTCCTATTTCACCAGCAAGGCCAAGGTGAGCACATGAGGGCCCCAATTAAAAGAGAAAGAAACAGATATCTAGGAGTTGGAAGGAAGCTGGAGCAGAGAGAAGCTGGAGCAACATTTCTGTTCCATATTTCACAGGAATTCAGGGATTGGAGGAGGCAGATGGAGGCTTCTCTCTGCTCTCCATCCTTTACACACTGCCTCATAATTCTCCTGCTTGTTCCTTCTGAATATGTCACTGCCTCCCGACTCTAACTCTAACCCTAACCTGACTCTGGTGAGGAAGGGCAAAGATTATTTGAGAACATTCAGGATATGAGCATGAGATAAAGGAGAAAGGAAAAGAAAGATAGTGGAAACATGAAGAGGATTTGGATAGATTTGAAGAAATGCGGAAAACCATACTGGAGATGGGGAAATTTGAAAGGAATTAAAAGGCTTCCTGGAGAATGAGTAGTTGTAGGACGGGATTCAGGAGAGACAGAAGAGCTGTTCTTCCACTATCTAATCTATCTAATAGGCCAACATATATACAGGTGGTTAGGTTATTTTTTATGCCTTTCTCCAAATGAGAAAGCCAGGAACAATGAGATGTGAGAAACAGTGCTAATTGAAGCTAAAAGGATCCCTTTGATATGGTAAGTGAATTTCTCTCACTTAAACTTTCCTTTATGTTCTGTCACTCAAAGATAATTTGATTATTTCTTCAATGATGTGTCAAAGTTCCTTTTGGTCACAGCTTTCAGGTACTCTAATTATTCTTATATTTTCTTTCTAATCTGTTCTCCAGATCTGTTTTTCTAATGTTTCCCATTCTGTTCTATTTTTCATCCTTTTTCTATTTTATTTTATTATTTTCTGGTCTCATAGGTTCACTGGCTTTCCTTGCCCAATCTTTAATTTTCAGAGTTATTTTCATCTTTGAGACTCTCTATCTCCTTTTTAGTTGGTTAACTTTTTCCCACAATCTTCGTGTTTTTCTTGGATTTTTGTGTTTTCTCATTGTCTCTCATTTGATTTAAAATTCTTTTTGAGTTTTTTATAAATTTTCTCGGGGCAGGGAAACATTTCAAAGAATTATACCTCTAATTGGGTATGCTGGTTCCTTCTTTTGCAGAGCCATGTTTCAGCAGCACTAGCTGGGCCTGGCATTCTAATCAGCAGAGGTTCCCTCAGTCTTCCTGTATTTCCTGTACTCAGATCCTGATTCCCCACAATGTCTGGGAGGTGAAAGTTCTTGTGATTCTGTCTGTGTCTCCTGCCAAATTTAACTAGCCCCAGGGTTCTTCACTTGCTTTTCTGTGGAGCTAGCTCTGCAGTTGTTTGCACTTTACCCAAGTTAATCTTATCCTGGGGACTTTCTTCTCATCTTCTGTTCTCAGGAGGAATCACTGTTCTTCTACAAATCTTTGTTTTTCACAATCTATGTTTACTCTGAGACACAAATTTGTTCTGTTTATGGAGAAATCTGAGAGCTTGAAATGTTCTGACCTGCTCTGCCACCTTCCCAGAGTCCTCCTACTAGCTTTCTTTTTAGTAAGGCTTCCCAAGACCCATTTGACTTCATCCTCCAGAATGTCTAGCTCTAGATCAGTAGCCACAAAATCCTGGTTATCCGTGATGGTGAGAGATTTCTTATCTGCTTCTTTTGTATATTCTCATCTTTTCTTAATTCTCTTCTGCTCCTGTTAAAGCCTCTAGCATTTTTGTCTTTTTATCTTCTCCATTTTTGCATCAAACTTCCCTGAACTCTCTAATTTTCTTGAGGAGATCTCTTGTGTATCTTACTCTATTATTTTCTTCTATTTCTTTCCATTGCTCATTTAAGAAAACCTTCTTGTGTGTCCTTGCTGTTCTCTGAAATTCTGCATTCATTTGGGCATATGTGTAATTGACCTTTTTCTCTTCCATTTTCTTTCTTCCCTCAGCTATTTGTAAAACTTCAGCAGACAAGCATTTAGCTTTTTCACACTTCTTTTTATCTGGAATACTGGAATGCTTTTTCTTTGTTGCTGCCTCCTGGACAATATTTCAAACTTTTGTCCAGAGATCTTTAGGCACTCTATATACCAGTTCTCATCCTTTAAATCTTTCAATTCACCTCCATTTCATATTCATAAATGATATAAATTAGTTCATACTATAGGGTCAGATGGTTTCCTTTTAAGTACAAAGTTTGCTAGAAGAAGCTCAGGATCTGAGCCACAGGCAGCTTTAGGTTTTATTTTAGCTGACTACACTTTTCCACATTTGAATGCACAATATATAAACAATGAGATCTCTGTATTGACCATCAGGTGATATTTGTGTGTAGAGGTTCTTTATAGGTTCTTGAAAAGAAGTGTTTGCTATGACCAATAATTTACTTTGACAAAACTCTGAGTTTCTGCCCTGGTTTGTTTTCTGTACCAAAATCAATCTTGCCTGTTATTCCAATTATCATTTAATTTCCTACTTTAACATTCCAGTCCAATTAATGAGTGTGATTTTTCATATTATTTCTAGAAGATGTTATAGATCTTCATAGAATTGATTCACTGTGGTCTCTTTAGCATCAGTGGTTAGAGAACTTGCTTGTGTTACTGTGACCTTGAACAGTTTCTCTTAGATTTGAACAAATATCACTTGATATCCACAGTAGCATATGTAGTGATCATGTGAATCAAATTCAGCCATTCCCTTCCATTCAAGTTCACTGACACCTAAGATGTGAATGTTTAATCCTTCTATCTCCTATTTGACCATATCCAATTTATCTTGGTTCATAGATCTTATATTCCAGAGTCTTTAGCAATATTTATCTTTATAATATCAGCCCTTTTTTTTTTTCACTAGATGCACTCTACGCTGGGCTTTCCCTTCCAGTTAGGCCAACCATTCCATTAGTACTAGAGATTCTTGTAGTTGTCCTCCATTCTTCCCCAGGAGCATATTGGACACCTGATCTAAGGGATCATCTTCCTGTGTCATCCCTTTTAGCTTTTCATTGTTGTGGAAGGAAAGGATTCTGTAACTTAATGAAATTATGACCTGGGTTTTGGAGAATTACTCAAGATGGACGGCTCACAGGGGAGAGTTCTGACAGAAGGTCTTCCACTGGAGAAAGAAATGGCAAATCACTTCAGTATCTCTGCTAAGAAAACATCATGGATTGGACTAATACCATAAAAGAGATTTTAAATAGACTCATGTAAATTGATCATTTTTGAAATCTGCAACATCATAATGAATGGTTTTATTCTGAGTTAGTTTAGGAGGGAAAAATGGAGAAAAAACTTGTGAAAGAGTTTTTCCCCAGTACAAATTGTTTGATATCCCTTCTGTTTCTATTTTTTGAAATAACATTTTATTTTCCTCCAACTATGTGGAACCTACATGTAACAATAGTGTTAAAACATTCATTGGTTTTTATTAAAATTTTGAGTTCCAAATTTTATCTCTGCTCTCCCTCTTCTAACTCTACCCTGAGGCAGAAAGCAATCTCATATAAGTCATATGTACTATCATATTTAAAATTTCCTTGTTATTTATTGAGTTCAATAAGGCAAATGAAAGAAGGAAGGAAAAATAAAGAAACAAAAAGAAGCAAGAAGACAAAAGGAAGGAAAGAAAGAAGAGAGAAGAAAAAAGGAAATAAAGATGAAATGAATGAAAAAAAAAAAGAAATGAAGGAAGGGGGAGGAATTGTATGTTTTAATCTGCCTTCAAAAACATCAGTACTGGGAAGCTAGGTGGTACAGTGGCTTAGAGCACCAGTCCTGAAGTCAGAGGACTTGAGTTCAGATCTGGTCTCAGACACTTAAAACTTCTGAGCTGTGTGACAGTGGGCAAGTAATTTAACCCCAATTGCCTCAGGGAAAAAAACCCCAGCCCCAAAAACAAACTAACAAACAAAAACCAAACTACTTTCTCTAGAGCTGGATAGTATTTCTATCAGAAGTACTTGATCATTATATTGCTGAGAAGCAACACTAGTTTATCATACTATATTGCTGTGATTATACACAATATTCTCTTGGTTCTACTCACTTCAATTTCTACATGGTCATGTAATTCTTTTCTGGTTGTCTAAAAATAATCCTGCTTGGCATGTCTTATACCACATAATGTGCCATTACAATTAGATATCACATCCTGTTCAGCCATTCCCCTTTACTAAATCTTAGCCACTACAAAAGAGCTATTATAAATAGTTTGTGCAAATAATTCCTTCCCCTTTTTTACCTCTTTTGGATGTAGGCCTAATAGTGTCACTGTCAGATCAAAGGGTGCAAAGTTTTATATTCTATTGGGCAGAGTTCCAAATTGCTCTCCAGAATAGTTGGATCAGTTCACAACTCTACCAACATGTATTAGTATCCTACTTTTTCCACATTGCCTCCTACATTTATTATTTTCCTATTATTTTGTCATATTAGACAATCTGATCAGTGTCAGGTGATACCTCAGAGATGTTTTAATTTGCATTTATCTCCTCAGTAGTGATTTAGAAGTTTATATGAGTACAGATAGTTTTGAGTTCTTTATCTGAAAACTGCCTGTTCATATCCTTTGACCATTTATCAACTGAGGAATTAGCAAATTCTTATAACCCTAACTCTACATTATTGACAAATGAGGTCTTTATCATAGATACTCATTATAAAGTTTTATCCTCCTTTTGTGTTTTTCTTCTAATTCTGGTTGTATTGGTTTTGGTTGGGCAAAAACTTTTCATATTATAGAGTCAAAATTATGCATTTTACATGTTGTGATGCTCTCTGTATCTTGTTTCATGTTAAATTCTTCCATTCTCCATAGATTCTATAGTTAAATTATTCCATGCTCTTCTACTTTCCTACTAGTATCACCACCTTTGAATAAATCATGCATACATTTTGGCCTTCTTTTGGTGAAGAAATACATGTGAAATGTATGTCTATAACTAGTTTCTGCCATTTTATTTTCCAGTCTTCCCAGCAGTTTTTATCAAATAACGAATTTTTGTCCAAAAAGCTTAAATCTTTGGGTTTGTTAAACATTAGCTTGCTATGGTCATTTACTACAATATCTTGTATACCTAATCTATTCTACTGATCCACCAGTTTATTTCTTTGTTAGGACCAAAGTGTTTTGAAAAATACCACTTCATAATGAAATTGGAAATCAGATATGACTAGGCCACCTACCTCCATATTTTTAAAAAAGAATGTCCTGGATATTCTGGACCTTTCATTCTTTCACCAAATTTTTTGCAGCTCTATTAAATAATTGCTGCCATGTCAATACGTAAATTAATTTAGGGAGAAATGTCGGTTTTGTTGTGTTTGCTCATCTCTTTATAGTCATTAAAGCCTGTTTCCCAGGTTTTTCATCACTCTGGGCAACCCCTAATTTCGGGTTCATCAGACAAAGAGATCTGAACGATCTTGCTCTGGCCACTAATATTTTATTCATCAACAATTCCTTTGTGTTTTCATGGTTCAAAATGAAATTGTAACATTAGATTTATCTGAGGAAGCATCTGAGAACTTCACTTTAATACCTTTCTAAAGTAGTTTAGAATAGGTTTATCATGTACTTGAATCATATTTGTGCAGGCGGTGAATCAGAGAACTGGAAGCAAAAGAGGAAGAAGGAAGAGGAGTAACAGGAGGAAGAGAAGGAGGCAGCATCCAGAGCAGATGGCACTCAAATCACAAATATTCCATTAATGTATGGGTTTGACAGGATGGCTGTTTCTCTTCCGTTCGTCTTCTCTTATTCTGCAATGCTAGAGCTTTCTGAAGAACAATTTGAGTTAAAGGAAGAAGAGAAGAAGAAATTCAGGAAAATGCCTGAAGAGGAGGAGATGATGAATATAAAGGGAAGAATAGAGATTTTGAGGCTGAAGCTGGAAAGAGCAGTACATCAAGGCTGTCACATATTGTGTCCAACCACTCTTCCAGGAGAACCCTGAATGTCTGGCATATCTGAGCAAATGCTCACATTTCTACTGTGTGGAAAACCACATTCATTGAAAGATGTCTGAACAAGTTGTTCAGTCATATTTAAGATATTAGCATGTCCTGACTTCCTTCTTCACTTGCCTTTCCCCTCCATTTTCCCTGACTATGTCATCTGGGCCCACTTTGACTTTTAGTGTACATTCTCTGTGATTTGTCCTTGTTTGCATTGTCTGCACTTTTAAATGTGTTAATTAGCATATATCCAGAGCATCTTGATCTGCCTCTTCTGAACATTATCTACCCCCAGAATTGTCTCCCTTTGAGTCATCAGGATTTTTTTGTATAGAATTTCCATTCTCTCCAGAACAGACATCCCTTCTATTGGATAATTCTCTTTCCCATACTTTCCAGGTGAAAAAATTTTAATTTAAGTTACAAGACTCCTATCATACACATTATTATCTGTTCTTTATTTGAATGCCATCCTCAGCCAGGATATTGTCATGCCTTTATTCTGAACCATTGTCTAACAAATGCTTATTTCCTTTCTTTCCTTCTTTTTCCTTATTGCTAAGTAAATGACTATATTAGATATCTAATAGTGTCATTACTGTGAGTAGCTGTTTTGTATTAATAGAAAGACATTGGCAGGGACTCAAAAACTAAAGTCATGAAAGAGGAAATTATTTTCTCCACAAAAGAATCATGTGTAGAATTTTGACAAAATCCAAGTGTAACTCTAATTCCGAGGTCGTTTTTTATGAGAATAAGGACCTGACATAAGAGCAGTTGGGAAAAGCAATCTAGCCCATGGGGTGAAAAGGTATTCCCATGGCCATAGCAGATGTATGCAAAGTTACTAACATGAGTGATCCACTCTACTGAATAATTACATGCAGCTGGGAAAAGAGCAAAAACAGTTTGCCCAGTAGCAGCAACTGCCAGAGATAATTTAGTCAGTCAGCCAAAAAGGATTTATTAAGCACCTGTTAACCAGGACAGTAGTAAAAAAAAAGAGATATAAGAAATGGATGGAGAAAGCAGCTTCTAAAAATGGGTCAAATAGTTCTTCCCTGCTATGAGACTTTGCTTCATGAAGAAGGAAAATGGATGTAAGAATAACTCCAAGTGTATCCAATTTCAATCTTTCAGATCCTGTATGTTTGCCAGGAATCCAAGGGACGTCCTTGTTCTTTATACCATTTTAAAATTATATCCCATCTTACCCGTTTGCCCATCTTTTGAAGACATTTCTTTGAGGACTTCTGCAGAGAAATGGTGAGTGAAGAAGCGAATGAGTGGAGCTGCATCCTACTTCCCATCCTTATCATATTTCTCTATTTCTGCTGCACCCTGTATGCCATGTTAATGAAAATCCTATTTTCTTGATATCTCTTCATTTCCTGGGAGGCACATTCCTTCAAAGCTCAGCAATATAGACAGGCAATGTCACTGCCTGCAAAACCCACTTAGAGAAGAGTGTTAAGTAGTGAAGACTGCAATTAAGATGTTTTTCAAGACTATGACCAAGAAATTTCCTCATGAGACTGACAATAATTGGGGCCCATACTTTAGGGACTTTCAGATCTAAGACCAGTGCTCTTTCATGAAATAGCAAAGTCTCTAGAGACCAGCTCAGGCCTGGTTTGAAATGTAAATCATTCAAGTTCCCTACTTCAATCTCCATAGTGAAGTTTCCGTCATTTATTTCAGGAGGACTCCAACTTCTAGATTATTCTTTTGCATGAGAACTCTCAGGTAAAATGATGCACAGAACCTGAACCAAGTTTTTGGTTGTACTTGTGACTTCCCTGGGGCTCTTCTCCTAGTTAGCCTTCTCTTGTTTGACATTTTTTTGTGACTGGGAATCAAACTCCCTCTCCATCCCAGCCCCACCATTTTCCCTACTCTTCCTGCCAGATACACACTGTACGGTAAGAGCAGAACTTCTTTGACCATGACTCTCATTCTCACAAGGATCTAGGGCAGAGTAAGCACCTTATCAAACTGAAACAGAAATAACCTGGGCTCCCATCTCCCCTTTTCCATTCATTTCCAGTTCTATATGGATCCTGGTTTGACCACATCAAAGGATGGCTACCCATGAGAAATTCAGAGAAGTTCTTGTTCCTAACCTATGAGGAAATTCATCAAGTAAGGTCCCTGTCTTTTTGTCACCTTTCCAGGGGTCCCCATTAATGTTACTGTCTTCCCTTTCTCAATTATTTCCAATTTATCTTGCATATGTCTTAATTCTGCATGACAGATTGCATATTGTTTCAGACAGAAAAGAAACACTATTTTCTAAGGATATGTCTAGGATTCTACTAGATGTTCATGAACAAAGGCAAAAGATAGCGCTTACCCTCAAAGCATAAAATCTACTTGGGAAAAAAAATGTGCAAACAACTTTTTATGACTAAGAATAAGTGTGTAATTAATTGGACACATTCAGGAGACCGGCAGGCTAGGGTGAGGAGGGTTTGGAAAAGGTTTCCTGTACAAGGGGGAATTTCAGTTAGGACATTAAAGAAGCCAAGGAAAGTCCAGAACTTTCCAAGCATGGGGGAAAGTCAGAACAAATGCCCAAAACCAGGACATGGAGGGCTGTGTTCATCAGAGGCTGAGGGGAAAGCAGGCACAAAATCTAGAAATAGGACCAAGGACACACACCTAAGGAGAAAGCTGGAATATCAATCCAGCCTGTCAGAAATGGTATCAACAGAGCAGCTGAGAAAGAGAAAGGAGGAATGAATCCCAGTTCAGAGAGACCAGACTCCATATGCCAGTATTTGGTTCTGAAGGTAGCAACATATGATGTAGTAACTTATTAAAAAAAAAAAAAACAGACCATCAAGTGTTCTTTATCCCTGCCAGTTCTGATCCTGGGTCCATCCTCTGGTCTAGTTAAGTCCCCTCACTCTGAATCTCTTCCATGGAGATCCTGGCATTTATCAAGAGTTCTTTGTAGGATATCTCCACATGTCAGATTTTCTCTACGTGATTTGGAAGCCTGGTGGGAAGAGCTCCCAAAATCCTGAATAAGAAGGACCTCTTTTCTCCTTCTCAGAAATCTCTTGAGCTTTTCCTTACCCAGCTTCCATATCTATTTTCCTTCCTATTTGATCTCCCTTCTTTCCTTTTTTTATGGTTTTGTTCATCCTTTATCTCTTCCTTCTTCTATCTTCCTTCTTTTCTTCATCTAATCTTTTCTTCCCTCTTCATTGCTTAGTTTTAAAAGAAAAATTTCCTCAGAGATCTCTCTCACATTCTTCTCTATGACCTAACCTAACCTTGCTGTTTTTCTTTCCCCCATTTTCTGTAATCCCTTTTCCCTCTCTCCTTCCTCTCCTCAGCCACTCCATCTCTTTAATAACATATAATTCACTTTTCCCCATCTACTCAGTATCCTTTAACTTCCCCTTCAAACTCTTATTCCAACTTGCTCTTTCTTACTTTTCCCCTTCATATCTTCTTCTTGTTTTCTATCTTTCTCTTTGTTTATTTTTTCCAGTTTTCTCTTCCTTTCTGTCTTTTCTTCAACCTCCACTTCTACCTTTTATATTTTTTCATTTCTCTCCCTTCTGTTTTCTGTTTTCCTTTTACTCTAATATATTTTCCTTTTTTTCCATTTTCTTTAACTCCATCTCTTCTTCCAATGTTTTCTTTTCTTTCTTTCCCTACATTTCTTGTCCCTATTTTCCTTTTTCTTTCCCTCCATCTATTCCTTCTATTCTCTTTCTTCATTTCTTTTTCTTCAATTCTTCTTACTATTTTCATTTAATTTCTTTCTATTCCTCCATCGCTCCTTTTTGTTGTTTCTTCCTTTGTCTTTACCTCTATTTTCCTGCTTTTTTCCTCTTCTCTTTCACTCCAGCTCTTCTGTTTTCTTTTCCCTTTTCTCCTTATCTGTTCCTACTGTTTTCTTTTTTTTTTATTTGCTTCAATTCTTCTCTTTTCTTCTGTTCTTTATCTCCACCTCCCATACCAGCTCTTCATCCACTCACCATAATTTCTTAGGTTACTCCCGTTCCTCTTCCCTCCTCTACCTACAAACTTTCTTCTTTCTCTTCTTCTCTACTTGATGGCCTTTGCACTCCTGCTTCAGATCTTGTCCTCCTTCCCATTCCCACTACTCCCTAGTACCAACTCCAGTGTCTTTTCTCCCTGTACTTAGTGCTTTCACTCTTTCCCTCACATCTTTCCTTTCAGATTATTCTTTCTCTCTTCATCCAAAATCCCTGTTTCTTCTTCTCTTACCCTGTTGGCCTTCCCCTTTCCCTCCTTTTCTTTCTCTAAGACTTATTTCATCCCACCATTATAGGTTGTTTTTTTTTCTAGAATCTTAAGGTCAGTGTGGAAAAAATTTGCCAATTCATGGGCAAGGAGCTGATTGAGGAAGAAATCAATTCAGTCATGAAGAATGCTTCTTTCCAAGTTATGAAAAAGTACATCCTGGAAAACAAAGAACCTATGCCTATAAAGAATATGGAATCTGCCAAAATTATGATGATGAGAAAAGGTGAGAAGCAATGGTCTAGGACCACTAGAGAGCTAAGTAGGTGGTTAACCCCCCCATCCCAATTGACATCTATGGTCGTCGAAATAGAATCAGAAGGTGTGAAGCACAAAACAGTATGACAGAAAAGAGGCAGCCAAAGAATTTATCCCATTAATGTAATAGACTGTAGTATGTTTTTATGCAATGACACACTCAGAGATAGAATGCATGAGTTTCCAAGAAAACCTCTATCAGATTTTCCTGTAAGGGAGGAAAAACAAACAGAGGAGGGTAAGAGGAAGAGGTAAGCCTTCCTGTCAATACTGCATGAATGATGAATGATGAAGAGAAATATTCCCTGGTTGCAGGGGAGGGTGCTATCCCATAAATATCAGTCACTGCAGTCTACCCATGTCTCCTTCCTGAGTCAAGGAGGAGGGAGAAAGGGATGGGAAAAAATGATCACTAAGGACATGACCCAAGCACCTGTTGCTCTCATTTCATATGTGACAGGAATCTGTGGAGACTGGAAAAACCACTTCACAGTGACTCAAAAGGAAACATTCAACGAGCAGTACCAAGAGAAGATGAAGGGGATGGAGCAGGATCTGTTCCCATGGGATCAATGCTGAGATGGAGAATATCTGCTGTTCTCTAATTCACCCATATATGATCAACAAATGATAATTCTGGCTCCTCCTTTGCATCCCTATTCTACTTTTACTCTCTTGTTGCTCTTATTTCTAGCAGAAAAAAAAAATTAGAATTGAGACACAGGACATACATGCTGCTTCCCAAAGGAAAGCTTCCAGTTTGGATCCCTTACTCAACATGCTCATTGTACCTTTGACACACATACTCTAGATGCTATTGTGGAAAGATCCTTTTAAGCTTGTGATTTAATCATAAATGAATGCTGAATGTTGTGGGCATGTTCTACCTGTTGAGATGATGGTGACTGTAATCCTTTCTCAACAAATCCATAATGTTAAGAGATGATGTAATGTTAAATAACGCTTGCCTTGATGAAATAAATTTAATGACTCCAACCTGGTCATGATGAATAGTTTGCAAAATGAGATATTTTTCCATCCCCATTGATCCATTGGTTTCTGGAACATTTCTACCTTAAAATAACAACAACAGGATGTCCTTATAGTTTAAGCAATGCTGTGACCTGTGAAATGCAACAAAGGATAAATTACATATAAAGTACGATGGTGAGTTGATTTTTTTTTGGAGTTTTACAAATATAACCTGAAAAGCTTTAAAGGAGGGTAAAAAAAGACAGCTGTGCACCTATATTGACCAAAGTTGAGTCTATAGAGAATTACAGTCAGGTCCTGGTTAGTGTGCACAATGAATCTCATAAATGCGCACATGATTCACATTCACATTGCATTTTCTAGGGCTCTAGCCAGTGCATATATTTTTCATAATAATAACTCTGAATAATGAAAATTAGAAGGCATATATCCCCTTTATGGAATTCATCATTTCATTAATTAGGCCCTAATTGTAGCCCAAATTTAGGAAAAACAATAGAGGGTGAGATACTGAGGAATTCAGGGGAAACAAAATTGAAGGCAGGAGTGAAAGCTATGCTATCACATGTCTCTAAATCAAATTTAAAGCATAGGTGTCGGGCTGATGAATTAGCCTAATATAAGAAATCAACTTTGAATAAAAATAATGAAAATTATTGAATGAGAATTTAAGCCCTCAGTCTGTCAGGCACTTTGCTGAGCACTAGAATTACAAATAATCAAAAGGGTACAGGGACTGTCTTGTACAGAAAGTTTACATTTAATAGGGAAAGTAGTTATATGTAGAAGTTCTCTAGGATTATGTGTGGCTCTCCCTCTCTTTGGTTTTTGGAGAAGCGTCTGGATGACTCTGTTCCTCCTCTCCCGTATTGCCTGTCCTCAAGGATTGAAGGGTATGTCAGTGGTATGTGAAATCTGATACTGTGTAAAAAAGTGTGCAAAATATTTAGAAGTGTATGCAGAGGGGGAGCTAGGTTGCACAGTGAATAGAGCACCAGCCCTGAAGTCGGGAAGACCTGAATTCAAATCTGGTCCCAGACACTTAACACTTCCTAGCTGTGTGACCCTGGGCAAGTCACTTAACCTCAATTGCCTCAGCAAAAAAAAAAAAAAAAAAAAAATCTATGCAGGTGTAGTATTTTTCTTCTTTAATATAATAATCATTCTCTCTGGGAGCAGGTTTCTTGGGGAGGTTTTCTGGAGGCAGCCTTCATTTCAGTTAACAGTAATAATTACCCCAAACGCAGCCAGGTGATAAAAGTTCAGGTCTTTTATTTCTTTTCTCTTTCCTTGGGCTTGGTTAGCTCAGAGGCCTATCTCTCTGCTTGGTTCCAAGAACTCTTGCAGATTAAGATCCAAGAGCAAGGTCCTTTGCTTCTGCCTCTGCTTTCTTCAGCCTTCAGCCAGCACCTCCAGGCAGCTTTCTGAAGAGCCTTTCAGACCAGCCTTGGTGTCAGTGGGGGAAGTGCAGGAGCCCAGTCTCCACAGCTGTGTGAGATGAAGTGAATCTGGTTGCCCCTCCGAGAGAAGGTTTCTCCTGAACTGACTTGATGCTCCCCCTCAATGTTTTCAGCTCAACTCCCTGAGAGAGCCTCTCTCTGTTTCTTATATATGATCTCTTCTGAGAGAGTGGGATTTTGGGTTTCTCCCAGAGTGCTCTCTGGCCCTGAGAGCTTCAAGGGAGGTGTGAAGTCGCATATCTCATACTAAACCCTGAAATCTCCCAGACATGTGAACTCCAATGAGTACTTAAATACTTCTTGCTTATGTGAGCTCTCTAAAGTTGTGAACACAAGCGTTGTTTCTATCAGTTGTACTTAGTACCTTGTTTCAAGTTCTGGCCCATAACATCTCCTTGTAGGATCGGATCAATCATACTGAACGATGCCAAATTAGATAATTATTGTCTCTATAAACTCTAATGACTTAACACTTTATAAAGATTCCAACATGCAGGTCCATTTTCTGTTTTTATTGCCTGTGGTACACCCATGATTGCAAATGCCTGTGTAACAAGTTCAGTGACCACTCGGGCCGTCTCTTTTGCTGCTGATATTGCAAAAGTGATTCCTGAAAAGCTGTCTACCATAACATGGATAAAAGACAGACGACCAAAGATTTATAATGGGTCACATCCACTTGCCAAATTTCATTGGGTCTCAAACCATGAGGGTTTTTCCCTGGAGGGAGCATAGGAGCGTGGAAAGGAAGGCCAGCTGTACAGGCTTTTACTATGCTCCTAGCTTCCTCTCTTGTTATTCCAAATTGTAAATGAAAAGTTCGAGCAGCCTGATGGTATTTAAAATGAGTTTCTTGAGTGGGCCGAAATAGGGCAATGTTGGCTAACATAGTGAGAACACGATCTGCCTTTTGAGTTTCCAAGAAAAATAGTTGCTAGAATACAAGTATCAGAGTGCATGTGAAAGAGGTAACACTTACCTGGATGTTTTCTCACTTGTTCTTGAAGTTCCTTAAAAAGCTGAAATACAGTATAGGCTACAAATTTTATCTGAGCTGTAGCAATTCTTTGTACCACACCTACTGAATGGGCTGAATCAGATATTCTATTTATATCTCCTGAATAATAAATAAGAGCTAGCATAATTGCATACAACTCCTGCTGAGTGGACTGAAAAGGAGTTCTGACTACTCTTTTCTTCAAAAATCCATGGCCAGTAATGTAATAAATGGATTATCTTTAAGGAGGACCCATATATTAAATTTGGAGCTGTGCCCAATAAAATTTGCCAGCATGCATTAATTATCCCAGATAATCGTATTATTCATTTCATGGCTTTTAAAGAGATTCTAGCCACAAACACTGGGTAAGGAGTGAGGCTTTGTTCTGGTTGTGCTGGGAGGTTCACCCTGTCTTACACTGTCTCCCTGATGAAGGACTGCTGTGGGTGCCTCTTGTGTACAAAATGATATTTAAGGTTTTAGTGAATCTTTCTACCACATTGGATAAAGCCAGTTCAACCCCTTTCAGAGACTCTTGGAGCTTCTTTTGTAAGCTGGTGGGTCTGTCTAAGCAGTGCCTCCCTTAAATGTCATACAATGGTTGTAATTGATAAGTAGTTAAGCCTAACACTGGAAACATCCATTGGATATCTTCTATCAGTTTCTCAAAGTCATTTAAGGTATTCCACTTTTCTGTTCCTAAAGAAAGTTTTTGTACTATTAATTGTCTTGGGGTAGATTTCAAACCCTACATATTGAGAAGGAACATATTTTTGAATTTTTTCTGGGGCTGTATACAATTGGTAGTTCCTTAGTGTTCCTGTGGTCTTTTGTAGGCTTCCTTCTAACATTTGCTCCTCAGGGGCACACTCCAAGATATCATCTATGTAATATAATAACATAATGACATACTTTTGGAAATGCTTTTCTTACTAGAGTAAGAACATATATTTGACACATAGTAGGGTCATTTTTCATTCCCTATGGCAAAACTGTCCATTCAAATCTTTATAGGACTCAGCTAACATTAATCTGGGCACTGAAAGACAAAACTTTTATATTCTCTGTCTGGATCCTACCACTGGGGCAGCCAGAAGCCAGAGGAACAGGAAAGAGAAGACAGCTTTATAGCCAATCAGGTACATGTTCAGGAACTTCTCCTCTGCCTCTCCCCCTGCCTCATTTTTTTATATCCTATAGCTCTCACTGCCTCATATAAGCCTGAAGAACTATTGCCAAGTTACAGCTGGGAAGGATCTCCTCAGATCTTTGTGCTCACTCCTACACATTCGTCACTGGTCAAGATATTCTCTTGCACAGATCAAAATGGGCCCATGATTTAGGCATAAAGAACGGGATTATAAACAAATTAGAGGAACATACGATACTTTTTCTCTCAGACCTGTGGAGGAGGAAGAAATTTGTGATCAAAGATGAACTAGAGACTATCATTGATCACAAAATAGAAAATGTTGATTAAAGCCTTTGTACAAACAAAACTAATGCAAACAAGATTAGAAGGGAAGCAACAAACTGGGAAAACATCTTCAATTAAAGGTTCTGAAAAAGGCCTCCCTTCCAAAATATATAGAGAATTGACTCAAATTTATAAGAAATCAAGCCATTCTCCAATCGATAAACGGTCAAAGGATATGAACAGACAATTTTCAGATGATGAAATTGAAACTATTACCACTCATATGAAAGAGTGTTCCAAATCACTATTAATCAGAGAATGCAAATTAAGACAACTCTGAGATACCACTACACACCTGTCAGATTGGCTAAGATGACAGGAAAAAATAATGATGAATGTTGGAGGGGATGCGGGAAAACTTGGACACTGATGCATTGTTGGTGGAGTTGTGAACGAATCTAACCATTCTGGAGAGAAATATGGAATTATGCCCAAAAAGTAATCAAACTGTGCATACCCTTTGACGCAGCAGTGCTACTACTGGGCTTATACCACAAGGACATACTAAAGAAGGGAAAAGGACCTATATGTGCCAAAATGTTTGTGGCAGCCCTGTTTGTAGTGGCTAGAAACTGGAAAATGAATGGATGCCCATCAATTGGAGAATGATTGAGTAAATTGTGGTATACAAATGTTATGGAATAATATTTTTCTGTAAGAAATGACCAGCAGCATGAATACAGAGAGGCTTGGAGAGACTTACATGAACTGATGCTAAGTGAAATGAGCAGAACCAGGAGATCATTATATACTTCAAAAATGATACTATATGAAGATGTATTCTGATGGAAGTGGATTTCTTTGACAAAGAGACCTAATTCAGTTTCAATTGATCAATGATGGACCAAAGCAGCTACACCCAAAGAAAGAACACTGGGAAATGAATGTAAACTGTTTGCATTTTTGTTTTTCTTCCCGGGTTATTTTTACCTTCTGAATCCAATTCTCCCTGTGCAACAAGAGAACTGTTTGGTTCTGCACATATATATTGTATCTATGATATACTGTGACATATTTAACATATATAGGACTGCTTGCAATCTAGGAGAGGGGGTAAAGGGAGAGAGGGGAAAAATTGGAAGAAAAGTGAGTGTAAGGGATAATGTTGTAAAAAAATTACCCTGGCATTGGTTCTGTCAATAAAAAATTATTATAATAAATAAAAAACAGATATTCTCTTGCATGGCAGCAAACACTCTGATGTTCTCAGCAATAGTCAACAATCATGACTTCAGTTTGATGGAAAACAGGCCCTGAGTACATGCACAATGAGGTCTGTAAATACCAATAGCAATCCTTCCTGTACCCATTCTTAGTCAATGCTGTTATCCATCAACCTCATAAGTTGACCCTGCACCAACCCAGCTTGGTATTTTCTCATTTTCTTAAGCTAAGCCTTCAACAAGACCCTTAACAATTTTCCTTATCCAGAGGGATAGAATAGAAACAATCCTTAATATGTATAACCCACAGAGGTCATTCCCTAGGCAACTGAGTAAGGGATGGAAGCCCAGGCTAAAGAGTTCCCATAGTTTCCATCTGTTCATTCACTTTTCTCAAATCAGTCAATATCCTCCATTTTCCAGATTTCTTTTATAGAGCAAAATACAAGGGAATTGCAAGGACTTAGAGAAGGTTGAAAGTGTCCTTGGTCAAGTTGCTCCTGTACTATATCTAATAAGACCTGAATTTTTCCTGGGTAAGGGCCACTGTTCCACCCACTGTTGTATCAATTTTCAGTTAGAAGGGAATAGAGGTAAGGGTTGGCAGACATTCATCAGCAGCCCTGACTAAAAAGCTGAAGCACTCAATTGTAATCCCAACAGCTGTGCAATGTCTTTTCTCTTTTGCCTTGCTTCAGGACTTGAGAAAGAAAAACTGTGCTAAAGGTGCCCAGTGTGTCATTGTCCCTCCTGCTCCTCCTTCTCCCACCCATTAAGGTGGAGTTGAGGGAGGAGGAAAGCAGAGGATATCCCAAGGGCACATGCTTGGGCTTAGGCAGAAGTGAAGGCAGGCTGAGAAACTGAGAAGTGCTCTACCCCTCAAACTTCTCAGCACAGTCCTTATATTCCTTCTGGCCCAACTTGCCATGCTCCTCAAACTTCCCAGCCTCAATACAAATAACATAAATAAACAAAATACTATAAAAGACTTCCTTAACTCCTTCCCTTGGGCTGTACCCTCCTCAGCTACAGACATAACCCCTGCTTGTTTTTGTCCTCATACTTCCTTGTTTGATACCCCATGCTAAAAGCTTTCTTTTTCTTTTTCTTGTATACCCCTAAGAGAAACAGTATGGAGGCTTTGGGGAGACTTCTTCACTTAGGCCAGTGTAAGGGTGATAATGTTCTGTAGCTGGAGGATTCTCCTATCCAAATCCCTATTCTAACACCAATGATCTTATTTGAAACTTACCAAAGAGGAAGATGGAAGCAAATTTCCCAATAATTTATCATTTATTATATGGAGCATGTGACCTGATAATAAAGCATAGGCCTAGTGATCTTAGCTCTGGCCACTATATGCCAACTTGAGGATACAATACACTTTTCTAAGCACAGAACAAAGTACAGAGAAGAAATCATCTAATTGGTTCAGCACTACAAAGGTGAAAGATTGTCATTGGCTGATTCCAAAGAAGTAGACATAGGTGCCATGTGGTATGAAGACTACCTCTCATTCATTACCTCCAAGGAATGCCTTTGTAAACTTTCAAGTCCCAGCTACTCCCAAAAGTCCCTGATGAGGACAGACTTACTGGTAATTGGGGAATTTGAAAGATCGCCTTAATTGTTAAAGATGGGACAAGGACAGATTCTCCTGGTCAAGTTGTCCTGGCTTCTCACGAATAACCCAGAAACCTTGCAAGAGGTGCTGAAACAATTATGAGATAATATTTTATGAGACTATTGACTACAAAGTCTATCTTTAACTCCTGGCAACCGTATCCTTAGTGTGTAACATCAGGGAGGGAGATGTGGACTCTAGCACACCTAAGCTTCTAAACTCAAACAAAAGAAAATGGGCTTCACCTTCAAAAGCATCATAATAGAATAAATTAGTCATTTTGTACAAGGAGAACTGAGTAAAAGTAAAAGAAGAAAAAAAGAGAAAAAATATGGAGCACTTCATGAATTTTGTCATCCTTCTGCAGGGACCATGCTAATCTTTATCATTCCAATTTTAATAAATGAGGGACCCATGTGAGTACCTGCCTCTTTTTTACTGGCAAAAAAGTGGGATGATTCTTTGTTGGCATACACAGGAGTCATCTGACAGTGGCTGCTGGAGATACAACCCAGAATGGATCTCCTCTTGTGAGAGGATGATACAAAAAAAACTGAAAGGCAGTTGTATTGACTGATCTCTCTCCTCTTCCCTCTGCCTCCAATTTATTTCATTCCCAGTCCACAAGCAGCACCTATGTCAGCAAAGGCTGCCCTGCAACTCCTTCAGATGGTATGATTCACAGCTGTGGAGGCTCTCAGACAACTGATCCATCCTTTAACAGTTCTTTAAATTCCCCGTCTTTTTGGCCAAAAGGGAGAAAAGTCAAGTTCTCCATTCCATAATCACCCTGCCTCTTTTTACTTTGAGGATGCATATTTCCAGAGTTGAAGCCCAGCAACTAAACTGTGTCCTGAGACTGGCAGAACAACAATTCTTTGCACTCAACATCTGGATAACGTCAGCCACAGAAAACTCTGAAAATAATTCCAAATCAGCATTAGCTGATCTGACTGGACAGGCACCTGTAATCCCCATGCTCCATTCATGAATCCTGCTAGGAATCACATTTCTGCATTGTTGCTATTATCTCTCCATGGTCAGGGCTACAGCTCACTGTGTATTTATTGATATGTTTTGAGATTTGCCCACACTAAAGGGTGTTTTCTCTAGAGAGCCCAGAGCTTATGTGTCTTGTTTTCCTCTTTAAATGGAATAAAGAAAGCCTTTTACTCATGGTCACTGTTAGCTTTTTGTTTTTATTTTATTATTAGAGTTAACTGTGCTTGTGATAGCCTATAGGAGCTCTCTAATTTCTTAGAGCTGCTGTGAGTCTCTCATTTGGATAGCAGTGACACTCATAAGGGGCTGTTCTAGGAACTTGGAGCTCTCTAAGGCTACTGGTGATTCACTCTGGCCAACCATTACCTCTCAGTCTGGTCTCTGCACAGGAACCTCCAGAAACATGGACCTTGTATTCACAAAGGGAGAGACTAAAGGACTGACCATCTACTTAAGATTTTCTAGGGCTGCGTGTCGACATTTCTGATGACAAATATGAAAGAGGCAGACTTGAATTCTGAACATTTCCCCTCAAAGGCTAGAAGATATTTCCTGGAATTTGTCCTCTCCTGGTGGAGTACTGGCTGGCTCAACAATCATTCAAATAGAAATGCCTAGATTCACTCCCCAGAGCAAATCAATGTATCCTAAGGACTTCTGCCTCTCATCAGGATTTCCCATTTACAGTTCAGGGCAGGTCATTGTTATTTTTAGCTTAACAGCAAAAGCAGTAAGTTCCCAGTCAATAATGATTACCACCAAAAAGTTTCATTTGGTTAACTTTTTGTTCTTCATTCAACATATTCTGATGCCAAAATCCATCACAAATCCTGAAGGAAATCATCCCTTTCTGGTGACTTTCACATAAGTGAATGAATACATGATAGTTTACTCACAAGCCAGAAGAACACAGATTACCTTTATCTTGAAGAATTTAAAGTGCTGTTCCACATTGACCCCTAGGGCCAAAGGGGACATCTTTAACATTGGGGCTAACTGAACCAAACTGGATTCACTGACATAACTTGGACATGTCCCAGACAAGGAGCAGTTGATTCCATTGATTCCATAATCAACTGATGAACCTTGAAGTCAATAAGGATAGTGTGTGTGTGTGTGTGTGTGTGTTGTAGATTTTGTAGAACCAATCTCTTCTTATCACTATCACCCACATTCCTGCAGTTGTTTTCTCTCCAGTGTTGAGGTTTTATGTTCTTCCCAAGAAAGAATATCCATTCTCTACTCTCTTCTCTGTCATTGAGAGTTCTCAAGGTCTTTTGTACCTTTTTGCCAATTCCTGAATGATCTTGACCTCCTCTTATTCCTCCTCCTCCTCCTCCTCCTCCTCCCTCCTCTTTTCTTCTTTCTCTTCTTTCTCTCCTCTTTCTTCTCTCTTCTTCTTCTTCTTCTTCTTCTTCTTCTTCTTCTTCTTCTTCTTTTTCTTCTTCTTCTTCTTCTTTCTTCTTTCTTCTCTTTCTTCCATTCTCTCTTCCTCTCTCTTCTCTTCCTTCTTCTTCTTTCTTCTTCTTCTTCTTCTTCTCTCTCTTGCTTCTTCTTCTTCTTCTGCTCTTCTTCTCTCTTCATCTTTCTCTCTCTTCTTTTTCCTTCGTATCATCTTTCTTCCTCTTTCCTTCCTTTTCTGCTTTCTCCTCCTCCTCATGATCTTTCTTTCCTTCTCCTTCCTTTTTATTCCTTCTTTCTTCCTCTTTTTCAGAAAACATAAAGTACCCATTTGAATCCTTACAACTGTCTTTAACCAGAGGACACTCTGTCTTCCAAATAGAATAATAATAATATATCAATAATCTAATAATAATAAGATCTAATAATAAGTAATAGATCAAAGTTATGAAATCCAAGCATGTACATTGAAAAGGAAGCTCATCTCCTCCATATAACAACAACAACAACAATAATGAGATCATATGTGTAATCCATATATAATGTATATATCTATATATGTATACATACATTTTTGCATAATATTTTATACTTATCTTCCCATTATATTTTCACAGCTTAGGAATCAGTATGATTATAATCCTTACTTTGACAAGATGAGAAATTCAGGAAACAAAGTTAAGTGGATTCCCAACGGTCCCACACCTAGTAAGAACTTCCTTTGGTACCTAGGACCTACAGTGCCTCTAAAGCAGGAGGACCTCAGTTCAAATCCAGGCTGAGACACTTGCTAGTGTGTATATTTAGACAAAATGACTTAATTTTGCTCTGACATAATTACACTATTTTGTTCTGCTATAATTAGCACCAAGAACCGTCAGGGGCCAAACAAGCACCAAATGGGGTTTGGTTAGGAACTATTTGTTGGTCAGTCAAGGAGAAGCAGACTGATCTGGCTTTAGCCATGGTCTTTAACTATTGATACAACCAAGATATCTTGATGAGGTTTCAGCAATCAAAATTCACATTCCTTTGGGCAGAGCACCTAGAGTAAGAATATGGTACCTGTATGGACAGAGGAAAGGAAAGGGAAGGAACAAAGGCAAGGCAAAGCAAAGCACATCATGTACAGAGCAATAGCAATATCATGTAATGATCAACTGTGAATAACTTCTTCCCAAGTGTAACAATGAATAGGATGGAAAATGCTATCCATATCAGAGAAAGAACTCTGGAGTTTCAATGCATAGTGAAGCTATTAGTGAATACTATTTTCACTTTTTTCTCATTTTTATTTTTGTTCTGTTTCTTCTTTTACAACATTAGTAATATGGAAATATGTGTCGTGATTGCACTTGCATAACATGTTATCACATAGCTTTGCTGTCTTAGGAGGAGATAGATCACGGAAGGAGGGAAAATATTTAAATTGCCTTTACATCTAATTGGAAAATATGAAAAAGAAGAAAAACACACATCCAAAGAAATGAATAAAACCAAGGCAATGATTGTACAGTAACAGGATTATTGTTCAAAAGTAAATGGAAATGACTAAGCTATTTTGAGTAATATAAACATTAAAATTGGCTTATGTTTATTAATTGAGGAGTGGATTTGGAGTTTGAGGCACTTGGTGTTAGAATTAGGATCTTGACTAAGGAAGAGGATGCGAAGTCTGACTTAGGACTCATTGGGAAGTGCCAAGAACAGGCTGCTACTGGACATACCAAAACAAACACAATTCTCTGTGTCCTCAAGGACATCGATTCTCCTAGCAGGAACAATATGTCCTCAGATAAGAAAGGGACAAGTCCTCATCGATGCATATTTTAATGTTATTGCACAACATTAATACTGTTGTTGCATCTTCAAGAGCACTTTCAACAATTTTGAGTCTAGTACATTGAGAGCTACCTTTAGGAAAAAGCCCAGAAGCTGGCATTTCACTGGACAGAGTCTAACAACTTCCCCAAACAACAGATGATGAACATAGTGGGATGTGGCATTCTCTGCATTTCTGAGTTACTTGTGATGCTAAAGTTGCCATTCCTAATGAAATACCACTTATGAAAGCTACTTTCCCTACTAATGTCCTCCTTCAGGACAATGTTTATATAGAAATCTTAAAGTATAAAGTAGACAGATAAGTTTGTAATAGTTCTCTTGATTACTTCCCTATTTTTCTTTGTATTGTTATAAGGTCAGAATTCCTCTCTCACAATTCATTAACTTCTTCACCTTTAGAGAATTTATATAATATCATCTTCAAATTTGTACTTCACACATAGATCTCAGGTACATATGTTTGATCCAATCTGGATGCTTTCCCTATTTTCTTCTTTTATTGCCATTTACTGGATAACAGGAATTCTGATTTTAGAGTCTAAGTATGATATATTATCCTTGATAGTATATATGATTGTCATGAAAGTATTGTTTTCTTTTTCTTTTTTGTTTCCATTTTCATCCTAAAATATTTTTGCCATGCTTTTACTTCCTTAGATATCATATCAAGATCCTCCCAATAAGCTTTTCCTCATACTGCTTATACCTGATAGGAAATGTATGCCAAGTAACTAACTTACCAGATCTAAAATTATAAAGCAGCAGTTACAAAACCATTTTGTATTGGCTAAGAATAAACTAGATGAACAATGAAATAGATTAGTTCAAAGGACAAAGCAGCTAATAATCTTAATAATGTAGTGTTTGCAAACCAAAGACCCAGTTTTGGGATAAGACCTCCGATTTGACAAGAAATTGCTGGGAAAGATTGGAAATTGAGTGTGGCAGAAACGAGAGCATTGACCCAACACTTAACACCATTACACCAAGATAAGGTCAAAATGGGTTCAATGACCTACGGCATTAAGAATGAGATTATAAATAAATTGGAAGAGCATGGATAGTTTACCTTTCAGACCTGTGGAAGAGGAACGAATTTATGACCAAAGAAAACTAGAGATCATTATTGATCACAAAATAGAAAATTTGATTATATCAAATTGAAAAGTTTTGCTACAAACAAAACTAATGCAGACAAGAAGGAAGCAATAAGAGTGGGAAAACATTTTTACAGTCAAAGGTTCTGAAGAGGCCTCATTTCCAAAAATATAGAGAAATTGACTCTAATTTATAAAAATCAAACCATTCTCCAGTTGATAAAATGGTCAAAGGATATGCACAGACAATTTCTCAGATGAAGAAAGTTGAAACTATTTCTAGCCACTTGAAAAGATGCTCTAAGTCATTATTAATCAAAGAAATGCAAATTAAGACAACTCTGAGATATGACCATACACTTGTCAGGATTGGCTAGGAATGACAGGAAAAATAATGGCAATGTTGGAGGGGCATGTGGGAAAACTGCGACAATGATACATTGTTGGTGGAATAATACATCTAGCATTCTAGAGAGCAATTTGGAACTATGCTCAAAAAGCTATCAAACTTTGCATACCCTTTCATCCAGCAGTGTTACTACTGGGCTTATATCCCAAAAGATTTTAAAGAAGGGAGGGACCTGATATGCAAGAATGTTTGTGGCAGTCCTCATTGTTAGTGTCCAGAAAGTGGAAACTGAGTGGATGCCCATCAATTGGAGAATAGCTAATGAATTGTGAGTATATGAATATTATGGAATATATTGTTCTTAAGGCAAAACCAACAGGGTGATTGTCAGAAAGGCCTGGAGAGACTTACATGTTGAGGAGTGAAATGAGCAGCACTAGGAAATCATTATATACTTAACAACAACTATATGATGATCAAATCTGATGGACGTGGTCCTCTTCAACAATGAGATGAATCAAATCAATTGAAATACAACAGTAATGAACTGATCCAGCTACACCAGCAAAAGAACTCTTGAGGAGATGACTATGAACCACTATCAGAATTCCCAATGCCTCTATTTTGTCACCTGCATTTTTAATTTCCTTTGCAGGCTAATTGTCACTACTTCAAGTCCAATTCTTTTGTACAGCAAAATAACTGTTTGGACATGTATACATATATTGTATTTAACTTATACTTTAACATATTTAACATGCATTGGTCAGCCTGTCATCTGGGGGAAGGGTGGGAAGGAGGGAAAAAGTTGGAACAAAAAGTTTTGCAATTGTCAATGCTGAAAAATTACAAATGCGTATATCTTGTAAATAAAAAGTTATATTTCAAAAATTAAAGAGTATATTTAGAGTTTGAGGTGGCACTGGTGTTAGGATTGGATCTTGCCTACAGAACAGACAGTGAGTCTGTCATTAGGGCTGATTTGGGAGGAACCAGGTTGGCACTGGGCATACAAAGACAAACAAAAACACTCTGTGCTAGTTAGGACATCTGATTTTCCCTAGTAAAGGCACAACATGACCTCAGATAAGTATAGGGAGAAGTCCTCATCTGATGTTTACTGTTAAATGTTATTTAAGAGAAACTATTGCTGTTTGCATATTCAAGAATTTTCAACAATTTTCATTTGTATTAAATGAGAGAATAGTATTTAGGAAAGGAGCTAATAAAATTGGCATTTTCATTGACAACTGAGCAACATTCTTCCAAAAACAACAAATGATAAGCTAGTGGACGTGGCATTCTCTGCACTTTTAACTCACTTTTGTGACATTAAAAAGTGATTGATATTGTTGGAATCCTTACAAAGTGGATTAGAGTTAAGTCATTAGAGTTGATAGGGACAATAATTACCTAATTTAGCATGGTTCAGTATGATTGATCTGATCCTTATGAGGAGATGTTATGGCTCAGAACTTAAAACAAGTACTAAAGTAGAACTGATAGAAACAATGGTTGTGTTCACACTTTAAAGAGCTCATATAAGCAAGAAGCTCTTAGGGCCAGAGAGCACTCTGGGAGGATCCCACAATCCCACTCTCAAGAAGGAGCATAAATAAAAGACTTCCGTGAGCCAGTCAAGTCTAATTCAGGAGAAGCCTTCTCAAAGTTAACGATTCAAAAGAAGAGAAATCTACATTACATGCAGCTATATCAATATTGTTTTAGATGTATGTGAATATTGTGTCTCTATGTTTGTAACATGTAGGCATATGTCATTGATCTATATGTGTGTATGTAAGTGTATTGTAATGTCTGAGTTAGCTCTCTGAGGCTCTCAGGATGGACCTTGGTCTTTAGGTGGAGAAGTGATGAAGGCAGGAAAACCACCATGAAGCTGGTCAAATATGTCTTGAGTTTTCTTTCTCTGTGTTTGAGACTCTTCTGTGTCTGTGGCTGAGAGAGTCGTTCCCAGTTCTCAGTGCTTAAATCTTCAGTACAATTACATCATTACAGCAACTGAGTTTGTGCTAGCCATTATATCACCATGTCACATTAAGATATATGATTAGAGAGTCGATATAGTCACACTAGGTGTTTAACGATAAACATCCTGCTGTCCTTGATTCAAATACACCTTTTCAGAATTCCAGCCTCACATCTCCCATTTCTTTTGTTTTAGAACCCAGGTGGTCATGCTCACCTGATTTCTCAGGAAGGAGGTTTAGAAGTAATACAGGTCCATTGTCTGTTTTATTGGTTGTGGCACACCCATAATTGCAAATGCTTGTATAAGGAATTCAATGACCACTCGGCTGTCTCTTTCTGCTGGTATTGCAAAGTGAATCCTGAAAAGTGTCTCTACAACATGGATAAAAGATAAATGACCAAAATATTTAATAATGGCTCACATCCATTTGCCAAATTTCATGGGTCTGAAACCATGAGGTTCTTCCCTGGAGGGAGCGTAGGGCGTTGCAAAGGATAGGTCAAGCTGTATCACTCAATTTACACTTGCCCCTAGCTTCCTTTTTTGTAATCCCAAACTGGAGACATAAAGGCTCATGCAGCCTGATGATATTTAGAATTAGATTCTTGGATACCTGAAATAAAGGAATATTGGCCAACATGGATTAGAGGGCTATCTGCCTTTGGTTCCATCAAGCAAATAGGACCTGATGTTGAATCTTTACAAACTGTTAAGCCAATGGAGTTGATTTGATCTAGAATAGAATATTTTAGGCCAGAACTTGAAACAAGTGTACAAAGTGGAACTGATGGAAACAATGGTTAAATCTAGTTTAGATTGAATTTAAATCCTACAACAAATAATGTTTCCCAGTGATATAATGATGAGTATGTCTCAGTGTACAGTATACAACAAAAGCTCTCGGCAGTAGGAGACTCTGGAAGAAAGCCTATAAAGCCCTATCTTCCAGGCAAGAGAGTTCATTGTATCTTCTACCTTGATACTGCTGGAGGCTCAAGAAAGCAGAGGCAGAAGCAAGGACAAAGCTGCAAGAGCTCAAGCGAGAGTTAGGCCTCCAACTAACCGGCTATTTTGGAAAGAGAAATAAACAGTTTAGCAATTTTACCACTGGCTTGGATTTGGAGTAATTATTTATTTTAACTGAAACTAAGGCTGCCTCCAGAAAACCTTTACATCTGGAAATCCACTATGAGGTGGACATTCAGATACCGAAATCTTACCTGGATCGCTTTTCTCACTTGCTTTTGAAGTTCCTTAAGAGCATAGACATATATTGAGCTACTAAATTTTATTTGGGCTGTGGCAATTCTTTGTACTACCCTGTGGAATAGGCCGAATCAAATTTTATATTTATATCTCTTGGATTAATAAGAGCTAGAATTTTGCATAAAATTCATTCTGCTGAGTGGACTGAAAAGGAGTTCTGACTACTCTCTTTATAGTTAAGTCACATGAGTATACAGCACAAATGTTATGTTTGGATGCATCTGTAAAGATAATTGATCCTTTAGGAGAAACCTTAGAAACCTTTTCCATCAAAATCTCATTGCCAATTGATGTAATAGTTGGATTATCTTAATGGAGACCCATGTGAAATTTGGGCTGTGGCCAATAAAATAATGCCACTCTGGGATAGTTTCACAACATACATTAACTTGTGGATTGTATAAAAGGTACATATGTTGTCAGGTCTTATCCCGGATAATTGTACTACTGGCTAATGGCCTTTAATAAGATCCTAGGCACAAGCACTGGGTGAGGTAAGGCTTTGTTCTGGTTGTGCTGGGAGGTTCCTCACTCTATCACACTGTCTCCTGTGATGAAGGATGCTGAATGGGTGCCTCTTTGTAGCAAAACTCATATTTCAAGGGTTTTGAGTAAGTCAACTACATTGGATGAAGTCAGTTCAATCTCTCAAAGCCTCTTTGAGAACTTCTTTGGTAAGGTGGCATGATCAGTTTAAAAGCTCTGTCTCCCATTAAAATGTCATATAATAGTTGAAATTGATAGTCAAACCTAACACTAGGTCTCAGACATTGGATATCTCCTATCAATTTCTAAAAGTCATTTAAGCTGTTCTAACTTCTTAAGGAAAATTTTTGTATTAGGCACCTTAGAATATACTTCATATCCTAAATATTGAAAAGAAACATAAGGGATTGTAAGGACCATGACCTAGGTGAAGGGAGCAGGTCAATTCTCTGAGAGCCTCCACAGCTGTGAATCATCACATCTGAAGGAGCTGCAAAGCAGTCTTTATTGACACAGGTGCTGTGGACTGGGAATGAGATAAATTGGCAGAGGGAAGATGAGAGGTCAGATAATGCAATGAAGCTTATATCATCATCATCTTTTCACATGAAAGATTCATTCTCATGTCAGAATTAGACCTCCAGCAGCCAATGGCAGGTAGGCTCCCGTATCCCAACAGTGTATGTATGTGTGCATGTAGTATTTGTATGTGAGTGGGTATGTGTCCTGTTGTTATGTATATAGGTTTATAAATGTATCTATGGGGAGCTATAGCTTGTCTTAGGGAGACATGGAGGAGGAAAGGAGGCAAAAGTAAAGTAAAAGTGCACAGTATTGAACAAAAGAAAATCTACAAGGAAGCAAAATGGACCTTAATATAATACTTCTATTACCACATGCTTTTCTAAATGAAATTTATTTACATATTTTGAACACTCTTTATTTTGATTTTCTTATTTTACATTTAAGTTTTAAATAAATAAATATAATTTTGAAAAGTGGGAAAGGGAGAAATAAAGGTGAGGAAAGGGACACCTGGGAAATAGAAGCTAGGATCTTGGAGCCTGGAAAAAAGTTTAGTCTTTGAGATCCCCAGTCTTTATTTCTCCCTGTCATTACATTACTACTCCTTAGGGAACCTACTTTGCTATTTACTTTTTATTCATAGAGCTCTATCCTTCTTTCTATACTTTTGGGCAATGTGGTCCTTTCTTCCTAGGTGAAAACATTTATGTGGATCTTAAAAGTAGACTTTGCCTGCCACTGACCCTAGTGTCTCAGCCCCTAAGTCTGCAGAAAAGGGAGAGTTTGGTTAACCTCCATTGAGATTTCCTGCCATTATGAGATGGTAACCTGATCTTTCTCAATTTCTATCCCTCCTATTCTATTTTCCTCCCTATTCTCATTCCTTTTTTCCTTCATTTTTGATGTGTTTATAGGTATATTGTGCAAACCAGGATCTCAATTATGAAATGTTCTTAGGTCTCTCATGGGGATCGATGAACAAAATGGATGACAAATGATACGTATGGGACTGTTTATTGCCAACATATGGCTTGGCAATTTTGCATAGTCTATCATAGAAGTGATTCAGATTTCGTCTCTTCTTGCACTGTCTCCTGAAATTTTATTTCACAAATATTCATGTTGTCTCACTTTCAGTAATTTTCAGACTTATTGGAGTTCTATTGTGGTTCTGATGATCAACTAGAGATATGTCTGAAGATAGGGACTACCCTTCTACCAGAGCTAACCTATTTATTCTTCTATGATTATTTGTTTTTCACATGGGAGAACAGGATCAGCAATTGATTCGTTTCACCTGCTGAAGTAGGGATGGCGATTTTGCAACACAGCACTGAAGCAGATCTGTTACTGCTCCAGAGTCTTCAACAAATTGACAGGTAGAGAGAGCGAAGAATACACTATTATATCTTGACAAAGTGAGCTTTTGATGAACTAATTGCTTTTACTTTATGTCCTTGCATAAGTATGGCATAAGCATAGGTTGTTGTCTAAAGAAATCTGTTTTGCTGTGTTATTTTTACTATTTTGAATTCCAGTATTTAAAAAAGGCTTTAAAACATACAAAAAATAGAATAAAAGCATCATACAAGAGAATGCAAAATAAATATTTGTGATATAGCAAAATCTCAGCAACCCATCTAAGGAAAAAAGTTATTTCTCCTTATCTTCCATGTGGAGAAATTAAAGAAATCTTTGAATAATTCAAATTCCAGGCAAAAGTAAGGAGAAGCAAAATCTTTTCCTCAAAACACATAGAGGTGTTTGCTGTTTCTAATTTGGACAATAGATGTCACTTGAGACTTGGCTGTGACAAAGTTTTCAAGTTGTAAAGCACATATAAATATATTTTTGCTCATTTAAAATTTTGTCCTCTTTTATGGGTCTCGAGCCTGGTGATTCATCAAGACAAATACCAAAGACTATTCACCACTTGACTTTCTGGCTAGCAAACTTATTGTCAATTTCCCAAAATGGCAACAAAATATTAGGAAGCACCAATAGCCACAAAATAGTCTTAAATTCTGGAAGGAACATAAGATTTTCCTCAGTCACTCTAATTAGTAAGAAGTCATCACTGTGGTGCAATTAAAATCTGCTTAAATTCATCTCCTTATTCTATTCTCAGAGGATTTTCATTAATGGAAAAGTCTTTTCTCCATCAAAGACACCCAAAAGACAGCAAATTTTATTTTTTCAAACTCTATTCCAAATTGAGGAGGAGTAGCTTAAAGTACAAAAAAAACCATTCAAAACAAACATAGAAATATAACATATTTCCTTTTCAATTTTTTATTTTCCTACAGTTACATTTAAAACATTTTCTTACATTTGGTTTTAAAACTTTGAGTTGTAGATTCTTTTCTTATTCACACCCAGCTCCCATTAAAGCACATGTGAAATGACAGAAAACATTTGCATAAAAAGTCATGATGTAAAAGAAAAGTGAGAGATGGGGGAGCAGAAGGGGAAGGGAAGAGGAATATTTCAGTTTGCTAGAATTCATGGAGGACTTTCCAGGTTTTTCTGAAAGCATCGTTCTCAGCAATTCCCATAAAACAGTAACATGAAATACACTATTAATCCTTACATTTACCTTTTCTTTCAAGAGAAGATCTGACATTTAATAATACAGTGGAGAGCCTATCCACAGCAAGAGTCCCTAAGAGAAACAGTGAGGGAGGCTTTGGGGAGGCTGTTCCTTGGGCCAAAGTAAGGTGATAAAATTCTGCAGCTGGAACATTCTCCTATCCATATCTCTCTTTTAACACCAATGTTCTCATTTGAAATTTACCAGAGGAAGATGGAAGCAAATCTCCCAATAATTCATCATTTATAATGAGGAGCATGTGACCTGATAATAAAGGAGAGGTCTAAGTGGCCTTGGCTCTGGCCACAATATGCCAACAGGACACAACACACTTTTATGAGCACAGATCAAAGTACAGAAAAGAAATCATCTAATTGGTCAGCACCACGGAGGTGGTGACAGATTGTCATTGCTGCTTCCAAAGAAACAGACATAGGTGCCATGCGTTATTCACTCTCTCTTTCACTACTTACAAGGAATGGCTTTGTAAACTTACAGGTCCCAGCTTTTCCAGGTCCCTGATATACAGACTTACTGGCAATTAGAATTTGATAAGATCACCTAATTGTTAAAGATGGGACAAGACAGGTTCTCCTGGTCAAGTTTCCAGGCTTCTCAGGAATACCCAAACCTTATAAGAGGTTCTGAAACAATTCTGAGGCAATATTTTATGAGACTATTGGAGCAAAGTATATCTTTCTCCTGGCAATTTGTCCTTAGTGTTAACATCAGGAGGGAATGGACTCTAGCCCACCTAAGCTTCTCCACCCAAACATGAGAAAATGGGCTTCGATTTAAAAGCATCATAATAGAATAAATTGTCATTTGTATAAGAGAACTGAGTAAAGAAAAAGAACAAAAAAGAGAAAAAATATGGAGCACTTTCTGAATTTGTGTGTCATCCTTGTCAGGGCTATGCTAATCTGGACCATTCCAATTTTAGTATATGAGCTACCCTGTGAATACCTGCTTTCCTTTACTTTCAAAGGGATGGTTCTTAAACTCCCTACCTTCTAAAAGGAGAAAAGTCAGGTTCTCTATTCAAAATCACCCGTCTCTTTTTACTATGAGCAGGCACTCTATTTCAGAGTTGAAGCCCATGCACCAAACTGTGTCCTGAACTGACAGAACAACATTTCTTTGACTCAAACATCTGGATACTTAACCACAGAAAACTCTGAGAATAATTCCACATCAATGGCTGACTGTTGGGACAAGCAGTGTAATCCTCATCCTCCATTCTGAGTCCTGTAGAATCACATTTTGTATTGTTAGCTATTACATTTATGTGGTCAGGACTGCTTCCTCTGCATTTGTTGATATAAATTTTGAGGATTCCCACTTCTAAAGGGGTTTCTCTGGAGGACCCAGAGCTCATATGTCTAGTTTTCTCTTCAAATGGAGTAAAAGCTCTGGTGACTTGTTCTGGCCAACTCATCTCAGTCTGAGTCTCCACACAAGAACCTCAGAAACATGGGCCTTGTAGTCCCAAAGGGCGAGAGATGGGCTGACCATCTATTTAAGGTTTTCTAAGGTTGCATGTAGACATTTCTGAGGAAAAGTATAGACAAGGCAGACTTGATTTGTGAACATTTTCTCAAAAGCTAGAAGATATTTCTTGGCATTTGTTCTCGACTAGTGGAATAATGGCTCAACAACCACTCAAACCGAAATGCCTGGATGCACTCCCGAGAACAAATCAGCAAGTATCCCAAGGACTTCTGCCTCTCACTTGGAATTTCCACCTACACTTCAGGGCAAATCATTGTTTTTTGTTGTTGTTTTTTAGCTTAATGAAAAAACCGTAAGTTTACAATCAATAATGATTACCACCAAAAAGTTTCATTTGGTTATTTTTTTGTTCTTTATTTAACTTAATTCTGATTCTAAAATCCCAAAATCCTTCACAAGTCATGAAGGAAATCATCCCTTTTTGATGACTTTCACATAAAGTGAATGAATGCATGATAGTTTACCCACAAATCAAAAGAATACAGATTGTGATTATCCTTGGGAGCCTAAGATGTTATTTCATGACAGCCCCTAGGCCTGAAGGGGAAATCTTTAAAACAGGCTAACTGTATCCAGCTAGACTCCCTGGTGAACCTTCAACATGTCCCAGAGGAAGGGCAGTTGAACCAATTTCCATATATTCCATAATTAGTTGGCAAACCTTGCAGCCAATGAGGGTGGTACACACACACACATACCCACATACATTTTGTATAATGTTTTATAGCTATCTTCCCTTTTTATTTTCACAATTTGGGAATTGGTATAATTATAATACTCACGTTACAAATATGGAAACTCAGGGAAGAGCAGTTTTATGAATTTTCAGGGATCAGAGACCTAGTAAATATTTTCTTTGGCAGCAGGTGGTTCAGGGGCTCAGGAATCAGGAGGAATTGAGTTCAAATGCATCCTTGGACATTTACAGTTTATACATAGGCAGGTCTTTTAACTCTTTTCTCCCAGTTCTCTGGATGTCCAGTGAGCAAGACAAAGAAATGGAAAATCATTCCAGCATCTTTGCCAAGAAAAAGCCAAACGAGATTATAAGTGTAACAAGTAGCTTATGAGATATGAATTGAATCCTGCCCTTCAGGTTTAACCTTCTAGCCACCAAACAGTCTCAGATCCTGAGAGTCATCTGACAAATCAATTGCAATTCTGTATGTGTTGATTTCCCCAAATCAGAACGCAAGAAAATGTAGAATGCTAATGGACTTTAAAATGTTACATTTGGAACAAGAGTGATCATCTATGAAATGACATTGGTCCCAATGAATGGGTCTCCAAATCAGCAGAGATAGACGATGCATTAGTGTCCCTATTTTTGCACATCTTCTCCAGTCCTTGTCCTTTTCACTTCTGATCTTGTTGGGAAGAGCTCTAGTTTAACTTTTTACAGATAATATTTTCTTTTGCTTTTAGATAGAGATGGCTTGTCATTTTAAGAAAGCCTTCATTTATTTTTATGTTTTTAATAGGAAGAAGTTCTATGTTTTGTCAAAAGCTTTTTCTGCATCTTGAGATAATCTAATGGTTTATGTTGTTTTTACAATTGGTAAAGTCAATTATGTTTAAGTTTCTTAATACTGACCAACTTTACATTCCTGGCATAGATTCTACTATGCCATAGTGCAACCTCTGCACATTTTTTCCCATTAATGCATTTATTTCTATAATTTCAACTTTCCAAATGATTCCTATATAGGAATGTAAATGATTTATCCTTTTTTAAACACCACCCTTATGATTTTTCTTTCATTTTTTTACCTTTTTTATGATTCTGTTGAATCTTTTATTTGATTGCATCAATATTCATTAGGGAAATTGGTCTATAAGGGGTTTTTTCTCTGATTTTGCTTTTCTTCATTTAGATATCAAAACAATATTTTAATATCTATTTTTTCCAATTACATGGGTTTTTTTTAATTGAGTTCCCAATTCTATTTCTCCCTCCCTCTTTTGTCTTTTACCTAAAAAGGATAAGGGATTTTATATAGACTATACATTTATAGTCATACAAAAAGTATTTCCATATTAGCCATTTTGTGAAAGAAAATGGAGAATAAAAAGAAACAACAACCACACACACATACACGCACAAACAAGAAAAAAAAGCTTAAAAAATAAGCTTCATTTTGCATCAGATTTTACCAATATTTTCCTTTGGAGATGGGTAACATTTTTCATTATAACTCCAATGGAACTGTTTTGAATGATTGTATTGTTGAGAAGAACTAAGTCATTCCTGATCTTTCACTGTGAAATATTTACTTTACTATACTCAATGCTCCCTTGGTTCTGTTCATTTCATTTTATATCAGTTCATGTAAATGTTTTCAGGCAAAACTATATGTGTTTCAAAGGAGGAATTTAGTAGACTCTTTCTTTCCTTTTTTTCAAATAGTTTACACAGTATTGGATTAATTGTTCCTTAAACATTTCAGAGAATTTACTTGTATCCATCTGGTCCTAGCAATTTTTCTTATTTAGCTCATTTGTTGCTTGTTTAATTTCCTTTTCTAATACAGAATTATTTAAATGTTGTAATTAGTTTTTTAATTTGAGAAATTTAGATGGTCAATTTTACTAGTATAAAATTAGGCTAAATAACTTCCAATAATTATACTAATTTTATCTTCATTGGAGGTGAATTTACCTTTCCCATCTTTGATACTGATCTTTTTTTTTGAAAAAATCAAATCAATCAATCATTTATACATCTTATTTGCTTTTTCATAAAACAAGTTCCAAGTTTTAAAGTTCAATTACTTTTTTTTTTATTTTCCGTTTTATTTATCTCTCTCTTTTAATTTTTAGGATTTCATGAGGATATTTAATTCATTATTTTTCAAGGCTTTTTAGGTACATGACCAATTCATCAGTTTGTTCTTTTTATCTTATTGATGTACACATTAAAAGATATAAATTTCCCCATAAATACTCTATTCTTCCATGGCATTTGGGTTTTTTTTGAACCACACATTCTTTGGGATGCCATTTCATTGACTTTTAATTTATGTTTACGTGACCTGCTACTGAAAGTAATTTTATTGCATTATAGGTCTGAAAAGGCACATTCAATATTTCACCTTTTTTGAATTTGTTTTGTGAGTGGTTATACCATAATACATGCCCTTTTTGTTTTGCAAAAAATTCTTGAATAACTGTGAAAATGGTACAATCTTTTGCATTCCTATTCAGTTTTCTACATATGCATATCATATTCACTTTTTATAAAATTCTATTCATCTTGGGGGCAGTTGGTAGTGGTACAGATCGAATACGGTGTCTAGAGCCAAGATGATTTCTATTAATGAGTTCAACTCTGTCCTCAGACACTTCCTAGCTGTATAATCTTGGGTAAATCATTAATTCTATTAATCCTATTCACTTTAATTCATCTGTAAATTTAGCTGGAGAATGAGATGGCTTTTAAAACCATTTAAAACCAAGCCAGTATATGTGCCAAAATAACCATGAAGGGAGTTACCAGAAATCAGACATAATTGAAAAACAACATTTTTTCAACTTTTTAAAAAATTTATTTTCTGGTTGGATATATCTGCTTGTAGGGTTAGGATTTTCTCTTTTACCTGGGAGCTCATAAACTTAGTTATTATAGTCTTAGAAATTTTATTTTGGGATCTCTTTCAGGTGGTGACCAGTAGATTCTATTAATTTCCATTTAACTTTTGGTTTTAAGATATCAGGGAAATTCTTCTTTATATTTTCGTAAATATGATGTCTATATTCTTTCTTTCAAAGTGGCTTTTGGGTAATCTAATAATTCTCAAATTTTCTCTCCTTGGTTTATTTTCCAATTTAGTTGTTTTTCTGAAACATATTTTTCTCATTTTCTGTTATGTTTTCATTTTATTTTATCATTATTTGACAATTCATGGGTCATTAGCTTCCACTTGCTCACTTCTAGTTTTTTAAGGAATTATTTTCTTCTGTGAATTTTTGTACTTCCTCTTCTATTTGACAATTTTAGGTAGTTGTTGATGTCAGGGAACTTTTGTACTTTCTTTTCGTTTCCAGCCAATTCTATTTTTAAGGAGTTGTTTTCTTTTGTAAATCTTTGTACAGCTTTTTCTATTTTCAGTATTTTCAGCTGTTTTCTTTTGATTGTCTTCCTTTCTATATTTTTCTTCTTCTTCTCTTATTTGCTTTTCAAACCATTTTTTGAACTCTTCCAAGAGTGAGCTTTTTTTTTCCTGACTGAGATCAATTCACATTTTTCTTTGTAGCTTATCTTGTAGCCATTATCACATTGAAATCCTCTTCTAACTTTGTGTCTCAATCTTCCCACTCATCAGAGTAACTTTCTATGGTCAGGTTCTTCTTTTTTTTTTTTTTTTACTTTGCACATTTTCTGTTTATTTTGTGGATGTGTTTTATATGTAAAAACTGGAAACTCAAGCTTCTTGTGCTAGGGCTCAGGGCCTTGACTTGCACTGACTTATACTGTATGGTATACTTCCTGTTGGCATGCTTTAGGGGGAGTCTCTTTGCTAACCTGTCCATGGGTTGGAGTCTCACTATTGGCTTGAACAAGGGGTAGGGATTTGCTTCTTGTTTATTCTGAGGGCGGAGCCTCACTGCTGGTCTCTCCCAGGGACAAAATCTTGCTACTGAATAGCATTGGTTATGGAACTTTCTTCTTGTGCTCACTGAGGGTGAGACATTGTTGCTGGCTTGTTCCAAGACTCAGGTCATTGCTGTAGACCCTTGGAGTGTGACGTGCCACTGGATATTTCATCTACTGTGTTTCCCTCCCACTCCAAGGAGACAGGCATTTCCTGCTGACCTTCCAAGCCATACTGAACTAATAAGCTGCTTCACAAGTCCAAAAATAATTCTAAGGCATTATTGTAAGGTTTTTTGTAGAAGAATTTGGGAGAACTCAGGCAGGTTCCTGTCTTATTCCACCATCTTGACATAAGAAGCTATAAGCATGCATTTCTAATTCAATATTGAATAAGTGGCAATAACTTGCAGGCTTGCTTCACTTCTAATCTTAGTAGGACTTCTAGTTTATTCCATTAAAGATCATGGTTGTTCTTGGTTTCAGATAGAAATTACATATCATTTGAAGAGAGGCTCCATTCCTATGATTTCTAGTGTTTTAAATAGAAATGGATGTTTTATGTTCCCAAAAGCTTTTTCTGCATCTCTTGTCTTTGCTATTTATGTGACCAATTATGCTGAGAGTTTTCCTGATATTGAACCATCCCTGGTCATAGTGCATAGTATTTGCAATACATTGTATAGTTTTCTTTTGCATTATTATTCATTTAGGAAATTTGCTTATCATTTTCTTCCTCTGAGTTTGTTCTGCCAGGTTTAAGTGTCAAAACCATATTTGTGCCATAAAAGGAAAATAGTAGAACCCAGAAGTTTGGATTTTAGGTTAAGACTCAAAGGCACCCAAAAATGTCAGTAGCTGGAACAGAGGGAGAGCATTCCAGGCATGGAAATAGCAAAGATGCCCAGATATAGAGTGTCTTGTTTCTAGAATAGCCAAAAGGGTAGTATCATTGGACGTAAGAGTATATACTGTTGAGTGAGGTAAAGGCCTGGAAAGGTAGGAGGTGGCAGGTTATGGAGGGCTTTCAATGCCAAACTGAGTGGTTCACATTTTATCCTAATGGTAATAACGAGTAAGTGAGGTTTATTTAGAAAAGAAGTGTCAGAGTCAGATCTACCTTTAGGAAAATAAGGTTTTTAGTTGGAAGAAGAATGGAGTGGAAGGGAGAGATCTGAGGAAGGCAGACACCCCTACCCCCCAGGTACTGCAATAGCCAGACTGGGGGTGATGATGGCCTATGTAGAGTGTCATTTCGTTCTCTTGCCAGGATAATAGAGTAAAGGCAGGGGCTCAACCAAGCTCTCCCCAAACCCTTCAAAATACCTTTAAATAATGAATCTAATCACATTTTAGAGTGTCAGAAGCCAAAAAAAGATGGAACGGAGCAATTTTCTAGCTGAAGACAACTTGGAGGATCGGCAAGAAAGACTGCATTAGGATGCAGTCCTGGCACAGGCCTTGCTAGCACATCCAGGGACCCACCAACCCAGAGGTATCCTTTTGAGGACTCTTAATCAGCAGTAGCAGTGGTGGTCATCCAGAAGTAGTCCACGATTACCAGGGACTCTGAAAGTTTGTCAGAAAGGATTTATCACACTAGGGTGAGAGTGGAGCCCCAGAAAACCAAGATTGAGCCTTGGAAGCCACTGAATTAACAGTCGTGGTGGCAGCAGCAGAGGCAGATTCCAGAGCTTTCACTCCATAGATTGCAATGGTGACTCACAGTACTTGTCCCTAGACAGATCTCTGAAGACAGCTGCATAAAACCCTTGAAGCTCAGGAGATTACACTTTTCACTCTGGAAACAGAGTCCTATTTTAAGAAAGAGTTAAAAGCTGAGTAAGAGGCTGGGGAAAATGAGCAAACAATAGAAAAAGATCTATCTTATCCTGGAGGAAAGTAGGAAAGGAAAGGGATACAAGAAGCAGAGAAGGTGATAAAAGAGAGAGCATGGGAAATGGGGTGATCAGGAGCAAAATATTTTTGAGGAGGGACAGGATGAAAGGAGAAAGAGAATAGAATTAACAAGGGTGGCATGCAGTTAGCAATAGTACTCATGAAAAGGATTTTCAAGCTAGTTTCTCTGATGAAGGTCTCACTTCTCAAATGCATAAGGAACTTAATCACATTTATATATATATGTGTGTGTGTGTGTGTGTGTGTGTGTATTTACAGATATGCATATATATCAGCTCTTTTCTCAGAGCAAAGAATTGAAAATTGAGAGAATGTCCATCAATTGGGGAATGGATGAATAAATTGTGGTATATGGTTATGAAGAAATATTATTTTTCTGTTGGATGCTATCAGAGTAGGATGCTATCAGAAAAACCTAGAAAGTCCTCCATTTTAATGGGCTGAGGCTTGAGTTGATGCACTGTAGTCCCAAGCCACATGAGGCTAAATAGTCATTGGACTATACTCTATTAATATATATGCCTGGAGAAAGAATGGGCCCCTCCCACTCTCTGTGCAAGTCCTGATGTATAGGAAATGACAATTTTGGTGGGTGGAGGCAGAGAGGCAGGAAGAGAGGCAGAGAGAGAGAGACGGCTGGCTGGGTTCTGTTCTGGTGGCTGCTGGTCTCATGGCTTCTGGTCTGGCTAGCTTCTTGACTCAGCTGCACACATTGCTATTGCCAATTCCCTTCTACCTCTGATCTTTCTTCATCTCTACTGAGAATAAAGATTGAAAATTTTCCCCTAACTTGTTCTTGACTCCGGCTGATTTTAAAATACACAGTCATCACATCCTCAAGAACAGACATTAGTATAGAGGAGAAACACAGATATTAAGATGCTCCTCCAAAAACAAAAGAAAGGGGGAGCAACAGGTAACCCTAGAGAACTTCTAAATCTAACCCTTTATACTATTAACTTCTTGATTTTTGACAAAGATGCACTGGCTCTGGCAGACAGGTTTTATAACCCACTGGAAGGGCAGTGTCCAGTACGAGCAGCTCCACTATCTTTAGATAATCGCCTAGTGATGTGGAGATACCCAGAAAGTTGTGAATGGAAGGGACCAGATAGGCTAACTGCTTGGGGGAGAGGGTTTGCTTGTATCTCTACAGGTGGAGAAGGAATCAGATGGGTGCCAATAAGCCATATTCACCATGTCCATCACACAGAGACGGAGCAGACCCTTGAAACAAAGGAGAAGACCCAAGAAATATTGGGTGGTTCTGTTGCTGATCGTGCTCACCATTGAAAGAGCGTGGCAGTTATGGTGTTTGACTCATGGACATCAAAAATTGTTGGACTTCAAAACCCTCAGGAATCACTGGATTCTCTGATACATGATAAGACTGTTACAGGACTTCAAAATCTGCTGGAATCATTGGATTCCCTAACACATAAAAAGACTTTTGTAGGACTTCAAAAACTTAGGAGGATCATTGGATTCCCTGACATGTGAAGCAATGGACAATAGATTGGTTTTGGACTATCTCTTGGCTGCTGAAGAAGGCGAATGTGTGACTGTTGTTTACATACCCTCCTTCTAGGACTTCTGGCGATCTTTTACAACAACATGTTGATTTATATTGTTTGCTATTCTACTACTTGTGTGTACAATTCATGTTTGTTACATCACATCGAGCTTGCATTGACTGAGGGGAGGGTCATCCCTAATAGCCTCTGTGTTATTGCTATGTGCTTGTGTAAGACCTACCATGCTGATGGGTTTGTGCATAATAAGACCCTTCAGCCCAGAAACCCGCTAGCAACCCCCACTTCCCTTTGGTGCTTTTCATCTCCCTTCCTGTGATGTCAGGAGGGGCATGATCATCTCCTTTTTAGTGCTTTCACCTCCCTTCCTGAGAAGTCAGTGGGGGTCATGATCACCTACTTTTCAGTGCTTTCACCTCCTTTCCTGAGAAGTCAGGGAGGGTGGGATCACCTCCCCCTGGGGGCTCTGACCTCCCTGAGGAGTCAGGGATGGCATGACCACCTGTGTTCTAAAACAAAAGAAAGCAGGAGATGTAATGGGCTGAGTCTTGAGTTGATGCACTGAGGTCCCTAGCACGTGAGGCAAAATAGTAATTGGACTATACTCTATTAATATATATGCTTGGAGAAAGAATGGCTCCCTCCCATTTTCTGTGCAAGTCCTAATGTGTTGTATAGGAAATGACAATTTTGGTGGGTGGAGGCAGAGGAACAGGAAGAGAGATGGAGAGAGAGATGGCTGGCTGGGTTCTGTTCTGGTGGCTGCTGGTCTCATGGCTTCTGGTCTGGCTAGCTTCTTGACTCAGCTGCACACATTGCTATTGCCAATTCCTTTCTACCTCTGATCTTTCTTCATCTCTACTGAGAATAAAGATTGAAGATTTTCCCCTAACTTCCTGACTCCGGTTGTTTTTAAAATGCGCGGTGATCACACTCCATGAGCCCAAGCAAAGTAAATGTACTGTGTATATAATAATAGAAAAGTTGTGGGATGATCACATAGCTATGAATGACTTCACTATTCTCAGCAATACAATGATCTAAGACGACTCTGAAGGATTTTTGATGAAAAAAATCTTCTCCACACCAGAGAAAGAAATGATTGTGTCTGAATACAGATTGAAGAATAGTTTTTTTTAAAATTTTTATTTTTTAATATAACTTTTTATTTACAAGATATATGCGTGGGTAATTTTTCAGCATTGAGAATCGCAAAACCTTTTTTCCAACTTATCCTCTCCTTGCCCCCACCCCTTCCCCAGATGGCCGGTTGACCAATGCATGTTAAATATGTTAAAGTATAAGTTAAATACAATATATGTACACATGTCCAAACAGTTATTTTGCTGTACAAAAAGAATTGGACTTTGAAATTGGGTACAATTAGCCTGTGAAGGAAATCAAAGATGCAGGTGGACAAAAATAGAGGGATTGGGAAGTCTATGTAGTGGTTCATAGTTATCTCCCAGATTCTTTTGCTGGGTGGAGCTGGTTCAATTCATTACTACTCTGGTGGAACTGATTTGGTTCATCTCAATTTTGAAGAGGGTCACGTCCATCAAAATTAATCATCATATAGTATTGTTGTTGAAGTATATAATGATCTTCTGGTCCTGATCATTTCACTTAGCATCACTTCATATAAATCTCTCCAGGCTTTTCTGAAATTATCCTACTGGTCATTTCTTACAGAACAATAATATTTCATAATATTCATATACTACAATTTATTCAGCCACTCTTCAATTGATAGGCATCCACTTAGTTTCCAGTTTCTGGCCACTACAAAGAGGGCTGCCACAAACAAAGAATAGTTTTTAAAAGAAAAACTACTTATCTTGATAGTTTTTCGTTGGGGGGTGGGGGAAGAATGTAATGGGCTAGACCTTGGAAAAATATATTTGAGGCAAGGATTCTTACAATAAGGTGTTAAGTCAGTGGAATTGATGAGACAATGGTTATCTAGTTTAGCTTGGTGATTAATAGTTCTCTAGTTCAGTATGATTGATTCAATCTTACAACAAATAATCGTTCCCTAGTGATATAATGATTGGCTTATACTCAGTATGATGAAGGGATTTATGTAATAGAGTATTTAAGAGGTCAGAGTCAGACCTAGAGGAGGACTTGAAGAAACATGAAGACAGAGACCCTTGTTGTGGCTGGCCTGTCCTCCTTCACTTCTCCACTAAGTGGACCAAGTAAGACCAAAGTCAATCTGAAGGTCCCTCAGAAAGTTAGCCTGGTCCCAGGCAAAAGAGACAGACTGTGAAGGAGCAAATAAAGATGTTGGACTTTATTCCTGACTATTCTTGTGATGATTATTCTGCTGAATCCAAGGCTTGTTCAGAGGACCACCCAAAAGCTAGCCAGAACATTACAGGGGAAGATCTGTTTTCTTTTGCAACATGATTTCTATGGCAAAGTTTTATGTAACTTCTTATGTGCCTTCTCAATGAGGAGGGAAAGGAGGGAGAATGGGAAAGAATTTGGAACTCAAAGTTTTAAAACAAATGTAAAAAATATTTTTTATATGTAAGTGGGAAAGAAAATATTTTTAAAAAAGGAAAATAAAGACAACAAAGAAAAAGTGACTTAGATCTGCCTCCAGGCTCTATCAGTTCTTTCTCTGGTGTATCTGGTGATACATCATGTCCTTTATTCTAAGTTTTTTAGAATGGTCTTGGATCATTATATGGCTGAAAATAGCGGAATTATTCACAGCTGATCAACATACAATATTGCTATTTCTGTGTGTAATCTTCTCCTGGTTTTCATTTCACCTTGCATCAATTCATGTAAGTTTCAAAGTTGTCCTTAAAACAAAATCACTGTTACTATATGCAATATTCTCTTGGTTCTGCTCCCTTTGCTCTTCATTATTTGATGCAAGTCAACCCATGTTTTTCTAAGGTCACTGAACTCATCATTTCTTATAGCACAGTAGTATTCCATTAGAATAACATATGACAATTTGTTCAATCATTTCCCAATTTTTAGGTGTCTATAAATTCCAGTTCTTTGCACCACACAAAGAGTACTCTAAATACTTTGGTAGATAGGGGGTCTTTTCCTTTTTTTTCCTGATCATTTGAAAAAATAGACAAAGCAGTGGTATTGTTGGGTCAAAGGGAATTCTCTCTCTCTCTTTCTATTTCTCTCTCTCTCTCTCTCTCTCTCTCTTTGTGATATGACCTTCTTCTGAGAACTGTCTATAATATTTCTCCTCCCAATTTTCAGCTTTACTTCTGATTTTTGATACATTTGTTTTATTTATACCATCCCTTTTTAATTGAATGTAATTACAACGATCCATTTTACACTTTACTGTGTTTTCTCTCCCTTATTTGTTCATAAATTGTTGCCTATCCATCAGTCTGATAAGTGACATTTTTCATACTCTTCAAAATTTCTGGTAATATATATTTTTATAGCTAGGTCATATATACATTTTTAATCTTTTCTGGGTAAATGGAATAAGACAATAGTCTGTGCCCATTATTATGCCATATTGCTTTTCAGTTTTCCCCAATATTTTTATCAGAAAATAACTTCTTATCCTGAAATCTTAAGTTTTCACATTTGTCAATTACCAAGTAACATAATTATTTGCTGCTATAAATTGTGTCTACTTTCTGTCACTGATCTGCATTTCTATTTCTTAGTCATACCAGATAGTTTTTACAATTACTGTCTTATAAGATACTAGTACTATTAACCTGCCCTCCTTACTTTTTTTTATTAGTTCCTTTGAGATTCTTGACTGGTCCTACAAATGAATTTTGTTATTTTTTCTAATTCAGTAAAATGATTTTTTGGTAATTTGATTAGGATGGCATTGAATTTGTCAATTAGTTTGGGTAAAATTATCATTTTTATTATATTGCTTCTGTCTACCCATGAACATTTAATACTTCTCCAATTTAGATTTGATTTTATTTTTATAAAATGTTTTTAATGTAATTTTGTTATATACTTCTTGGGTTTGTGTTGACAGACATACTTCCAGGTATTTTATACTATTTAGAGCTATTTTAAATGGGGTATTTCTTACCATTTCTTCTTCCAGAATTTTGTTTGTGATATATAGGAATGCTGATGAATAATATGGATTTACTTCACATCCTGCTACTTTCCTAAAGTTATTGTTTCTAATAACTTTTTAGTTGAGCTTTTGGGATTTTCCAGGTGTACCATATTATCTGTAAAGACAGAGAGAATTTTACCACTTTGTTTTCTATTCAGATCCCTTTTATGTCTTTTTGAGATAGTTCACTGTGAGTTAGGTGGTCTGCAGGCATTTGTACATCTAACTTAGTCTCTGCTTACAGAGCAGCAGGGCTCAGGGGCTCAAGGCCCATTAAGAGGGGCAACACTCTCCATGAGAGAAGAGTGAGGCTTGGAGTAGCTTCACCTGTCCCTGCCCAGAGGAACAAACAAGGCTGCAGAAAGGAGCAGATTGGAGAGCAGATTGTGCACAGGTAGACCATCAAGACAGGCAAATACCAAACTTTTAGGTGCCTGATTTCAAATTACAAGCATCTTTGAGATTGCTGAAATCCTAATTAATGAACTGGAGTTATAGGACTGGAAAAAACAGATCAGAGAGACTGCCAGTCCCAAGACAGGTGTCTGATTTCTGCTATAATATGGATAATAATCCCCCAAACTGAATTCACCAGGGCAATTCTGACAGAATAAGGTGTTCCTATTAGAAAAATATACCAGTTTTCCCCAATGTTCTATTTCTTCCTCCCTTTTTCTTTCATGGAAAGGAATTGTCAAATGACCATTGCACATATAAATACCAAGAGTGAATCAAAATCCCTATACACAACAGACTAGTGCAATAGCATTTCCTAAAAATCCCTCAAACATAACAGCAACAGTTACATAGTTTTAACAATTTCCATCCCAAATCTTAAACACACAGTAATAGATGACCCAGTCGAGGGTTAACAGTCAGCTATCAACCATTCCCAAAGTCCTCCATAACAGTCCAAAGTTCACTAGAAGCAGGGTCCATAGTTTCATTTAAAAACTACTGCAGGTTGAGAAATGGTCAGAGGCTCTCATTCCATGCAGAGGGTGGGTGTGCCATGCTGACATTCAAAGTTGATCAAGGTCCCAGAAGCGAGTCAATATTCATGATTTGACACAAATCTAACAAATAAAGGTTAGAACAGTCTGAGATAAAAAGACGGGTCCACAAGACAGCTGCAAAATGTGAAGAGCCAGCAGCTTCCTATGGGAAGAGATGACTGCTTTACAGGACAGGCACCAGCTGTAGTTTCAAGTCTTAACAGCAGTTAGATCTCACAAACCACTCTTAAGGTTTAGAAACATTAAAAAACAAAACACAAATACCCAATAATAGACAGATGACCGGGCTAAATACTGATTTGCCTAAGCATTTAGGATGCAATGATTATATATAATCAGGCTGAAAACAGCAAGGTATAACATAATTGAATTGCATTAACAATACCATTGATCATTGCTCTGACTATAGAGATCAGTTATGGGAGGAAAAATTGCAAGAACTTAACATAAACAGTCAAACTCAACCTTTAGCACATATAGGATAAAATAGCTTTACCCCAGTTTTATTCCAATAAATTGTCCCACTAACTGTCAGAGAGTGGAGTTTTAAAACTCCATAAAGCATTAACTAATTAACTTATTAGCCCAAGAAATTTTACCTCAATAACAGGTTCCATTAATCAAATTTCAGACAAATGTTAAAGAGTTATTTACCATAAGCTTATAGTGATAATAGTAAAAAAAAAATTTCCCAATAAGTTCACAACTGAAACAATTATCCAAGTAGATGTTTCATAAGTGAACATCATACATACAAATCAGTTTGCTTTGAAAATACCCAAACATAGAAAAATCTTCCAAATTGCATATTGTCCATAAGAGAAACATTTTCATAAGGAAAAAGAAAAACTATTAATTTCAGAGGCCCTTTAAATAACCTCAGGATGACCCAATAGAATCAATTTAAAACTCATACAGAATGTCCAAATACCACGTAAGAGAATCTGAAAGATTCTTTAAACTTTAGACACAATCCTCCACAGTATGGATCACATTTATGACCATATTCCTCAAACAAGAAAACCATTATGTACCAAGAAACAAATATTTAGTCAATTAACCTAAAAGTAAGCCTGTCCCTTTAAATCAGTTTGCTGCACTGGCAGTAACTTGATTAAAGTAAAAAGGGCTGGGACACACTTAGAGGGGTGAGGGGAGGAGAGGATTCCATGTGGCCACCCTTCCCCCACTCCTGCACTCCTGGACAAAAATTTTCTCAATTTTTTACACAGGAAAACCTCTCAAGATGTAGCCCATCAGTTTCTTCCCAAGTCTACCAGATTCCCAACTTTCTCCTTCTTTCATGCTCCAACAACTTTAACTAGATGCTCCCCTGCTAAGATAGCAGAAAGCAGTGGGGTGGGGCAGGTGAGTCGAATCTTTATCTTTGAAGACAAAAGATCCTTTTCCCATTTCTCTCTTCCCCACCTCTTCTTCCTGCTGCCAAAATCCTTTCTCTTACTTCCTAAAATCATGCAAACGTTTAATTGATCCTCCAAATGAATCCTTCATAAATCACCTGCATTCCGGTTCTCTTCCAAACTTTTAAGATTCACAATATAGAGAATAGCTAGATAACTCCATAAAACACAACTTACAATGATAAGAAATAAACTGAATCAAACCAAACTTCTTCTTCTTCTTCTTTTTTTTTTCTTCCTGAGTGTTTGTCTGACCACAATTAGCATGTCTCTTATGTGTGCAGGCAGAGCTTGAATTCTATTGCTCTTTCCCTTCCTCCTTAACTAAATTAGACTGCCTTTTTTTTTTTTTTTAGTAATAAACGTATCAATATTTAAACAAATTCCAAGATAAACAATCTAGCATGCAAAGGCAATACCAAAATTCTGTTTCCCATAATTTCAGAATCCTCCCAATATTTCTAATCAAATGTTTTCTCCTAGCCTCAGTTTCTATCAGATAAGGTTTTATTGTCCTCTACTCTAGCAGGCTCTGAAAACTGATTTAAGGGAAAAACTTTCCTGTCAGTTTAAAATGGCCAAGTTCCATTTACTTACAAATTAGTACAATAGGTTATAAAGTTTAAAATCACAAGCAAAATTTTAAATAGCCAATTCCCAAATTTTTTAATCATTATTCTTCAAATTTAACAGAGCTCTTAAATGAACAAAACAGACAAATCACACAGAACACATACATCTAGAAGAATGCCTCCAAAAGAATCAGATCAGACCAGATGTGTCCAGATTTAGATACCCATGACCATCACACAGCATCCTGTGGAGGTTGGCAAGGGGCTTTTGCTGCATCCCTTTACCCCACTTGCTAAGATACAGGAGTACTCACCAGACTAGACAGGAGCTGCAAGATAGTTAGAGTTGCAGGGGCCCCTCAAAATCTTATTAACCAGAACTGGCTTTTAGGATGCTCTGTACCAATTTTGAACCAAATTCAAAAATTTGGGTCTCACTCTCCTGGTCCTCAGAAACTGGGGCCAAGGAACATCTATCTCTTGGTGGCCACTCCCTAGGATCCATAACTTCTTTAGCCGTCCAGGGAGAGAGACTGTCTGTCATTCTGAGCCATATTTTATCTCGGTGGAACCTCCAAATGAAATGGATAGACATGAGATAGACAGCTCAGACCAGATTATTTAATGTAAAGCATCCTTTATCGGCTGGCCAGCCAGTGACTGACCCCACTAGAACAGGCTAGTAGAGATCAGCCCCAAACCTTTAGTGAGGTACACTTTTAAGTGCATTTGCCACATCCTGGTACAGCCTTGTGGTTACAAATTTCGGAAATCACTGACAGTTTCTCCTTTACAATAGGGAAATGTCTGGATATGAGTGAGCACACAGCAGAACCTGTTGACAGAGTGTGAGCATCCGTGGCAGAAGTAGTCTTAAACTTAGATCATAATACTAGTGGACAAGGTTGTAAGAAATATGTGTGGCAACGTTTGACTCACATTGTCTTCTCTGGAATTTCTCTCTGTGTAGAGACTTCATGTGGTATCCTTGTGATTTTTGTTAGTCCTTCTTTCTCAAAGAGGTCACCCCCAGGGAGTTGCCCCAAAATCACTCTGTCTCATCAAATTAGATGTAGAGTTTACTCAGGAACAAATTTGAATGGAGCTCTTGGTATGGGATAGCCTGTAGTTTATTTCATATAGTCTTTCCCGGTGACCACAGCAGTGACCACATTTCACAGTCCCTAGATATCCCCAAATTAGCAAAGCCACAAGCAACAAATGGGAGGATTGGAAGAGGTCAGTTCTAAACAAGACTAACTCTCTCTGTCTCGTCTCTCTCTTTCACACACACACACACAAACACACACATAAACACACATGCTTACACTGTCTCAAGGTTTGCCATATGGCAGAAAAATTAAACATATGATTGCTTTTCTGACTACTTCTTATGGAATCTATGGACACTAACTGGTTCAATTACTCCTTATTCAGGATATGTCCAGGTTACAATAGTGAGTCTAGTTTGGTTCACTGGGCCCCAGTTATAAAGATTTCCTTTTGGGCTTCAGTTCTGAATTAAGCAGCATTAACCTCTCCAGGATAACTACTTTCTGTGTCCTTCTGTTTGTGAGTGAACTAGCTTTCATTCATTTACATTATGTAAATGTCATCAGAATGTGATCATTATCCTTTATGTTTAATGATGAATTTTTTCTATCAGAATATGCTAAACAAATTACAAGAAAAAAATAAAACACATGAAAAAATTTTAGTGGCAATCATTATTGACTGGGACCTTATCCTTTGCTGTTAAACTGAAAACAACTGTGGCTTGCCCTGAGATGCACAAGGAATTTGTGATACATGGTAAAGGCTCTTAAAAGAGCCTTTGACTTGTTTCCAGTGATAGATCCAAGTATACCTGCTTGAATGGTTGTTAAGCTAACTTTACCAGTCAAAGGCAAATGCCAAGAAGTGTTCTCCGCCCTTTTGGAGGAAATGCTCACAGTCCCAGGCTACTTATATGAATATGACCCAGTCTAGGCTACATTCAGCTCTGGGAAATCTAAAGCAAAGGGTTCTCCACTTTTTCCCCTTAGTTCTGCAAGGTCCATGTTTTTCTGGAGGTCTCTGGCTACAGACCAGGTTAAGTGAAGGAGGATAATCAGAAGGAGCAGCCAATAGCCTTATAGGACTCCAAATTCCCCAGAACAATCCTTCACAAGGTCAGTTTCAGAAAGCAGTGGCTTCCCTCTTCTTGGGCCTTTGTTGCTACTCAACAGAGGACAGAGGATTTCTCATTTGTCCAGAGTTGCTTATTATGGGCTGGGTAATGTAGGGTGGTCTCTCTAGTAAGAGAAGCAGAATGTAAGGGCTTCTGTTTCTCAATGGCTTCACCTGTAAGCTCTGTCACATTCATAAGTGAACCTGGTGGGGACCATTCCTAGTAAAATGGAGCCAACTCTTCACAAACATAAGGGTTGTAGAAGGAAATATATGTACCAGTTATGGGGAATTCAGTTTGTTCTTCTGCTCTTCCTATATCTTATCAGAAACTATTGCATTGCAAAAACTAATGGCTAATGATTGCTTTTCATTAATAACCTGTAACCACAATGATAGTTGCTAGAAAACGTTTCTGGACATGTGGCTCCAATTACCCTTTCTATCTCCCTCTCACTCTGTCCTTGAAGCTAAAACAAACAGATCTGATCTCTCTTCTACATGACACGCCTTCAGAAGTCTTAAAGGTATATGTACCATGAAAACTGACTCAGAATATGCTCTTGTTCAGCTAATATCTGTTATTGTGATCCCATGTTGTTTTAATTCAGCTGTACTTCTCGCCAGAAAGACCCAAGGGATTTCGATTCCTTGGCTTTGATCATTCTTATATCAGAAAACCTAATTCCAAAGCTTCTTAATCTTCCCACCTTCCCTTTGGCTAATCAACAGGTGGGTAGTTGACTGAAGCTTGGACAGAGTGTAGAAAACAACAGAGCAACAGGAGCAGCCCTCACAAAGATCAGGAGAAAGCTGTCACCTAAGTAGAAACCAACTGCCCCATGGAGAATTCCAACAAATTCCTGTTTTCAAGGAGTACTCTCTCTTTCCCATATTCATGATGTGGAACATATTCAAAGAATGCAAGATGAGTTTGAGTTTCAGGATGAAGATGTCATAGTAGTGACCTACCCCAAGTCAGGTAAGGAGCAGGGGAAGGAAACAGGACATGGGGAGGGAGTATCTTTCTTTAGAAGACATGAGCTTTCCTCTGTTTCTCTACATTCTAGGCTCAGACCTCAGAGAACAGAGACTTTAGACTGCAGGTGGCCCACCCTTGTCATTGGTGACCAGTTAAAATAATTAGATGGAAAACTAAACATTAGGAAAAAGTTATTAAAAACAAAGTTGTCCCCCTCAACTTCATGGATCCTCTGAAAACTCTTTATAGTTACCCCTGGACCTTCATGGACCTCAGGTTATAAATCCAAGGCATAAACAGAGTATCTTAGTACACTTAGGTGGTAAAATAAAGTGAGAATGATTCATCTTTGTGAGTTCAAATCTGGACTTAAACACTTCCTAGCTGTGTTTGTGGGTAAATCATTTAACCCTGTTTCCCTCAGTTTCCTCATCTGTAAAATAAGTTGGAGAATGGGTAGCAAACCAATCCAGAATCTTTGCCAAGAAAACCTCGAATGGTGTCAGGAAGTGTAAGAGAAGTGTTCAAAAAATGAATAACAACAAAAGGGTCTGAGAAGGAAAGAATCTGGCAAGGAACCAAAAGGCCACCAAAAAAGAGACAGAGAAGACTGATAATCCTGACACCACCGTCCCTCTTTGCCTGTGCTTGTCCCTCAGAAATGTCTCCTTACGCTCTTTAAAGGAAGAAGTGTTTGAGACACCCCAGGAGGGCCAGGCTAGATTCATGCTCCTGTTCCCAGAGGTCAGTGTCCCTGGTAGTCAGGGAAAGAGTCACTTGCAGGAAGAGTGGAAAGGGACTATGCTCCAGAGAGACTTAGAAGTGAGACTGGATTTGGCATTTCAGCAGAAGGCTTCAGGAGAAGCAGCATTCCAGCACAGGACTTCCTGACTCCATCCCTAACACTTCATTAACTACAACACTCTGAGATCTCTGGAAGGTCACCTAGCTTGCATGCAAATCATACAACTGGGATTAGAACTCAAATCAAGTCCTCAGACCCCAGAGCAGAGGGGCACTTGTACACATGCCCTGCTTGTACACCCTCAGGCCCATAGGGCAAAGCAGCACTTGTACAGCCCTGTTAACCCATGTCTAGAAATGCTCTCTGCTGCCCTCCTCCTATGTGTTTACTTACACAGACCTCAAAATATAGAATGCACTTCCCATGCCCATCTCGAGTGGGCAGCTAGGTGGTGTAGTGGATAGCTCACCAGCCCTGAATTAAGAAGTGCCTGAGTTCAAATCTGGCCACAGACACAATACTTCCTAGCTGTGTGACCTTGGGGAAGTCAATTAACCCCAGTTCTCTCAGGGAAAAAACAAAAGAACCTAATTCTCTGGTGAAGTCTTATACCTCCTTTATGGACCAGAATCTCTGCCTTAACTCTTAATCCCATCGGAATGGACTTCTCCATCACAGCTCTTTCTCTCTTACATCTCTCATCACAATCTTTCCAGGCAGGCCTAGCTAGTGGCATATGTTTCACAGAACTGCACTGCCTGAGGTCCACCTCAAGCCATGATTGTAAGCAACATGAACTCTGGGACCACATGCTTGTGTCTCCTAATTCTGATCACAATACACTGTACATCTACACTAAGCTTAGACTTTGTACTGGCCGTCTCTCCCATGGCTGAAAGGTTCTTCTTCCTCATCTTGGTCTCATACCTTCCCTGGCTTCCTGCAAGACTGAGCTCAAATATCACCTTCCCCTGCACCCATTCTTTATGTCACTTATATGAACTGAGTTATTCACATTTCTCCTCTTACCTTGAGATTATGAGCCTTGTGGTAAGAGAATGAGTTTTAGCCTTCTCTTTGATCCTAACATTCAGCACAGTGCCTGGCACCCTTGTAAGTGCCTCAAAGATGCTTCTGGAATCACCATAGTCTCTTTGGTGTAGCCACCCACCTCTCCAGGCACATTCAAATTTCATCTCAACTTAGTAACCAGCACTCTGTCAGGTAGAGCTGGGAGACCTTTCCTCCTCCTGTTGAAGTTTTCCACTGGCTTGACTTCAAATATGGCAAGACTGAAATCTTGAGGGTCTCTGCCTCCTCAGAGTGTCTGATTCTGTGAATAAAATAATCATGAGACCCTAACCTATCTTTTTATTTTTATTCTATACAGGAACCCATTGGATGATACATATCCTCAGCTGATCTACTCAAAAGGAGACCCCACTTGGGTTAAATCTGTCCCTTATTGGAAACTTCTCCCTGGATAGAGATAAAATTTAACATGGAAATGGTCAAGAACAGGCAAACTCCCATCTCTTCCTTCCCATCTCCCAGTCCATCTCTTCCCTAAGTCCATTTCACAAGCAAAGCCAAGGTGAGCACATGAGGGCCCCAATTAAAAGAGAAAGAAACAGATATCTAGGAGTTGGGAGGAAGATGGGGCGAGAGAAGCTGGACCAATCATTTCTGTTCCATATTTCATAGGAATTCAGGGATTGGAGGAGGCAGATGGAGGCTTCTCTGCTCTCCATCCTTTACACTGCCTCATAATTCTCCTGCTTGTTCCTTCTGACTATGTCACTGCTCACTTCTACCTCTGGTGAGGAAGGGTAAAGGTTATTTGGAGAACATTCAGGATTAGAGCATGAGACAAAGAAGGAAAGGAAAGAACATGGAAGCATGAAGAGAATTTGGATAGGTTTTAAAGAAATGCTGAAAACTGTATTGGAGATGGGAAATTTGAAAGGAATTAAAAGGCTTCTTGGAGAATGATTCATAGTAGGAAGGGACTCAAGAGAGAGAATAGGTCTAATTCTAATATTTAAAGGGCCTACATATATATAAGTGCTTAGTGGGTTTTTTTTGGTTAGTTTGTTTTATGCCTGACTCCAAAGGCAAAACCAGAAACAATGAGATGTGACAAGTAGGGCTATGTGAGACTAAATGTCAGGAACAACTTCCTAATAACAGGATCTGTCACAGAATGACAGGCTTCCCCAAGAGGCGACAGAATCTTTACCCCTGGAGGTTTTCAGTCAAAAGTTGGGAGGCCAATTTTTTTTTTCTTGGAATGCCATGGGGAATATTCTCTTGCTTTTCTAAAAACAGCAGTGACAAACAATGTCCTTAATATGATGAATATTTTTTTCCAGATCTCCAGATAATAATAAAGTGAAACAAGTAGATGACTAGATAGGAACATTAGATATTATCTTCGAGATAATCATGCAATAGTCTTTTTTCTGATCAAATGTTAAAATACCTCTTTTTTGCTCCTTAGTACCAATCACTTCATTTCTGTAATAGAGGAATGCAGGCATAGTTAGTGTGAGTAGACGTAGCTCATTGCAACTCCTGGACTGAAAAAATACTTGGTCAGTTCTCCAGAAGAATTTATTTTTTCTAGTCCAATTTAATAAACTGGATAATTTTCAAAATAACAGTGGAAAGGCAAGTGACTTCACAAGAGCAACATGATGTCCCATGGACACGCTTCAGGGGAGATCCTGTGCTCTGCACATCTGGTGGGAAATCATCTTATTAAAATTTGTACTAGAAAAATCTATGTCCTGAACTGGTTCTTCAAAATTCATTTTATCTTTTTTTTTCCTTTAGCAAAAATTGATTCCTTGATTCTAGCAAGAAAATACAAAAACATTGGTAATGAAAAATTTTATTGGAGCTATTTAAATGCTGAATTCTCCAGGCTACATCCTCACTGCTTTAGGGTTACTTCTTCAGTTCAATTTCTAGATAATTTTCTGCATCAGATTTCTCATTTGCTTCCTTGTTATTGATGCTTATACTGTTCTCTTCTTTTTTATAATATATGATGGTTCTCTGGGAGCAGGTTTCTTGGGGAGGTTTTCTGGAGGCAGCCTTAGTTTCAGCTCAAAGTACTAGTCATCTCAAACACAGCCAGCTGATAAAAATTCAAATCTTTTATTTTCTCTTCCAAAATAGGCCAGTAAGTTTTCTTTGGTTCAGAGAGATCTTATTGCTAACTTCAGCCTCCAGCTCTCTCTGAATCTTGGTTCTGCCATACTGCAGATTAGCTTCTCAATCTCCTTAACCGACTTCTCACTCTGTCAATGTTCCAAACTGAGTGACTCCACTGAGTCAGCTCCTTTTGAAGCTCTTTTAGAGGTATAAACTCAAAGGTTGACTCCTCCTCCAAGAATGGGATTATGGGAGGTGTAATTTGTGAATCTCCCTGACTTGTGAACTCTAATGTGTGAGCTCTAATGTGTAAACTCTCTTAAAGGTGTGAGCTCTAATGTGTGAACCAATTACCTAAGCATTGTTTCTATCAACTCTAGTGAGTTAACACTTTATTTCAAGTTCTGGCTCATAACAGATGTTTTTCAAATTCTCCTCCTGCTCCTCTTCTTCCTCCTCATTTTCCTCTTCCTCAACCTCCTTTTCTTTCTTCTTCTCTTTTCTCCTCCTCCTTTTTCACTGTCATCATTATCATTTTCATCATCCTCCTTTCTCTTATGGAATATAACATTGGTTATTCAGTCATGCAGTCACGATGGCCTTGTCATAACCTGTCATAATCCTATGGACCATAACATACTAAATTCTTCTATCCTCTACTATCCCTTAAGGTCTGTCCAAGTTTATGTTCATTGTTTCCTCGATTCTACATATTCATCTCATCCCTTGCTGCTTCCTTTTCCTTTGCCTTCAGTCTTTCTCAAAACCAGGTTATTTTCTAACAAGTCCCATCTTTCCATCAGATGATCAGAGTATTTAAGCTTCAGCTTCAGTATTTAACCACCTGGTGAATAACCTGAATTATTTTTTAAATGTGGAATGATTTGATCTCCTTGCTGTCCGAGAGACTCGAAAGTCTTCTTCAGGACCACATTTCAAAATCATTGATTCTGCAACACTCAGGTTTTTTTTTTAATCTCCAAATCTCATAGCTATACATTGCTATTAGAAAACCATAATTTTGACAGTACATACCTTTGTTGATGTCTCTGCTCTTTTGCATACAGCTTAGATTTGCTATAGGTTTTCTTCCAAGGAGCAAGCATCTTTTATTTGCATGACTGCAGTTACTGCCTATAATGATCTTTGAGTCCAAGAATACAAAATCTGTCACTGCTTCCATTTCTTCTCCTTCTGTTGCCAGGAAGGGATAGGACCAGTTGCCAAGATATTAATTACTTTTATGCTACGCTTCAAGTCAGTCTTTACATTCTCTTCTGTCACCTCATCAAGAGGTTGAATAATTCTGCTTTACTTTCTGTCATCAGAGAAGTATTGTTTGCATATCTGAAATTGCATATCTTCCCCAGGAACCTTAATTCCAGCTTTTCATTCATATAGCTTGGCTATGTACTCTGGCTATGATTTATGTAAACAGGTGATAATAGACAGCTTTGTTGTACTCCTTTTCCAATCTTAACCAATTAGTTGTTCAGTGTTCACTTCTATCTTGCTTCTTAGACAACACAGAGTTTCTTCATGAGACAAGTAATATGGTCTGGTAATTCCATCTCTTTGTGAACTTGCCAAATTTTGTTTTGATTCACACAATGAGAAGTTTTGGGAAGTTGTCAAAGCAGAAGTAGATTTCTTTTTTCTAGAACTCCCTTTCTTTCTTCATAATACAGTGAATTTTGGTCTATATTTTTGAAAACCTGTCTTTGCTTCTGGTAATTCTCATTATACTTACTATTAAAGCCTCCTTTGTAGAATATTAAGCATAATTTGATGGTATGTAAAATATGTGCTATTGTTTGATACTTAGGACATCTCTTGACACTGATCTTCTCTAGGATGGGCTATAAATTGATCTTACCTCCACTAGCCTTATTTTTTTGTTTTTAAAAATTGATCTAAATTCAAAATAAAAAATGACAGAATAGGAAAAAAAATCAGAAAAGGAAAATAAAAAAGCAAACACACAAAAAACATTATCATGTGTTGAGGACCATGCTTAAGGAAACTGTGCCTTTAAGGAGCAGCTCAGTTTTCCAAACCCCCTTTCCCCCCAGTTGTGAATGCCAGCCCCCCACAGCTGTGACTCACAGCACACTAGAGAAACTAAAGGAATGTTTTGGTAATCTTTATCTAACTCTCTGAGCAGAACTGACCGACTTAAGGAAAGACCACATGACCCAGAGAAGTCAGATATATCTGTCTGGAGGTCATAAAACAAATTTACTGATGCAGATGTTTGTGAAAGAATGTATGCTTTTATTTTAATAATCATACTGTACTTAAAATACTTTTATATATTCTGTATTAATAATGGAATAAAGAAAGAGGTTCAGAGATTTTCACTGCAGCTGCCTCTCCATCTCCTTGTTTCATTATTGTCCTTTCACATGACATGATCTCTTCTCCTGGTCAGAATTAGATCCCCAACAGCCACTAACAGGTGGCTTCGATAGCAATCATGTGCCCAGCAGAACATCAGAGAGGATTCAAAATATATAACAACTAATTTCTATTTCAAGAGAGTATATATAATAATAGAAGAGATTATATTCATGAGTGTCCATCTTTTCTTTGTTTCCTTGTAGGTTATTCTTTTGTTTTCCACTATGTACTTTTACTTTATTCTTTTTTTCCCCTTTCATTCCTCCCATCTCCCCTAGGCAGACTATAGTTAAATATACACACATATTCACAAATATCCTCATATATATATGTATACATAATAATATATGTATATGAATATGTATCTATACATGAATATAAAAATGTATATATACATACATATTTGCATCTATCCATATGTAAAAATGTATCTAAAACAATATTAATGTGTCTGGTCGTTTTGTGGAGTTTGTATATATTTCTTATTCTCTATGTCTGATAACTTTTCTATTTTAATTCTGCTCCTTAACTTCCCTTGCTATTGGTTAACTTTCTCCTATTTCTGGATCCCTTTCTATCTTCTTTCCCCATCCTTACAGTCCTTCTTTATCCATCTACACACTTTGGCTTACCCCGTTAAACTAAATACCCTTCAGTAGCCTACCTTATCTCTATGCTACTATTTCTTCCCTCTTTATAATCTTTTCATTAATCTACACATCCTATTCCACTTCACACCCTTCTATACCCCACCTTATCTTTTATTCCTTGCCCATTAATCTGTACATCTTGTTCTACTGCCATAAATCTACACATTCTTCTGTATCCCATCTTTATCTTATTTCCTCCACCCTTTTTTCTTCATTTCTGTGGTGTGGTGGTTTTCCTGGAGGCAGCCTTAGTCTCAGTTGAAATAAATAATTACTCCAAAATCGCAGCCATCTGGTAAAAATGCAAACGTTTATTTCTCCTACCAAATTAGCCCGGTTAGTTCAGAGACCTATCTCTCTGCTTGAGCTCTTGCAGCTTTGTCCTTGGCTTCTGCCTCTGCTTTCTTCAGCCTCCAGCCAGCACCAAGTTGGAAGATACAATGGATCTCTCTTGCCTCGAAGATATGGCTTGTAGGCTTTTCTTCCAGAGTGTTCTGTCTCCGAGCCCTGTCGATGTTCCGGAGAAATTCTCTTGAGTCACTCACTGGAACTGTATTTATGCTACTTCTCTGAGAGTGGGATTGTGGGATATCTCCCAGCATGCTCTCTGAAATCTCCCAAACATGTGAACTCCATTGAGTTCTTAGATACTTATGAGCTCTCTAAAGGTGTGAACACAAGCATTGTTTCCATCAGTTGTACTTACTACCTAGTTCAAGTTCTGGCCCAAAATAACTCTTTCTAAGATTACATGAACTCCAATGGCTTAACACTTTGTAAAGATTCCAACACTGTAGTGCTTTACCCTTCATGGAAGTGTGTGTGTGTGTGTGTGTGTGTGTGTGTGTGTGTATGTGTGTATTCCCTATTTAACCCATTCTTGATGGGAATAGCTTTTCAGAACTATGAACACTCCTTCCCCTTCTAATGCTTCTGTGTCTGTTTTTCTTTCTCTGCACCTCATTTATGTTATTTCCTGTTTTACTTATTACTATTTTATCTTTCCCTAGAGGGTTTTGTTTTTTTAGAATCAGATCATACTCAACTCTGCCATAATCTTTCTTTTGGACTACTCACTTATTGATGTTAATCTTAAACATAAGCTATACATTTCCATGTACAAAACATAGAGGCTTTGTCCATGTTGAATTCCGTTAACTCACCGGGGAGAGTTCTGACAAAAGGTGATCCACTAGAGAAAGAAATGGCAAATCACTTTAGTATCCCTGCTAAGGAAACATCATGGACAATACTAACACAATAAAAGAGATTTTAAATAAATTAATGTAAATAATCATTTTTGAAATCTGAACTCATTATAATACAAGATTTCATTATGAGTCAATTCAGGAGGGGGAAAATGGAGAAAAAAATTGGGAAGCAGGTTTTTCTCAGTTCAAGCTGTCTAATATCCCTTCTGTTTCTATTTTTTAAAATAATATTTTATTTTCCCTCAACTGTGTATAAACAATATGTAGAAATAATATTTTAACATTCTTTTTATTAAAATTTTAAGTTCCAAATTTTATCCCTCCTCTTCCTCTCCCTCCTCCCTGAGACAGAAAGCAATCTGAACAGGTCATATATACAAACATGTAAAATATTTCCTTTTTATTTATTTAGTGCAATAAGAGAAATGAAAGAAAGAAAAAAAAGAAATAAAAAGAAGCAAGATAAAAGAAGGAAGGAAGGCAGAAAAAAGAGAGAAAGAAAAAAGAAAAAGAAAGAAAGAAAGGAAAGGAAATAAACATGAAATGAATGAAAGAAGAAATGGAGGGAGGAATAGCATCTTTTAGTCTGCTTTCAGAAAACATCAGGATTTCTCTAGAGATTGATAATATTTTTTTTTATCACTAGTCCTTTTGTAATTGTCTTGAGTTGTCATGTTGCTGAGAAGCAATGTCAGTTCTTCATCATACTATATTGTTGTGACTGTATACAATGTTCTCTTGGTTCTACTCACTTCGATTTCTACCAGTTCATGTAAATCTTTCCTGGTTTTCTAAAATTATCCTGCTTGGCATGTCTTATACCACATAATGTGCCATTACAATCAGATGTAACATTCTGTTCAGCCTTTCTCCAATTCAGGGGCAAACCCTTACCACTTCTTAGCCATCACAAAAGAGCTATTATAAATAATTTTATGGAAATAGGTTCTTCCCCCTGCCCTTTTTATCTCTATTGGATACAAGCCTAATAGTGTTACTATCAGATCAAATGATGCAAAGTTTTTTATTCTATTGGGCATAGTTCCAAATTGCTCTTCAGAATAGTTGGATCAGTTCACAACTCTACCAACAATGTGTTAGTGTCCTAGTTTTCCCACATCCCCTCCAACATTTATTATTTTCCTAATTTTTTTGTCATATCAGACAATCTAATAGGTGTCAAGTGGTACCTCAGAGATGTTTTAATTTGCATTTTTCTGATCAGTAGTGATTTAGAACAGTTTATATGAGTACAGATAGCTTTGATTTCTTTGTTTGAAAACTGCCTGTTCATATCCTTTGACCATTTATCAACTGAGGAATTACTAGTATTCTTATAAATTAGTTATTTTTATATATGACTAATGAGGTCTTTATCATAGATGGTATAAGTTTTTATCCTAGTTTTGTGTTTTTCTTTTAATGTTGGTTGCATTGATTTTGTTTGTATAAAAACTTTTGATTTTTGTAGAATCAAAATCATGCATTTTACATTTTGTAATGCTTTCTATATCTTGTTTCATGTTCAATTCTTGCATTATCCATAGATTTGATAGACAAATTATTCCATGGTCTTCAAATTTGCTTATAGCATCACCATTTTTTGTATAAATCATGTATACATTTTGACCTTCTCTTGGTATACAGTGTGAAATGTTGGGCTATAGCTAGTTTCTGCCATTTTGTTTTCCAGTCTTCCCAGCAGTTTTTATCAAATAATGACTTTATGTCCAAAAAGCTTAAATCTTTGGGTTCATTAAACATTAAATTACTATGGTCATTTACTACAATGTCTTGTATACCTAATCTATTCTACTGATCCACCAGTTCATTTCTTAGCTAGGGCCAAAGTGTTTTGATAAGTACCACTTCATCATAAAATTGAAGATCAAGTATGATTCATCAAGATAGATGAAGCCATCTATCTTCACATTTTTTCCCATTGATTTCCTGAATATTCTTGACCTTTCATTCTTCCAACTGACTTTTATTTTTTCCAGCTCTATTAAATAATTGCTGGTATGGCAATAAATAAATTAATTTAGATAGAAATGTCAGTTTTGTTCTATTGGCTCAGCTCTTAATAAAAGATCATTAAAGTGATCTTTGTTTCCCAAGCTTTTCAGCACTCTGGGCAACCCCTAATTTCTGCTTCATCAGACAAAAAGTGATCTGCAAGATCTGGCTCAGGCCACTAATATTTTATTCATCAACAATTCCTTTGTGATTCCATGGTTCAAAATAAAATTATAATGTTAGGCTTATCAGGGTAAGCAGCTGAGAAATTCACTTAAAGACTTTTCAAGTAACTTAGAATAAATTTATCATATACTAGAATCATATTTGTGTGCAGGCTGTGAATCAGACAACTGGAAGCAGGAGAGGAAGAGGGAAGAGGAGCAGCAGGAGGACGAGAAGGATGCAGGACCCAGAGAACAGGCACTAAAATAACAAATATTCCATTAATGTATGGGTTTGATTGGATGGCTGCTTCTCTTCCCTTCTGCCTCTCTTATTTTGCAATGCTAGAGCTTTCTGAAGAACATCTTGACTTAAAGCAAGAAGAGAAGAAGGAATTAAGAAAAAATTCTCAAGAACAGAAGATGAGCAACATATAAATGGAAAAATAGAAAGTTTCAGGCTGAAGCTGGAAAAAAAAGTACATCAAGGCTGTGACATATTGTGTCCAACCACTCCTCTAAGAGAACCCTGAATGTCTGGGATATCTGAGGAGATGCTCACATTTTTACTGTGTGGAACAACACACTTGCTGGAAGATGTCTGAATAAATTGTCCAGTCATATTGAAGATATTAGAATATCCTAACTCTTTCCTTTATTGCCTTTCCCCTCCATTTTCCCTAAGTCATCTGGGCCCATTTTCAGTTTTAGTGTACATTCTCTGTGTTGTGTCCTTATTTGCATTGTCTGCACTTTTTGTTAATTAGTATATTTCCAGAGCACTTTCATCTGCTTCTTCTGATCATAATCCCTTTACTTCTTCTAGTCAATCAAATGAAACATTTGATAAGCATTCAATCTGTCCCTAGAATTGTTTCCCTCTGTGTCTTTTCTTTATACAGAATTTCCACTCCCTCCAGAATAGACATCTCTTCTATTGTTT